>NW_012267285.1:3312248-3321887 GCF_000151885.1 Dipodomys ordii
TGCACCCGGGAGCCTGGTCTCCTCAGGGAGGGGTTTGCACCCGGGAGCCTGGTCTCCTCAGGGAGGGGTTTGCACCCGGGAGCCTGGTCTCCTCACTTCGAAGTAGGAGCTGCTGAACGTGGTCTGGCGTCTGTCTGGTCACCACCGAGTGAGAGGAGGAGGAGGATGCTGCTGACCATGGCGGCGTCTGCCCACGAGTTCCTGGACACCAGAGCCTCTCTTTGCATTGTCCGTTTGTCTGTACGGTTTGGAGCCGATGAACCCAAGTCAGAGAAGGGGCCTTCTGAGTCTCGGGTCTTGGGGCTCTTGGGTGCTCCAAGTTCCTAAGGCAGACTCTGGATGGGGCGGGAGTGGGGGCACCTGTGTGCAGGGGGGGGCACAGGCCAGGCACACGTGCGCCGTCTGGTCGGCCAGAGCCTCGAGCGGAGACACACAGGGAACTTGCAGCCCGGCACGTAGCTCCTGAAGCCCTGCTTCCCAGACAGACTGCTAGGTAACACCAGTGTCTGGGAGTTAGGACTGGCCAAGACACACACACACACGCACACACACACACACACACACACACACACACACACACACCCTCATCCAACAGCATCCGAGTGGTCCACGTTTGCCCTTGTTTTCTTGTGCCTGACTTCTGAGATGTTGCTACCCAGAATCTCTGGAAGCAATGGAGCCAAAAAATGCAAAATCTGAAATGGGGTTTCTACCGAACGGAGGCTGTGTGTACCAACATGGAGCTGAACTGAAAGCTCCTGACTCCAGCCAGGGGGCCATCTGTATACAAATGTGTGTATGTGCACGTGCGCGCGCGTGTGCGTGCTTCTAGAGAAAGGCCCTTAGTTTGTTGGTTGTTTAAAACCAGAGTCTCACGTGGCTTTGTGACCCCCACAAAAGTGAGGTCACACTTCACTGGTGCGCTGCACGCTGCACGCGTGGCGGGGCTGGGGAGAGCAGGTTGAGGGCGTGAGACAGTCCTGGGCCTCATCCTGGGCAAGTCGGAGCCCTCGGGGAGGCCGGAGAGCACGGCCGGGGGGCGGGGGGGGGCTCAGGGAGGCAGGGCAATGTGTGGGTTTAAGGTCCGTCGCTGGAGCCAGCCAGGACGTTTGACACCGAAAATGTTTTAGCCTGTTTCCTGTGAATGTAAACTCTGTTGTGAATTAGGAGAGGGAGGGGGAGGGGAGGGGGAGAGGGAGTTGCCAGTCTGCAGGGTCTGGAAACACTTGCCGGTTCTCTTGACCGGAGTCTCTTCTCTCCACCCCATCTTCTTGTGCCCTAGCCAAGGCCCAGGTCAGGGCGGGACGGGGCTGCCCTGAGGCTCCGCAGGTCTGTCTGCGAGCAGCTGGGGCTGGGAGGCTCCGACTTCCTTACTTGTCTTCTTTGTTCTCGCGTGTCTCCTAAGCTGCTCCTAAGATGGTGGGTAGAAGTCTGACGCGCCCTGCCAGGCCCTTCAGCTGATCCCTGAAGAGGGCGGAGGTCAGGGCTGCCTTGGGTCACCGTGGAAGAACTGGCTCCCTCGTTACATGAGATAAGTGTTTGTGTGTTGTCTTTGGTGAAGATGTCAGGGTGCACACTCCTTCCTTGTTTCCTGCCAGAGCTAAGTACAGACCACGCTGACCGTGTTGAGAAGGGGTTAGCCTTCACTCAACACGGAAGTCAGTGAAGGCTTTGATGTTCTTTCTCCACCCATCCACCTATCCATCCATCATCCATCCATCCATCCATCCACCATCCATTATCCACCCATCCATCCACCCATCCATCTATCCATCCATCCATCCATCCACCCATCCATCCATCCATCCATCCACCATCCATTATCCACCCATCCATCCACCCATCATCTTTCATCCATCATCCATCCACCTATCCATCCATCATCCATCCATCCATCCATCCATCCACCATCCATTATTCACCCATCCATCATCCATCCATCCATCCATTATCCACCCATCCATCCATCCACCCATCCATCTATCCATCCATCCATCCATCCACCCATCCATCCACCACCATTATCCACCCATCCATCATCCATTATCCACCCATCCATCCATCCATCCATCCATCCATCCACCCATCCACCCACCCATCCACCCATCCATCCATCCATCCATCCACCATCCATCCATCCATCCATCCACCCATCCATCCATCCATTATCCACCCATCCATCCATCCATCCATCCATCCACCCACCCATCCATCCATCCACCCATCCATCCATCCACCCATCCATCCATCCATCCATCCACCCATCCATCCATCCATTATCCACCCATCCATCCATCCATCCATCCACCCATCCATCCATCCATCCACCCATCCATCCATCCACCCATCCATCCATCCATCCACCATCCACCATCCATCCATCCAGCAATTAAGTCACGGGCCACGGCAGTGGGTGCGGGGCCAGGCTAGCCTTTCCCTCGTGGAGCCGGTGTTCTGGGAGGCAGTGGTGGAGCAGGCAGGGAGCCTGGCTTTCTGAGCTCTGAGTCTCCATAATCCCACGTCCCGTATCCCCAGACGTGCTCCTTAGCGCCAGGCTGCGAGTGACGGACTCATGATGGATTAAGATGCCACCCTCCCCGGGTGTTCGTCTTCAGGGAAGGGGGAGTCCAGCAAACTGCTTTGGAGGGAGGGGGCTGGGCCTGGCAGGAGGTCACGGCGCGTCACCCGGAGCGGCTGGCTGCCTTCACCACCTGGCCCTGGTAGCTGCCTGGCCGTGCCTCCTGCCGGAGCTCGGGCACCGGGTGCCGCGCGGCCCCTGCCTCCCAGCACCTGGGATCCTCCTGTGAGGCTGTGTGGAGACCAGCGAGGGAGGGGGGGGTCCCTCACCCCCAGCCGGGCCGCCACCCCGCGCCCACCTCTGCCCTCACCCAGCTGGGGCCGCCACCCCGCACCCGCCTCTGCCCTCACCCGGCTGGGGCCGCCACCCCGCACCCGCCTCTGCCCTCTGCTCCCCGCCTCCCAGCATGCCTTGCAGCCTAGCCAGACCCCGCGGGGCTCACTTGGAACGGGCTCTTGTCCCCCCTAAATTTACGTTACGCCTTACGCCCGGCCTCCCACGGTGTGTGACTGTCTTCTGGAGCGAGGATTCCCAAAGAGGGATTTCCAGGCCCATGGAACGCGCCGGCGTCAGTCAGAGACAAGCGGCGGTCCAGCTAGAACGGAGGTCTGCGAAGGGAGACTTTCTGCTCAGAATTTTTTAAAATAACACCTTATCAAGGACGCGATTCCTGGGGGACCCCCCCCCGTGCTCTGATAGCCATTCCCTCCACGCCCCAGGTCCGCTCAGCCCCCGGAGGAGGCCCAAGACCCTCTGCGCGTCGGCAGCTCTGCCCGTCAGCAGGGATATGAAACTGGAGAGAATGGTTGTATTTTTAATAGGGTTTGAGTTTTATTAAGAATACATTATTCATTACGGTCTTGCCACGCAAGCTCTGTTACACTGACAGATCCGTCTCCGGGTTGAATCGTGTCTGACCAGCCGATTTTAGTTTTTGTGGATGTGGAGTTAAAGATTCATTTTGCGTTCGCAGTTCTACGTTCTGGACCCGATCCAGTTTTGTTTTTGACTTTCCAGTGGTTTTGTGGGACAAGGAGAATCTTGTATATAGAAGCACCGAAGCTTCTGTACCCAGTGGGTTTTATCTCCTTCTCCTCATACAACCATCCCCAGAGAAAAAGAAACAGAGCCCATTGCGGTGAACTGAGGATGCTCAGCTTGCCTACTGTGGACTACCTTCCCGGGCCCTACCGTTGCTTCTCTGATCGTGCTGTAGAAGGAGTCCTTCTGGTTGGATCTCAGCTGTCCCTCAAAGGGCCGCGTGCCCAAGGCCACTGGGAGACACGGAACCCTTGGGACGTCAGGCCTGGCCCCGTGTAGAGTGTCACTGCGAGTTAATAACGTCGCAGTTCTGCCTGAGAGGCGTTGCCCATCGATCAAACGAAAGGTTGCAAAATACCGTAGGATGGACCCCTGGGGGGGGGGGGGGGGATGTCTGCAGCCAGCGTTCTCCAAGGTAAGCGGCGGCTTCTCGCAGCGGTTTGCCGGCGCGGTGGGACCCTGCTGGGAGAGCCAAGGCTTTCCTTCCCCTCTAAGATTCCTCAGACCTTCTCTCCACCCATCGAGGGCTGAGCCGGTCTGGGTTCTAGCCTCGGGCTTCTTGATGTTCTCAGCATTAATATATATTTATTATAAATATGTAAACTATAAATATATAATAGATAATACAGATAATGTAGGTTAAATATAAATAGTTTAGCCGGGGTGCTGGTGGCTCACGCCTATAATCCTAGCTACTCAGGAGGCTGAGATCGGAGGATCACGGTTCAAAACCAGCCCGGGCAGGAAAGTCCGTGAGACTCTTTTCTCCAACGAACCACCAGAAGACCTGAAGTGGTGCTGTGCCTTGAACAACAGAACTGGGGGACAAACACCCAACTTCTGCCAGAGACTGAAGCCCCGACTGAAACCAAACTCGTGTGAAGATGGAGGTTAATGCAAATGACATAGCAATGCTGGAAATTTCTGTTTGTAAAATACTCTTCCTCCCACCTCCCATCCTCCATTAGCATTTCCCCCTTTGCTTTCGCCAGATAACTCTACACCTTCCCTGTGTTTTTTTTTTTTTTTGTTGTTGTTTTTGTTTTTGGTCTGTCGTGGGACTTGAACTCAGGGCCTGAGCGCTGTCCCTCAGCTCTTCAGCTCAAGGCTGGCGCTCTACCACTTGAGCCACAGCGCCACTTCTGGATTTCTGGTGGATTATTGGAGATAAGAGTCTCACGGACTTTTCCTGCTCGGGCTGGCTTTGAGCCGCGATCCTCCGATCTCAGCCTCCTGAGTAGCTGGGATGACAGGTGTGAGCCCCGGCGCCCGGCACCTTCCCTGTTTTTATTCTACAGAGCGATGGAGCTCCTGCCTTGTCCTGAGTTCAGAGCCCCTTCGTGCCCAGGGAGGTTCCTGCCCGGTGGTCCTGCTATCTATCTGCTGCGGGGCACCGCTGGGGTGGGAGCCTCTGAGGGGTTTGCCCTCCCCTGCCTCCGTCCCCCCTCTTTTTGCTTCACTTTTTGCTTCAGTAAAATGGGGGATGTTGCTTTCAAAATTGCCAGGTAGCTGCATGGCGATGGAATGTGAAGGGGGGGCCGGGGGCTGGGCATGGCGGTGTGCGCCTGTAATCCCAGCACGGGGGAAATATCAGGGGATCCGATGTCCAGACGCGTCTGAGGTTTTCCCACAGGGCAGTCATTTACAGACAGTCCCCAGCCTTCGAACTGCTCTCTCCTGCGTTATTCAGTCCCTGTTGGGAGTGTAGAGGGCGGTAAGCTGGCCCGTCCGGCCGCAGGGCTGGGCTGGCCCTCACCCTTCAGGGAAAGAGGCTGCCCTTGCCGGTGAACGACCTGGAGTTGGAGCTCAGGGCTCGATCTGGAGCCGCTTTGGGAAGGAAGGCCTTCAGCCGGTCCAGCCGAGCGGAGCCAGCCGGCCCGTTAATCTCCTGCTTGGAGCAGGCGCGAGAGGCCCGTGGGCCGTCTGGGGAGCCGGGCTGACCTGCGTGTGGACGGGAGCCCTCCGTGCCCACCCTGTGGCTCTCCTTCCCGCTGCCCGCTGCGGGGCCGCCCCACGCACCCGGGCCCCGGGGGCTTCTCTGGGTTGTGCTGAGTGAGATAAACCGGGCTCAGAACGCCCAAACCTCGCTGGCTAGTGGAGGGAATGGGGGGACCAGCGAGGGGAAGCCAACATGAGCAGCGAGGAGCAGGGCTGCGGCCGTGACTCAGGGGGGGCGTGCCGGCCGTGGTGGAGGGTGAGGCCCTAAGTTCAGACCTTGGTGCCACCCCCACTCCTCCCAAAACCATCAGGGCTGTCCAGGGGCACGGTCGCTGCGGACGCGGAGGGGTGGGTTGGAGAGGGGAGGAGCAATGGGGCGGGGAGGAGGCGGGCTTCTCCAAAGAGCATCTTTCCAGACACACCGGCACAACGAAATAATAAAAGAGGAAGGAAGAAACGAAAACCAGTCCCTCCTTTGAGGCTGGTCCAGTGGCCGTGTGCTGCCCCCCCCCCGCCTCTCTGGCCCGCCTCCTTCTCCTCACCAGAGCCTCCCATTGGCCGAGGACACGTCCCGGGGGAGGGGGGATCTGACACCGCCGGTGTCTCCGATTGATTTGGAAATTAAAGACTCGGTGATATAATTCATTATTATGTAATAAAAGTCTATTATGGATGGCAGCTTTTCAGTGACTAACTTAATTTCACTGGTTAGTGTTCATTTAAATCTGCGCTCCTAAGACGCACAGTACAAATACTGAAACCTTTTTTGTTTTGAGGAAATAAATCAGCAACCTGGGTTGTTGGTTTCTGTTTCTCCCCCGCCCACCCGCCCCATCATGATTTTCCTCCCTCTCCCTTCCCATAAGAATTCCAATGGGTGGTGGTGCTCAGATGAAAGTCAGTGAGTCAACAGAACCAAGGGAGAGGGATGTGGCTGGAAATCTGAACACACTGCCTGGTGCCGGTGGCTCCCGCCTGTCACCCCAGCTACTCAGGAGGCTGAGATCTGGGGATCCTGGTTCAAAGCCAGCCTAGGGAAGGAAAGCCTGTGAAACTATTATCTCCAAGGAACCGCCAGAAAACCAGAAGTGGGGCTGTGGCTCCAGTGGTAGAGCGCCAGCCTTGAGCTGAAGAGCTGAGGGACAGCGCCCAGGCCCAGAGTTCAAGCCCCACGACCAACAAGAAAAAGAGTTCCTCCTGTCCCTGGGACCAGACTCACACATGAACACGTGCGCACACACACACGTGTGCACACACACACACACGTGTGCACACACTCCTCTCCCAGGCTGTTTTGTCCCAGGGTCTCGGGATGGGTCACCTTCGGCAGTGAACCGGGGTGAGGTGTCACCTCAGGACCAGCCCTGATCACGAGCATTCCTCATTAGCCATTTGTGAAGTGAGCTGTAAAAAAAGAAATCGAACCAGGCGCCGAGAACGGAAGGCCCAGCCACGAGGCATCTTTGGTATCCAATCTGTGGATTTGTTTGTTCTTCTCGGCGTCCCTCCCGTGTGCCACCAGTCCTCCCCTTCCTCCCCCTCACTGGGCTCTTCCCTCTTCATTTCCCCCGCAGGCGGGCAGAGCTCGCTGTGCCCCGGATTTGCTCAGGGCCCGGAGGGGAGGCGCCTTTGGGGAAGCCCGCCGCGTTCAGGTTGTCTCCTGGACGGTGCTTCTGAGTTCACTCCCGTGGCTTCTCCTCCGTCGGCGTTGGAGGCCGCTGTGGCGGGGATCCGCCCGTGGGCCTTGGCCGGCCGCCCTGAGGGCGGTCCGTGTCTGCCTCTCCCTCCAGCCCCACGCTCTCCCCACGCAGAACTGCGTGCGTGGGCGCTGGCTTCGCTGCCAGGCTCCGAGATGTCAGAGGAATCGGTTTTCTCTATCTCGGAGGACGTCTGCGGCCCTGGTGTGCGCGTAGTAGTTTTTACGACTCGGGCGTGAGTCGGGGCGTAAAGGGCTCTACGCGTGCACTGGACACTAGCGACACGCCTGGGTCTCGGGGAGGAGGGGCGCTCCGGGGCTGGGGGTCCAGCGGCTCTGTCAGCGGGGCCAGACCCCGGGCTCCCCGCCTTCCCCCCCAACCCCGCTGCCCTCCGTGGGGCGGGCTGCTGCGTCTGGAGAGCTCCCTGGAGTGGGGGGTGGCCCAGCGGAAGGACTAGCAGGGAGGCCATCTTGGGGTGGCCGATCTTTCTTGTCTTCCTCCCTGGGTGTGAACCTGGCCTGCGTGCAGGGCCTTCACATCCCCATCAGAGCCGTGGAGACATCTTCAGCCCAAGGGTCGCCGCGGCCAGACTCCTGGGCCTCTCCCCCTGCGGCGAACGAGGGTCTGGGCAGGCAGAGGCTCTGTCCGGGGTGCCGCTGGACCTCCCCCGGCTGTCACCCGCACCCAGCTCCCCAGCCTTCCACAGCCCCGCCCGCAGGAGCCCTGCGTCCCCCCCGACACTGCCTGGGTGTGACAAGGCCTTTGAGGGTGGGAACTTGTTTATTTTTTAAAGTAATAATCAAATAAATTAAGGAATCCTTACGATCATCCGCCCTGTAAAACCTCAGTGTGGTTCATAGTGAACAAGCTGCCAGAGGTCCTCGAGGATGGGGGCTGGGGGCGTATCTGCAGCTGCAGTGAGGAGGCGATCACCCCGAGGGGCCATCCTCGCTGAGAGCCCATGGCAGAAAACAGAGTGTTTGGGGGGGGGAGTGGAGAGAGAGAGAGAGAGACAGACAGAGAGACAGAGAGACAGAGAGAAAAGGAGAGAGACAGAGACAGAGAATCACAAAGTTGCTAGCTCTCGTCTGGAGGCTGAGCACCACACACACACACACACACACACACATACACACACACACATACATACACACACGCACACACATACACACACACGCACACACACACGCACACACATATACACACACATGCACACACGCACACTCATACACACGTGCATGCACATGCACACTTGCACACACACGTGCACACACGCACATACACACACATGCGCACACACACAGGCACATACACACACATGCACATGCACGTGCACACGCGCACACGCACACACACACGCACACACATGCACACACATACACACATGCATGCACACACATGCACACACATGCACACACGCACGTGCACGCATACACACATGCACACACGCGCACACACATACACACACGCACACACACATGCATGCACACACACGCACACACGCACGTGCGCGCATACACATGCACACGCACGTGCACATGCACACACACACACACACGCGAGCACACAGTGCCCTGTTGGCAGCTGTTTGGCCAAGAATCAAGGCTCTCTAATTCTATTTTAGAAATACGATTTAAGGAGCCGAAGTTTAAAACAACTGTCTTGAGCTTCAGAAAGCTCGTCTCTGGAGACCGTCCGCAGGGGCGCGTGCTGTCTGCGAGCTGCGTCTGGGGAGCCGGGGAGCGAGTCAGACGGCTTCCTGCCCACCGGCCGCTGGGCTCCCCAGACCTTTGAGGTAGTCTGGGCCGAGCCTTCTCCAGAGCCACAAGCCACCCCACCCCAAACCAACCCCCAGATGCAATCACAAGGCTAAAACACCCACAATTACAAGTGCTATGTGCTCTTAAAGTGCGCGTGTGTGTGTGTGTGTGTGTGTGTGTGCATGTGTGTGCCTCCAAAACCATGAACCAAAGAACAGTTCTTCCTTTGTGCATGCAAGATACACATCTCAGAGGTGTCGCAGGGCCTTTTTCTTCCAATGTCTTTCTAAGAAAGAGAGGTGAAGAAGTTAAATAGAAGGGGAGGGAGGGAGGGAGGGAGGGAGGAAGTGAGGAAGGAAGGAAAGTAGGAAGGGAGGAAGGAAGGAAGGAAGGAAGGATGGACAGGGGTTTGGGCTCTGGCTCTGTGGGACGCCAGGCCCTCCTTTGTCACGGACGGTCTGTGTGGCTGGTGCAGAGCTGGGGTCTGCCGGGTCCCCCCTTCCAGGGCCGTGGTGGAGCGTGCCAGGCTGAGTGTGCTGCCCTGTGGGATGGGGACGTCGGCAGTAAGCGCGGCCGCGCTGGGCCCGTGCGTGCTCTGCAGGCGTGGGAAGAGCCGGCCGCGGCC
>NW_012267285.1:3322810-3325461 GCF_000151885.1 Dipodomys ordii
TGTGAAGAGCCGGCCGGGGGCCGCACTGGGGCCGTGCGTGCTCTGCAGGCGTGGGAAGAGCCGGCCCGCGGCCCTGGCTCTGAGGAAGCGTGGTTTGATGGGGTCCTGCCGACCTGGAGTCTAGGAGATGGTGTGTGTGGGGGGTCACCCACACCCCGAGTGGCTTTCCACCCAGGTCACCCAGTACCTGTGCTGATGCTGACCCTTGGTGCCACATGGCCTGAAGTCAGCCAGTAACAAGGCCAGTGTGCCACTTAGAGCCGGTGGGAGCTCAGCTTTCAAAATGGAAATAGCCTATCAGTCATCAAAGTGTGTTAGGAAAGAGGCATCCTGTTAATCAGTCCTCCCTTCCTTCCTCCCTCCATTCCTTCCTCCCTTCCTTCCTCCCTCCATTCCTTCCTCCCTTCCTTCCTCCCTCCATTCCCCTCCCATCCCTTCTTCCCTCCCTTCCTCCTTCCTTCCTTCCTTCCTCCCCTCCTTTCTTCCTTCCTTCCTTCCTATCTTCCTTCCTTCCTCCCTCCCTCCCTCCCTTCCTTCCTTCCTTCCTCTCCTCCCTCCTTTCTTTCCTCCCTCCCTCACCTTCCTTCCTCCCTCCCTCCCTCCCTTCCTCCCCTCCTTTCTTCCTTCTCCTTCCCTCCCTCCCTCCATTCCTCCCTCTCTCCATCTCTCCCTCCCTCCCTTCTTCTCTTCTTTTCTGCCTTCCTTCCTTCTCTCCCTCCCCCTTTCCTACCTTTCCTTCCTTCTTTCCTCCCTCCCTTTCTCCCTCCCTCCCCTTCTTTCCTTCTTTCCTTTCTTCTTGGACTTGGAACTGTAACTAATCATTTGTGACATGAAAAAGGAAGAAGGTGGCTAGAGGTATGGCCCAAATGGTAGAGCAAATTCAAAGTTGAGTGCCACACACACACACACAAACACACACACACACACACTGGAGCTGTGGTTCAAGAGGTAGAGCACCCACCTTGAGTGAAAAGCTCAGGGACAGTGCCCCGGGCCTGAGTTCAAGTCCTAGCGTACACACACACACACACACACACATGCATACACATATAACACACACATAATATGCACACACACATGTGCACACACATACACATGCATGCACACACGCACACATACACACACAACACACACAACACACACACAATATGCTCACATACACACGTCCACACATACACACACGCACGCGTGCACACACACACACGTACACGTGCACACACACACACACACACATGTCAGAGAGCGCGAGGAAAGCCCACGGCCGGGCGCTGTGAGTTCGCGCTGCTCTAGCGACAGTGCTGCGGGCGGAGTGTCTTGCGTTTACCCGTGGCCCCGCTGCTGTGTGTGTGTCTGCAAGCCGGTGAGCCTCTCTGTGCCCGTCCTGCTGTGGCTGTGGGACCTCCCCGTCCCCCCGCCCCGCGCAGGCCTGGTCTGGCTTGGCCTTTAAGTCTCTGCCCGGGCGCGGGGGGATGGAAGCAGGGCCTGGGATTCGGAACCGCTACATAACGCGGAAGGAAACGCCGAGACATCGCTTCCATTTTGCTCAGGTTATACGTGTTCATGGGGTGATGGTGAAGGAAGCAACAGAGTCAGCGTCCTCAGTGTGTGCTTCTTGCCCAGACATTAAGAGCAGCCATGGTGCCGGGTGCTCATACTCGTAATCAATCCATCCATCCTCGCTTCTCAAGAGGCTGATCATGGTTGAAAAGTCCGGGTAGAAAAGTCTGAGATACTTATCTCCGATTAACTACCATCAAAAAAACCCAGAAGTGGCGCTCTGGCCCAAGTGGTAGAGTACTAGCCTTGAGTAAAAAAGCTAGCTGAGCGCGTAAGGACTTGAGTTCAAGCCCAGGACTGGCACGTGTGCATGCACGCACGTACACACATGCACACACACGTGTGCACACACACACAGAGGGATTGCACGCCACGGCCGGCTGTCTCCACGGTAACTCAGGGATCTGGCTACGGCGCAGGAGATCGTTCTTAGACAGAGAAGTGCTCACTCTTAGTGTCTGGTGCTGAGTCCTCTGTCCTCTCCTCCCTCCCGCTTTCCCGCCGGGCGCTTGTCATGGCTGACGGCGTCAGGGGTCACAGCAGATGCCGGGGGCAGAAGGGCGATGGGTTGGATGGCATATCTGCCCCGCTGGGGGCAAAGGAGATGGGCAGAGGGGGCACGGCCATTCGCATCGTTCCTGGTCACAGACCCCACCGGAAGCAACTCCAGGGCCCCCCCATGGCTCCCTGAATCTGTCATCCACATCCTGCCTTGGGAGCGGCTTCCTCTCCCCGCCGCGGGTCCCCACGAGCCCCACCTAGACTCCTGACCCCCACGGCTGCCTGCCTGCCGGCTCAGGTCTGGTTCAGCACTGTCCTAAGAGAAAAGCGCCCGGTCGGGGCCGGGACCTGCCATTTCTCATCGGCCAGAGCCGAGGGGGAGGAGGAGGGCCCGGCCGGCCTGGGCTCCTCGGCCTGGGCTCAGGGGTCAACGCCCAAGGTCGGCCCCCCCCCCCAGCTTCTCGGGCCTTCATGTTGGAGCCTCCCTCGGTGAAGCCCTTGCTGGGCGCCGTCTGTCTCCTGGGCTTCCAGGGTTCCCGGGTGGCCGGGGAGAAGGCCGGGGAGAGCAGGAGGCGAGATTCCCGCCTGTTACA
>NW_012267285.1:3326025-3328304 GCF_000151885.1 Dipodomys ordii
GGGCACTGTGCTGTCCCCCCCCCCAGCCGGCAGCCGGTGCCCACCCTGCGCCAGGGCCCTGTCTGCAAAGGAAACAACGGAACTGAAAGCAACCTTACATCCCCATTTATGAGCAGACCATCTTCTCCTTCCTTCTCCCCTTCATCCGTGTGTGTGTGTGTGTGTGTGTGTGTGTGTGTGTGCTGGTCCTAGGGCTTGCACTCAGAGCCTGGGCACTGTTGCTTTTTTTTTTCCTTAAGGTTGGTGCTCTACCACTTGAACCACAGCCCCACTTCCAGCTTTTGGATGATTAATTGGAAATAAGAGTCTCACAGACTTTCCTCCCCGCGATCCTCAGATCTCAGCCTCCGGAGCAGCCAGGATGACAGGCGTGCGCCACCGGCCCCCAGTGCTATAGATTCCTTCAATCCCCTCTTCAGTCCTGAATTATGTGTATGTGTTTAATTTGCTGATATAACTGGGCAGCTGCTCAGTGTCGATACACCATCGATAATTCATTCATTTTAAATAGACAATTAGAAGATTTTCTTACTTCCAGTAAATGAGGCCGAATACCCGGACCACTGTGAGCTAAGCTCAGAAAGTGTAATGAATGGAAACAGATTGGTCATAGCAAACAATTACTACCTTGACGGTGATGGTCCCAGGATTCTTCCTCAGCCCTGCAAAAGATGTGTTTGTGTGCGTGCGTGTGTGTGCATGTGCACTGGACTTGAACTCAGGACTTGTGCACAATCCTTGAGGTTTTTTGCTCGAGGTTAGCACTCTGCCACTTGGCTTTTTGGTGGTTACTTGAAGATAAAAGTCTTAAACACTTTCTGGCTCAGGCTGGCTTTGAACCTCGCTCCTCAGATCTCAGCCTCCCCGGTAGCTAGGATGACAGGTGTGAGCCACCGTCGCCTGACTCCTGAAGCAGGTGTTCAATCTCCCCTTTTGAAGGTGAAGCCCTAAGCCAGAGACAGGGCTTGGGACGTGCCTGAGCTACGTCTTAGAGTCCTCTTAGTGCGTGGAGAGGCTCGGACCGGATCCCGACACGGGCTGTGGGACCCATTATGGCAGGGCTGCGATGGCTGAGCTGGACAGGTGACAGCACAGGTGACACCGACTCCAGCACCCGTGTGGAGTGCCCGTCAGGCCGGCTCCGTGGTCTTCCCTGCCAGGCCGGCTCCGTGGTCTGCCCGTCAGGCCGGCTCCGTGGTCTTCCCTGCCAGGCCGGCTCCGTGGTCTTGGTCTGCCCGTCAGGCCGGCTCCCCCTGCCAGGCCGGCTCCGTGGTCTGCCCGTCAGGCCCGGCTCCGTGGTCTGCCCGTCAGGCCGGCTCCGTGGTCTGCCCGTCAGGCCGGCTCCGTGGTCTTCCCGCCAGCCCCAGGCCCGTCCCCGGCACACGCTCGCCGATGTGCGAGGTTCATCTGTCCTGTAGTCCGTGCATCTGCTTCTTTACCTGCGGAATGTGCTGGCACAGTGGCGGGCTGAGGTCCAAGAGGTGCTGGAGCAGAAAACGAGCAGCGGACAAAAGCCATGCGGCGGCTCGTCCCCACGCCCGCCTGTCTGTCTGGTGCGGCTCGTTCCCATGCCCGCCTGTCTGTCTGGTGCGGCTCGTCCCCACGCCCGCCTGTCTGTCTGGTGCGGCAGAGGGCACTTGCGGTGGGTTTGAACTTGAGGCCCTTGTGAGTGGAGAGTGGGGTACGCGGGGACATGGAGACGGGAATCCGGGGCGGGGGTGGCGCTCAGCGAGAGGACCTGCCTCGCGTGTACAGAACCCCGGCTCCATCCCCAGCGAGTAAAGCACAACACAGCCACAAAACGGGAGGCAAAGCTGGGCACCAGTGGCTCTCACCTATAACCCTCGCTCCTCGGGAGATCCAGGGATCAAGGTTCAAAGCCGGGCCAGCCGGCAAAGTCTGTGGGACTCTTTATCTCCAATGAACCACCAAAAGCGGGTGGAACTGTGGCTCAAGTGGTAAAGTGCCAGCCCTGAGCAAGAACGCTAAGGGTTGGCGCTCCCAGGCCCCAAGTTCAAGCCCCGAACCAGCACACACACACACACGTACACGCACACACACGCACACACACACGCACACGCACGCGCGCACACACACACGCACACACACGCGCGCGCACACACACACGTACACACACGCACACACACACACGCACGCACACACGCATACACACACGCACACACACGCACACGCGCGCACACACACGCGCGCACACACACACATGCACACACACGCACACACACACACATGCACACACACACACGCACATGCACGCACAC
>NW_012267285.1:3329074-3357268 GCF_000151885.1 Dipodomys ordii
TCCCCCCACTGCCCATCCCCTCTCCCCCCTACTGGCCCCAGGGCCTTTAAAGGGACTGGTTAACTAACGAAATCCTCTGTACCTGCCCACCCACAGCCACGCTCCTTCGAAGAGAGGGGCGGGCTCTTCGTTGCACAATTAGAGCTGAAAGGCTCGCGCTGGAGGAGGACCCACGTTCTCACTAGAAATGCAATCGGCCAGCAGCTCGGATAATTGACCGGTTACCAAACCCTTCTGGGTTCTGACGGAGGAAAGGAGAGCAAAGTTATTCACAGGCCGGAGAGTTCTTCCATCAAGGCCAGAGTTCTAGAACACGGCCCGAGCGAGCGCTGGCTCTTCCTTAGTGTAACCCAGGCAACTTTTAGGGGGTGCTCAGTTCCTCCCCCCCCCCGATTCAGAGTCCCACGAGCAGCTGGGACTTGGGTGGCTTCTTTGAACACACTGCTGGGTGGTGGAAAACCACTGGTTTTAGAAGGGTTAGGAGGCAAAAGGCAAAACAAAAAGAAAAGAAAAGCAGACTCAGCAGAGAATTTGCTGTGCTTACCAGAAGGACCAATAGCAAATTCCCTGAGCCAGGTGTCAGTGGCTCCCGCCTGTCATCCCAGCTCCTCAGGAGGCTGAGATCTGAGGATCACGGTTCAAAGCCAGCCCGGGCAGGAGAGACCGTGAGACTCTGATCTCCTATGAACCACCAGAAAACCAGAAGTGGTGCTGTGGCTCAAGTGGTAGGGTGCCAGCCTTGAGCTGAAGAGCTCAGAGTTAGCGCTCAGGCCCTGAGTTCAAGACCCATGACCGACCAAAAAAAAGAAAAGAAAATTCCCCGAGTGTAATCCACACCGGTGACCCTTGGGTGAACAAAGTGTTAGCTGGTTTCAAAGGGTATTTGCACATATCTGTGTTCATATTAGGATTACTCACAATAGCCAAGAAAGTGTCCTGGATGGAGAAACGTATTGTACCACCACCCCAGAGAGTAACTTGGGATCCCTGGGGTCATCTGCCTGTCGGTAATATTTGGGGAAATGGGATCCGGTCTTGCTACCCAGACACCACGCGGTTTTTTCCTTGCAGGTGTGTGCTGCTCGCACGCTTTGAGTCCTTTGAACCTTGCTCTGCACGCGCTCTGTGGCCGAGGCTGGGCTCCGCCCCCGTGGAGCCCGCGAGGCCGGTGGATGTGGCCGCCCGGCGGGACTGGGGCTTGGACTTCGTCTGCGGCATTTGTGACCTCTGCCTCCTGGAGCCTGGTTGGCGCCCGGGCCTCCCCATTTCGGCCTGGTTTAGAAATCCCGGCGTGGGTCACGCAGTGGAGCCGCCCACGGGGGCCTCACAGCACCTGGCGTGGGCTTCCTCCCTGCCTCTGTCTCCCTTGTCTGAGCTCTTCAGGGTGGTCTGGAAGAAAGCCCCGGTGGCCGATCGCCGAGGCTTCCGGGAACGCGGGGTCCTCTCTGGGTCCTCTGGTATCAGCATGCCGGGAGCTGGGGCCTCTCGGTCCCTGCCACCCACCTCCCCGCCCGGCCTCCTCTCCTTGCCTGCCATTGACGAAGCCACAGACCCTCAGCGATTGTCCAGTGGGGTGGTCGTGCATGCCAGGCCCTGGTAGCCGGGTCCACCGTGGATGTCCAGCAACAAGTGACCGCATCGTGGACACACGGAAAGTGGCGCCACTGGCAAGTCCAGCCCCCGGTGTCCGCTGCCCTTTGGGAGTGCCGGGGACCTGGCGGGGCAGGAATCTGAGGCTGTGGCTGCAGAGCGTGTGGGAAGGGAGCGCGGGGTCCAGCCGGGGGCCCCGCTCACTCACCGACCCGTGGCCACGCGAGGAAGGTCTCCGCGCGGCCAGGCTGGAGAGGAAGCGAGCGAGGCCTGCTCGCTCCAGATAAAGTGCTATATTTAATTTCACTTGGGAAGCATTTGATGTCTGGGCTGCTGCACTACGGGAAATATATTTAAGAAGTTCGGTTTTTCTGTTTCTTTTCTTTCTTTTTAGAACCACAGTAAAAGAGAACGTGGGGTGGGGTGGCTCTGGGGCGGAGGTGGGGCGGTGTGCGGGGATGAACCCAGCTCAGTGCGGGCGTCAGTCACCTGCCGGGCTGCGGGCCTCCGCATACTTGCTCTGTGTGTGTGCACGCGTGTGCGTGTGTGTGCGTGTGCATGCGTGCGTGTGTGTGTGTGTGTGTGTGTTGGTCATGGGGCTTGAACTCCGGGCCTGGGCGCTGTCCCTCAGCTCTTCAGCTCAAGGTGAACGCTCTACCACTTGAGCCACAGCGCCACTTCTGGTTTTCTGAGTGGTTTATGGGAGATCAGAGTCTCAGGGACTTTCCTGCCTGGGCTGGATTTGAACCGCAATCCTCAGATCTCAGCCTCCTGAGTAGCTGGGATGACAGGCGGGAGCCGCCAGGGCCCGGCTCATGTGTGTGTGTGTTTGTGTGTGTGTGTGTGTGTGTGTTTCAAGAGAAGATGAGCTTGGTGGGGGGTGAGGAACTGGGATCCAGTGGCAGGGAGGGAGGGGAGGGGGGGACCGGTTTGGTCCACGCGAGTATCTCGTTCATGGAGTGAGTGGAATATGATCTGGAAGCTGCCGCCAAGGGCTGGCTGGGCTGTGCAGCCCTGGACAAGGTGTCAGGCAGTGTAGTGTTAGACTAAGTACTCCAGGATACTCAACGTGGACAAAGGGAGCAGAGCCATGGCCGACGGCCAGGGATGGGGTTTGTATGATCATGAGCCTGCTGTTCCTAAGAGGCCTCCACGAGAAAGTGCGCCGGTCTTCTGTCCACCTCCACCTGTGTGCCGGCGGGACGTGTCTTTTTTTTCTTGAGTTTCCTGGAAACTTTACCCGGAAAGGCCTGAAATCTAGCCTCCCCTGGCAGCCCTTGGGTCTTCTAATTTTCCCCTCTCTGGAAGACCCGGGTTCTCAACCCGCCTCCCACGCCGCCCGGCATCCTGTGGCCCCGAGGGCCATCCCAACCTCTGTGTTCTAATGTGGAGGGCAGAGCGGAGCGGCCGGCCCGGGGCCTCGGCTTACAGGGTGACTTCCCTTCATTCCTTCCCTTCACCCACTTGGGCGCTGGCATAATTTGCCGTCCATTTCCCGGTGAAGAACACGCCACTTGGCTTCCTTCCTGGAAGCCGGCCTCTCGGTGTCCGGGATAATGAAATGATGGGACACCTCAGGGCCCGGAGACGGGAGGCGTCTGGCCAACACCGCCACGCCATGGCCAGTGCTGCCACAGAGGATGCTGAGGTGAGCTTGCCTATTGCTAAGTGGTTTCCTGATGTTCGGTTGAAAAGGGACCATGTGTGCCCTAGCCAACTCTGAGGGCGCGTTTGTACAGCTTTCTGTCACGTCCGGATTGTGCCGCGTGGGGGATGGTCAGGGGCTGTGGTCTGTAGAGGCCCGTGTTCGACGCGAGCTCTCTGAGGTAGAGAGGGTTCTGATCTTCGTTTCTCTCTCTGCGAGCTACTGTTCACTCAGCCAGGGTAGCTTCAGTCTGGAGAAGGTGACGTGCGGAACGCCGCATGGGTAAAAGGTATTCACTCCGCACTTACGAAGTGATCCATCCACAAAGAGAACGATAAAGCTCCCTCCCTGCTTCGCTGCTGGATTCCGACGTCGTCTTAGAGAGGTAGAAGCTAGGCTGCTACGGGAAGCTGTGGACAAAATGTTACCTCTTACTTTATACAAAAAAACAAATAGCATCCATGACCAAGAAGAACCGATGCTGAAGGAAATCAGGAGCAAACATGGCACCAGGAAACAAGACAAAGGTGGGCCAGCTCGCATCTACCGGGAACGACATCTACACAGAACCAGGTCCTCGGGGGACCCAGTTTCATGTCACACCCCCAGCAGGATGGTGGACGGGGACAGCCAGGGGTGGGCTGATGGAGGGGACCAGGGGAAGCCCTTTGGAGCGTTTTGCTGGTAATTCTGGCATGGCTCTGGCCGCTGACTTTTTCTTCCTCTTCGCCTGAAATCTAAAACTCAGACAAAAGGCTTAGGACCCAGGAAGGACAGAGCGGTCTGCATCAGAAAGGCCACTGTTGGCGGTACACAGCCGATGTTCGTTTTCTGGTCCTTGCATTGTGGGTCTTCATGGAATTAACTGTTGTGTCTTGTTGAGAATGAAACCCAAGCCAAGCTGGACCCGGAGAAGACCCTAGAGAGCAAGGCTGCCGTATGCGGCCACCAATGAGCTCTCCGTCCATTAAACACTCTGACAAGGAGTCTCCACGGGGAGGAGTGCCATTTACCTCCCCATGCCAGGAGGGAGAGCAGATAATACCCAGGTGATTTATTAAATTATGCTCTGATTCATCTTCCAAAAGCTCGCCACACAGTTGTTCTGCGTGCGCGTACACACACACACACACACACACACACACACACACACACACATACACACACCATTTCCCTTTCTAGGCGGTGAAACTTTCAGGAAATTAATTAAGATTTAAGTTTCCTTTATAGTTTACGACATCCTTTCGTTAATTTGATTCGTTTGACATTAAAAAAAAAACACCCAGCTTTCAAGGCGGTTAAGTCAGCTTTCCATCACGGTAACAAAACGCCTAAGGTAATTAACTTACAGAGGAGGGGAAGGCTAATTTGGGGGTGCAGCTCTGGGGACGTCGGCCCGGTGGCTTTGGGACCCGTGGCAGTGCCCAGCTAGCAGCCTAGCGTGCTCCGCCCTCCTCCCAGGGCTCCTCCTCCCCGACCTGTGGCCAGGACAGGCCCTCAGTCACCTATAAGCACTCTCAATGACCTGGTTAGTCACAATGACCTTGAACAAGGACAAGGACACTTCCTCAGGGGCTTTCTACTGGGCCCCGTTCTTAAAGGTTTTACCGCCGCCCAAGAGCGCCACAGTGAAGACCCAGCCTTCAGCCCGAGCTTCTTTCCGGATCCCGACGGAATCACTGAGGCGCGGCTGTGTAATGCAGAGGTTAAACGGCCCGGCCAGGGTCATGCGGCTAAAGTGGACCTATGAGACCAGGACTTGGGACTCTCTGTGTAGAAGTGTGCTCACACTCTAAAGCCACAGGTGTTCAGAGACCACCTGTCAACGATGAGCTTTGCACTCGCAGATTTCAAGATCCTCCTCTCCAGACAGCTCAGACCCGCACATCTCGGTGCGGCATCTCCACGGTGCACCGTGCGTAGAAGAGGACTGGAATCAGGTCGCTGTTTCCTGCCCTGCGTGGAGGCCTGTGGGGCGGGGCCGGGGCTTGTCTTCGTCCAGCTGGAGGCACAGGCGGCTGGGTCTCCGGCTCCCTTTCCCTCAGACTCATTCATGCGGTTGAGAGGCTGGAGGAGGATGCTTGAAAAGTAATCCGTGGTGGTGGTGGATTCTTTTTAATGAATTCACTGTGCAGGCTGCGAGCCCGAAACTCCACCTGGATTCCTGTCCAGGTGCGCCACACTGGCCTGAGCTCAAACGCAGAGCTGACCTGGGCCCAGTGCCGGCGTTTCCGCCACCATTGCCGGCGCTCCTGTCCCCGAGCTTGTCCTTTGAGCTGCTCACCCTCCTCCCCGAACCCGCTGTTCCCGACTTCAGCTCAGGACTTCCTTCCTTCCCCTCTCCTCCTCCCCAAGACCAGCTTTCTGAGAAAGGAGTCACACACACGCAGAGTCAAGTACCCCAAAGAGCCTCAGCCTCGGCTGCAGAGATTACTCAGAGAGCTGGTGTAGTCTCGTGATTCAGAGGCTTTGTGCAAATCCCTTCCCACCCTCTCTGGCCGCTGGTAAGTCACTCAACCTTGCTGCTTTGCTGCGTGTGTATAAGGCCCTCCAGGCTGTGTGTAGGACGACAGTTAGGCTAGGTGTTCGGGGAGTGTGGAACCCCAAAGGAACTTCTACAGGTTTAGACTGGGATTCCATCTTCACGCTACCTCGAGACAGCTGGGCCAAGATCACAAACTCTGGAAAAGTCTGAGATCCCAAACACTTCTGGTGCCCGGAATTTCAGACAAAGCGGTACCTACACAGCTGCGTTCCAGCGAGCTCACAGAGCGGCGCCCTAGCCAGCTGGTCTGGAGGGAAAGCAGGCCCGGCTCCTCTCCTCCCGGCTCGTCTTCAAACGCACACCATCCCTGGCTTTAATCTCCTCCTCCTCCCCCCGACACCCGGTAGGGACGTGCGACCCGGGTCCTCACTCCAGCCTCTCAGGCTGCATCCGGCTCCATCCGGCTGGCGTTGTCCCAGTGTTTTTTTCCCCTTGGGACGGTGATTAGCATTTTCTTTGCTTTTTTTTTTTTTTTTTGGAGCGTAAGTGGATTAAGAATTACTTCCACAGCCCAGGAAGGTGCAGCTGGCAAATGGCACTCTGCTGCTTGGGGAAACCATTCTTTCTGGCCCTTGCGGCCGGAAGCCGCTGTGGTGCCTTGGGTCGGGGCGAGGGTGCTGGTGGCGCTGGCTAAAGCGGCGTCTCCTCTCCTGTTGATTCCTTCCTGGCACCTTTGTGTCCACGGAACGAAGCGTGTTTCTCTCAGCATGCAAAGAAAGGGCCAGCCTCTGGCCTGGCTGTGGGCTGAAGGGACGGTCCGCCGAGGTTAGGCTATAGCCAGGCCCCCTGTGGTCAAGGACAACCGGACAAGCTGCATTTGTATTGAAAAAACAAAGAAAAACGTGGAGGTCGCTCCTTCACATCTGTTTGCCGAACGTGCCAGAGACTTTGCCAGAGCGGCACGGCTGAGTGCCTGCTCCCAGACAGCGCAGAGGCCGAGGCGGGCTGCGGGGGCCGGGGAGCGCGGGCCTTGGGTGCCACCTTCAGTGCTGGCGTTGATGCCTCTCACCAAGATCGCGGTTCGATCCACAGACGTTCAGTGGGGGGGGACGGCCTTCGCAGTCCTATCCTACACGCAAGGCCGCGGTGCGCCCTTGAGAATGTCAAACTCGCTGACCTACATAGCCTAACGATTTCAGTGAAAAGTAGCAGACGGTGTAAACTGGCAAGGGGCCGGGGCAGGGTGGAGGGGGGCTCCCTCCCGCGAGCTTTGGTTCTGGCAAAACAAGAGCGGTGGCAAGGGGCTGTGGGGGGCAGGTGTCCGGGGAAGTCATCAGCGCGCTGGTCTCGCCTTGCTCTGGGGGGACCTCGGGGTACCGCCCTGTGCCGGAAGCCTCCGTGTGGGGCTCCGCTCCAGGGGGAGGAGCGCGCATTGGGATTCCTTCCTCCATCCTCCACCTATCCTGTGCCATCCGGGAGCACGCAGAGCCAGTGCATGCTGTTTCCGTGCAGCCCGAGGGTGCGTGCGCTCTTATTTTCCATTCTGGCTCTTCTGTTTAGCAGTCGCTAATTAACTCAGCCGCCCGCCCCGAGAGTGACAGGCTCACATCTGGACCTAGCGAGTCAGAAAAGCCGTTTGGGCTGCAGCCAGGGTGGACACACTCACTCTCTCTCTCTCTTTTCCCCCCGTGGCACCCTGCTCAGCTGCTGGGCACTGCCCCCAGCCCCAGCGTGGCCGGGTGGGGCTGCGTCCACGGAGGGCTGATCGATGCACCCAGAAAATCATGGGTTACTTATTTTAAAATTGCCAGCTTCGTGTGAAGCCCTTTGTTGTTCTGCTAGGCGAGGGGGCGGCCCGTCAGTCACCGGAGAAGCCGCGGTCTCCTCACACATCCAGCCGGCCTTCCCGTACGTGGACCACCCCAGGGGGCGCGGGGCCCCTCCGGGATGTGTCAGAGCCCCGTGGTCTGTGGAGGTGTGTGGAGATGGCAGTTCAGGTTCGATCCACGAGGATCTCGAGGAGCAGGGTGCCGAGCAAGGCCCGATGGGGCATGGGGTAAACGAGAGTCAGCGGGGGAAGCAGCTGTGGGAACCACCCCTAGGTCCCGTTCCCCCCGTCCCTCTTCGCATCCACCCCAGCGTCGTATCTGCCGACTAGATACGACTCAGCCTTCAGCACCCACCTTTTCCTGAGCTCTGCAGTGCTCGGGTTCAGCCACCCACCTTGGGTGGGAGATATTTGGAAACAAGATGGCGGCACCATGGGGCAGGTGCAGATTTCCTTTTTCTTGTCATCACTCCCCACAGATCCCTACCCGATCTCTACAGTAGGTAAGCTTCGTAATTGGCAGAATGGCGTGGCTATATTAGACACGACAGCATTTTGTGTGAAGGACTTACTTGTGGACCTCGACACTGTTGGAAGGTTCTGCACGTGCTGGGCACGCCGCCGAGGTTCCCGGTACACGTGGAACCTGGCTGACGCTCAGGACTTACCGTTATTGCAGCCTCACCGGTGGGAATATTGAACCGTGGAAGGGTGAATGACTTTTTTTTTTCCCCCTCATCAACCTTTGATTCTGGAGCCAGGCCAAGCCAAATTTGGCTTCGGAGCCAAACCGCTGTTGTCAGTAATACAGGTTTATAATCTTTCCAGGGGCCAAGTCATCAGCTCTGGGGACACTCAGACTTCGGTGCGTCGATGGATCATCTGGAGATGGTGGTAGAGATGATGGGCGATTCAGAAGGGGTCAAGGAGGGGGGGCAGCCTGGGGGTCTCCCTTTACACAAGCCCCCGGCAGGACAGATCGAGGGCCGCACACCGAGAAGCAAAGCCGTCGTAAGCTACTACGTATGTCTGCACCATGTGCTTGTGTCCAGGCTCCTCTTACAGCAAAATAATGCTCGTTGGAACCTAGTGGTCTACAAGATAAGAAAAGGGCTGACGTAGCACAGGGCAGATGATCTGCTTTTCCTGGGACTTTAACGGATAGGAAGATGGTGTCTCCCCTCCCCGGACTCTGTGTCTTACTTAGCCAGTGGTCTTTTATCCTTGTTACTCTTGCATTTCACTTGACACTCTGGGCTATTTTCAATCTTCCCTTTCTTTTTCTTCTTTTGGGGAGCTAACCATTAGCATTGTAAACAATTCTTCCGAACACACCCTGGCCGTGTACAGACACCCAGTCCGATTGCATCACAGAAGCACAATTACCATGGTAACGGTTGGGTTCCCCCCCCCACTTCATCGTGCCCGGCAACCTGAGTGAAGCAAACCAGGATGTTCTCCCGGAAATGGCGAAAGGGGCGCTCTCCGGGCTGCTGAACCTCCGGCCCTACCCTTGGGGGTCCCTCCAGGCTCTGACAGTGTCCCTGGAAACTCAGAGTCGGCCTCCAGGGCGTCTGTGACCCTGAGTCTGCAGCCATGAGGCTGCTGGAGTGCCTGGGGGTCCTCTTGTTCTTCTGCTTTGAATTTTGGTGGATAACGACTTCGGAGTCTTGCTGCGTGAATGAGTCGGTGTTTTGGTTTATCTGCCTGTTGGTGGTGTGGGGCATATGGCAAACCCGGTAGGAAGCCGACCGGGCCGACCAGACCCGTAGGCCACGCGGCGGCCTCCCGGCGAAGGTGCTTTGCCCAAGTCCGGAACTGATGGAGGTGTGACTTTCTGGACCTATTAAAGAGGGGGAGAAAAATCTATCATTTGGAGCCATCTCCTGCCTTTCTTACCAGCAGTTGCTTGGGGCACTGGAGTTGGAGCTCACTTTCTGCGTCTCAGTTGGATGGCATCATCGAAGGAAGAAGGAGACGCGGGAGAAGACTTGGTGTGGAGGAAGAGGAACCCCAGTGTCCCCGGCTCGCCGGTCCTTGTTCAGTACAAACAAAACAGAGCTCCACGGCGGGGGCTTGGCCGTCCAGACACAGGAATAATCCACAAGCACTCTACTCCCAGCGGCCAGAAGACGACCTCAACAGAGGGGAAAGACAGGCCCTCCTTCCCACAGAAGCCACGTTTCACGGCGTCGCCGTGGCCGGGTACAGAGACTTGAATCCTCCCTTATTTCCCAGCTTGACATCCAGGCTTGGAGAAACCAGCACCGCCATCCTCAGACAGGACATTCGTGAAGAAGAGGTTGCAGTCGGGTCTGCATTAAAACCTGCGCCATTTCCCCCTGCCCTCCCCATCTCCTAACCCCAAACATCTCAAGGGGTGTGGAAGGGACCGCGCCGCAGGCTTTCACACGGAAGACCTGGAGTTAGCACATGTGCTTCTCCTTGCTTTCTGTAGGTTGATTTAAAAGCCGGGCCCTCCTGCTGTCTCGGGGACTTTGTGTGCTAACTATCCTCAGAGCGGGGAGAGTCAGGCTTGGGAGTAGGCCTTGTTGGGCTCTGGAAAACGATTATGTAGGAGGGCTGGCTGGCTGGCCCCCCCCCACCTTTCCGCAGAGTCACAAATAGAGGTAGCACGCATGAGGCGTATACGAAACCAAGAGATGCTTCCTGCGAGCGACCAATTAGGAAAGCAGCTGGCTTGGCCGTCGTGGAAATCACGACCCCAGGCCAGCATGTAGGCAGAGACCTATTTTTGCTGAACGTAGAAAGACCAGGAGCCGGGGCTGTGCGGCGTGCTTCCTCCTGCAGACTCAAAAGCTCCCCATATTTCTTATCTAATGCTGGAGGAGGTTCGGGAATTTGGAGAAGAACTCCACCACAATCACACTGGGCTGAACGGGGCATTGGACCGGGTGATTGTTCAGAGTCGGAACCAAGGGTGGGGAGTTGCTGGTTCCAGTTAGTCCGCAGTGACCGTGGGCACTGACCCGGGAGGAGTCCGGCTGGCCGGCAAGGGAGGGGGATCGGCTAGCCTTTGGGTGCAGAGAAAATGGATAGCCAGGGGGTCCTTCGGTGCATAAGTGATCGCTGACGTCCAAGGAGAATCTTCTTGAAGAAGTATCTCCTCACCTTTCAACGTCTCTGAGGAGCAGAATGTGGGGACTGTACATGCAGGAAGGACCGGGGGACAAAGTTGAGTTAGGAGGAAAAAAAAAATCTCCCCGGCTAGAGCTGAAATACAGGAATTGTTCCAGACGCTTCTGGAAGCCCTACTCTGGATTTGAAGGTCAGACTTGGCCGTGTGGCTGGCCGAGTTTCCTGGCTCTGCTTCCCGGCCATGGAACAGGAGGTCGCGGAGGGGTAACCGCAGTCACGAATGTGAGCCACCATAGGTCTGGACGCTTTGAAGAAGAGGCAGGTGGTAGAATTGGTATCAGAGCAGCCATGGGCCTGTTGGGGGCGGTGGCCTGCAGAGCACCGAGCGGGGTCATCCACCAGTCCCGCTGCCCCCCGGGCTCGTCAGTGGCTCTCGGGGTGGCCGGGGTTGGGACGGGGCTGTCCTGCGAGAGGCTTCCCTTTGTGCCTTCTCCCTGCACCTGTGGCTCTCACTGGCCGGCCGGGCCCTGGAGCCTGGGCCGGGCGCTGCTGGAGAGGCGTGGCTGACCACGGAGCCTGTAGTGCGGAGGCTGCCCACAGCTGTCCGTCCCCGGCGCTCCGTTCTGGGGTCTCCCCTCACCAGCCGCGGGGGGCTTAGCTACTTTCCCCAGAAGCCCAGGTGTCAGCTCGCGGGGGAGACCGGTCAGCATTCTCATCCCTGCGTTGGAACCCCTAGATTGCTGCTCTTCTCCCCAGACACCTTGCGTCGGGCTGGACTTCGGCAGAGGGCAGGTGTCGGAACGCTCGTTCTAGGGCGCTCCGCCGTGGAAGCTGTGTTCCCCGACACCATTCATGGAGGGCGCGTGGGGCACCCCATCCTCTCTCGGGCTGAGGTCACCGGCATCTGCTGGGGGGGCAGTGAGGGCTGGGGACTGAGCGGGAAGGTCCCGTGACCTTTGTGTGTGCAGGGTGGAGGGGGTGGGGGGGACATGGAAAATGAGAAGAAAGCCAAACATGAAATGTGTAAAAAGGCGGACTGTGAAGAATCGCCTGCCTTTCCAGCGGCTTTATTACTCGTAGGAATTGTCTCCGTCAACAGAGAGCACTAAATTGCTGGATCAGGCAGAAAATATTGTTGCCGCCAAAGAATCAAGGTAATTGAGTCATTAGGGCTTCGTCACGTGGAGCCTGAATACCTCAGGATGGAGCTCTCTGCCTGGCTTGCTCGGGTGTTGAGAGACGCAGGGAAGCGGTGATTGCGTTTGCCTGGCCCACGGACGCGGCTGGGGGGAGAGGGGAAGGGGGGGATGTTTCCCTCTGTCTGGTATGGAAAGGGAGGCTTCCACATTTTCGTTTTAACGAAGAGTATGAGCACAGTCCATCTTGAAGTTAGCAATTATGAACAATCCCGAAAGGTTGGGAGGGTCAAGGAATCCGGACTCCATGTTTCGGGATTCCCTGGCGCCTGTTTGCATCGAGGCCCCCGCCCCGCCCCACCTCTGCCCCCCCCCCCGCTCCTCCTGTCTGCTCAACACAGGGGGGTCTGTTTCTCCTGTGATTCTGTTGCTCTTTTGCCCCCGAACTTGCGTCTTCGAGGTGGGCTTTCGTGAGCTGAACCTGCCCGTGGTGGAATAAGGTGGCATCTTTGAAGGGAATTCCTCGTAGATTTCCGGTGGGGACCCAGGAGAGTCTGACAGACGTGTGGTGGAGTGGCTCGTTCACAGGGCCGTGCGACTCCAGCCCGCAGCCCCCCCCTCCGAGGGTGAACTGCCCGGCTTCCCAGACGTTTCCGGGCTCTTCCGCAATCCTCCATGGCTCCTGCACGGGGACCAAAAAGAGAAAAAAAGAGAAGAGTTCTTTGCACTAACATTTCAGGTGATTGACCACTCATTCTTTTTTCTTCTACAATTGTGGACTCTTGCCTAGCCTCGTACGCCATTATAGAAGCATGCATGGGTGTGTGTGTCTTCGTCAACAGATCGGGTGACTTGGGAAGGTTTTAGCTCGAACCCCCACTTACAAAGTAAGGGGAAGCCCTCTAGGTTCTGTTGGCTCTGTGCATTCCTGTCCTTTCCACGTCCTGGTTGCTGGGCTCCTCACCACAGAAACAATCACAAGCCGGTGACAGGGCTGACACCGGTCACCCTAGCCCGGCAGGAGGCTGAGAGCTGAAGCTTGCAGCTCAAAGCCAGCTCGGGCAGGAAGGTCTTTAAGACTCTTATCTCCAATGACTCACCCAAACAAAGCCAGAAGAGGAACTGTTGTTCAAGTCGCAGAGTGCTACCCTGGAGCTGAGGGAGAGTCCCAGGCCCTGAGTTCAAGCCCCAGGTCTTGCCAACAGTGGCACCTGGTTCCCGCTCCGCTCCGGAGCTGCTGAAGAGAGGCGTGGCTGAGTGCAGGAGTTGGCATTCAAATGCCGGGGTTAGACATAGTATACATCCAAGGAACAGGCCCTGCATTTGGGCCAAGGACCCCAGGGAACATCTCTCTCCATCCCGGGGTACCATCTTCCCTCATCTCGGGTTGGCAGCCCACAGCACCATAGAACCCGGCAGATGGTGTGCCAATGGCGGGGAGGGAGAGGCCTTCTCCCTCAAGACAGACAGTGCAGAGGTCCCGGGCCCAAAGCCTGGAACAGAGAAAGGCCAACTCCACCGTGGCCAGAAGCAGGTCACCGCCAGGAGCAGACTCAAGTCTCCGGGCCTGGGGGCGGGGGAGGCGCCTTGGTGGCTGAGGGTGGACAGACTTAACGCACATTTGTGGCTGCGAGGCTTACTGAGTCTTAGACCTTGACTCAGTGGCTTCGGCCCTCAGCCTCGGTTTCCCCGCCGGGGCGAGGAGCACCGCGATAGAACCGTGCTCCCAGGGAGCAGAGGTGGAAGCATGCATGGGAAGCACCCGGCTTCGTGCCTGGCGCCGAGCCGTTGGTCCACTTTGGCTATAATTATGATTGCTGCATTTGACCGGCACTTCTGTGTTATTTAGTGCTTATTACATTTTGTTCCTAGCGTGCTGAAGAGCTGTCTGAGGAGAGGCTGCCCGAGCCTCGCGCCCCGGCCCCCGGGCAGGCTGGAGCCAGGGCCAGGCCCTCCGGGCCCGAGTTCCAGGGGCTAATGATCCCTGTACTTCTTCCTTGGCTGTAATGGAAATTCTATGTGCTTTAGGGGCCAGCTCTTCTCTCAGTGGAGGTGAAAAGAGGCTACCTAGAGTAATAAGTCCAGTTTTCAGCCTTGAAGGGATCCTCTCCCTCACGAGCCCAAACTGGCTTTTCCGCCCTCGGTGACTTCTCCCGTGTCCTACCTTGAGAGTAACAGAGTTCCAGGCAGAGGAGACAGGTGGTGCTGAGTCAGCTTGCACTCGGGACAGGCCTGGGCCGGACCGTGACAGCCTGTGTGCAGGCCTGGGCCCTTGGTGGTCACTCAGGGCCTGGCTCATGAGCGTGTGTGGAGCGGCTTCTGAAGAACACGAGACACTGTGGACCCCTGGCAGCAAAGGGACGGGCTTCCATAGGGAACTCATAGACAAAGGGAAGGACTTCCCGGTGGAGCTCATAGACAAAGGGAAGGACTTCCCGGTGGAGCGTGAGCGCCGTCCTTCACAAAAGCAGCTAGAGCAGGGGCAGTGGTAAGAAGGAGCGCGCGGAACCGCGTTGAAACCCCTCTGTGGCGAGGATGGGTGCTTCCCGTGGGATTCCGGCAGAGCCTCCCGGAAGCAGCCGGGTGCCCTGCTGTTGATTCAGGTAGCACTAGCGGCTGGTCCCCAGCAGCCCCCTTCCTCCCGCGCTCGCTCCCCCATTTCCTGTTAGGGGATGGGGCCTGTGATCAAGCCCAGCGAAGCGCAGCGCCTCTGGAAGGCCGGAGAAGAAATCGCTCTGCAATTGCTGGTGCACGCTCTCCCTCCCTCTCCCTCTCCCTCCCTCTCTCTCTCCTCTCTCTCCTCTCTCCTCTCCTCTCTCTCTCCTCTCTCTCTCCCTCTCTCCTTTCTCTCTCTCCTCTCTCCTCTCCTCTCTCTCTCCTCTCTCTCTCCCTCTCTCCTTTCTCTCCTCTCCCCTCTCCCTCTCCCTCTCTCCTCTCTCTCCTCTCCCCCCTCCCTCTCTCTCTCCTCTATCTCCTCTCTCTCTCTTTCTCTCTCTCCTCTCTCCTCTCCTCTCTCTTTCTCTCTCCTCTCTCCTCTCTCTTCTCTCTCCTCTCTCTCTCCTCTCTCTCCTCTCTCTCTCCTTCTCTCCTCTCTCCTCTCCCCCTCTCTCTCTTTCTCTCTCTCTCCTCTCTCTCTTTCCCCTTCCCTCCCCACCTCTCTCTCTTTGAGACAAATAATCAGAAACAGCTGCCCTGCTGTTCTCCAGAGAATGGAATCTTCCGGCCTCCATAAAAGGAACATACTTTGGAGATCAGAGCGGGGCTGGGGGCCGGGTGGGGGGTGTGTGGCTTCGAATGGGCTTCTGGCACCGGGTCCGCGGAGCCTGGTTGCTTTGATGGAGCCGAGTCACTTCCGTTCTCCGGCCTTGAGTGTCTGCATCTGCTAGGCAGAGCCACTGAGGCCTGTCTGTCCCCACCACGCGGCGCCGTGGAGATGGTTCCCGGGGCTGGGCGAGGCTGTCCAGCCGCGTAACACAGCTTGAGCCCCCAGCCGGTTTAACAAGCAAGCTGTGGGCACACGCCACGTCTGCCCGCCATGAACATCTTTATTGCTATTTTTTGAAGTGTGTGCTGGGTTGTGAAGGAGCCTGCACCCCTAAACCCAGGGGTGGTGCTCCTGTGGCTGTGAGAGGAGGGCCCTCACCCCCATTAATCACCGGCTCTTTTCGCCGGGATGGCCGCTTGCACACAGTGCGTTATTTGCTGGGGTTCAGGGCGGGTCCCGTGCGGAAGTATCCGGGGTGCCTGGAACAGAAAGCCCAGAAAAGGGCAGGTTTACACGGAGCGGCTGGCCCGGGCCGAGGGCCTCTCCCCGTCACCACGCTGATGTGGTGTGCTAGCCTGTGAGTCTCCAGGGGAGAGATGGAGGCTGAGGGCCGGAGGGGTCGGGAGAGGAAAGCCGAATGCGGGCACCCGAGGCAGTGAAGCGGGCCCCAGCCTCCCGCATGAGTCCCGGCTCACAAGCCGTCAAGGGCTGGGCGCCGCGGCCGTGTCTGTGCGGTGACCAGGCCTGCCCTGTCCCGGATGGAGGCCTTCGCAGGTGGACGACCCCCTACAAAGACACCTCTGTCCTTTCTGTGAAGGCCCATCCAGTCCTTCTTACTGAACTCCGACTCCCCCCCCCTGCCCCCCACCCTCCCCCTCCAGGGGAAGGGGCTCACCTGACCAGGGAGTTTGCTTTCACCTCTCTGGGGCTGAATCTGCGTTTCCCCGAGGAAGTGTTTACTGACTGGCTGGGGTTTGCTCTGGCCAGCGGGAGGTATATCCTGGCCCTGCCTTGTGTACAGGAGCCAGCGGGTTTAATTCTGGGTGAAATGTTAGGAAGATCTTCCCGGCCATCTAAGCCAGTCCTTCCAACTTAGAATTTGTTTAGAATAAGGATTTAAGTTTGATTTTGACCTGTGGCCCTCCTCCTCCTCCTCCTTCCTCTCTCCCCTTCCTCTTCCTCTTCCTTCACCTTCTCCACTTTCTTCTTCTCCTTCTCATATGAGGTTTGAATTCAGGGCCTCACACCTGCTAGGCAGGTACTCCACCACGTAAGCCACGCTCCCAACGCGTTTGCTTTCGTTATTTTCAAGTAGGGTTTTCGCGCACGTGTGTGTGTGTGTGTGTGTGTGTGTGTACATGTGCAGGTGTGTGCCAGTACTACAGGCCTCCTGCGTTCGCTCAGCAGTCATGCTCATGGTGCTCTGCCGCTTGATCCACGCCCCCGCGGCCAGAGTCTCGGGTCTGTGCAGAATCAGCGGTGTGCCGTCCGCAGTGTGGATCTTCCAGGTAGCAGCTCACCCCGGGCGCTCCTGGACGGGCGGGCGGGGGTGGGGAGCCCCAGAGCTGTCAGGAAGCCATGTGAGAACAGGGTTGGGTCTCCTCGATCTTCGTGGCACCTGCTCATGTACGACGGCCCTTCTGCCGCATTTCCTCCAAACACACGGGTTTCATCCGCATCCCTTTCTCCTGAACTCTGTCTAGACCCCAGCGTGTTCTAGTTGTGTCTTAGTGCAAGAAGGGGGGGTTGTGGGCCTGGGGGGGTCTGGGGAGCCAGCTCCTCGCTGAGGGGGTCCCCACCCCCTCCCTCCTGTCTGCTGTGGCGAGGTGGCTCTGGCCCCGTGGTCACGGAGTCTCTGGCCCCTGCCGCTCTCCCTCTGCACGCCTGCCCAGAAGAGGCAGGAAAAGCTTCCAGAAGGCCCCAAGTGACCACCTGGGCGTTTGGTCTCGGACTTGGGGGCTGATCCGGGGACGTGGAGACAGCTCCCCGGGTAGCTCCGATCTTCCTTTCTCTACCTGAGAGGAGAGGTGTGTTTCCAGGACAGCAGCGTCCGCCGCCCCCTCCGTCCCCTCCGTCCCGTGTCCTCTGCCCATGTGAGTGGACGCAGGGACCGGCTGTGGTGGAAGGCGGCCCCGAGCCTGGCTTGGTGTGTCTCCGTCTCCTGTGCCAGGCAGAGCAGCCGCCCAAGGCCGCCTCCCTCGCTGTCCACGTCTGTGCCGACGCTCTGCCTCGGGCGCGGGGCCTGCAGACGCCTTCCTGGCGACCTGCGGCGTGACCTTGGGCGGGCGGGTCTCCTCTCCGCCTGCCATCTGTGTGAAGGCGCTTGCTGCCGCCGCCGGGTCCCACTGAGGAGCCTCGAGGATGGAGGAAACGCGAGCAACCAGGCCGCAGCGGGCACAGCCTGGCTGCCCGCGGGAGCCCGTGTGGGCGCAGGGCGTGCTGGGAGCCCTCGGCCTGCCCGCGGTCCCGGGGTCGTCCCCGGGCGCCAAAGGCCCTCCTGGGCCTATTCGCCACAGTCTTTGCCCGCCTGCACCGCAGGAGGAAGGGCTGCGTGGGCCTCGGGGAGGGAGGAGAGGTCCAGATGGTCCCCGGCAGGGCGGAGGGAGCGTCGATCCGGAGAGAGGCCGGCTCCTCCATCCGCGCTCCCCGCAGATGGGACTGAGGCAGTGGCTTCATGTGTGACCGTCAGCCATGGCCTTCAGAGAGCCGGGGTCACTAGCTCCCGCCCTTCCTTCCCGGGTAGAGGAGGGATGGGCGTCCTCTGCATGGGGAGTGGGCTTACGGGAACTGGGCCGCGGGTTGGGCTCGGCTTTGCCGGTGCTCTCCCTGCCTGCCGGAGGAAGCCCGTGGCGGGCAGGACCAGGTGTGACACCCCCCCCAGGCTGCCTGGGGCCCCAAACTCACCCTCCGCCCCTTGAGATGCAGTCACCTCTCCATCAAAGCGAAGGGCGGTGCATTCCTCACGTCCTTGAGCAACGTGGCGACCTAAAACCCAATCGCACAACCTGGCACCGTCGGGTGGAGCCTCGCTCCCCGCTCCCTGCGTCTGATGGTCTGGAGACTTAGCTGCCAGAATCAGGACACCCGGAGGGGCGATTGAGCTGCGCATGGCCCGCCTGGCTTCCTGCGGCTTCGAGAAGACACATAGGCGCTGTAACTGCGGGGTTCTCGGTGGAAAAGAGGCGCCAGCAAACCACGTGCAGATAAGAAAGGGCCCGGAAGGACATGCGCCAGAGAAGTTTCCGGAAGCATAGACATGAAAGCCTCCTCGGAGGCAGGGTTTGAAGTCACCTCTTCCCGGCCCCAGTCCACCCCGACCCAAGGACTCAAAGCCTCCTGGGAAGTCTCGGGAGAGCCCGGATGGGGTGTGCCAGCAAGGGCGGGCCTTGCCCAGTCAGAGGACTCAGCCCCGTGCCTCTCGGGACCCATTCAGACCCCCGACATCCATTGGAGACCCCGGAGAGCCTTTTGGGGCTGTTGTGATCCATCTTGCCTTGTATGATAAATTAAATCACTTAATTCATTAGGAGGTAATGAGTCCCATTACGGTGTTCACATACACAAGGTTGTTGGGGTGGTTTTTTTTTTTTTTTTTTTAATGGAAAAGGAACTGGTTTCTGAAACAGAAATCGAAGGCCCAGAGCGCCCCGGCTTTTGGGTCTTTTGAAGTTTCGGGTTTGAGAGTCTGGCTTGGGACAGGAGCAGGGCGTGGGTCACACCGGTGGTGCACACCATGGGCCCTGTGGGACCCCACTGGGTGCAGCCAGGCCCTCGGAGGACCCCTGCGGCGCTCTGGATCCCACTTTGAGCCCCGGACGCAGGACATCCAGGCAATGCCCCGGTACAAGGCGCTCACCGGAGAGGAGGTTATTCTAAACCACCAAGAGCCAGGAGACAGTGCTGCGGCCTCTCTGCACCTGCAGGGCCAGTGCCCACCGAGTCCTGTGTCTCAGCTGCGCGCCGAGCGGGCCCAGGCGATCTCTTGGCCCGAGGGAGACCTGGGCGTGTCCCCGCGTGCTTGTGGCTGTGGAGTGGGGAGAGGACATGTGCACACACAGTCTTGCTCGGGTGGCCCAGTGCCTGCCTCCCTCCCCAGCCTCTCCACCCTCTTCCCATCTCCTCACCCAGGATGTGGAGACACAGTCCCGTCACTCCGCAGGTCAGGGCGGGCACCGAACCCAACTCGGAGGCAGGGAGAGAGGGGCTGGCAAAGGCTTGCGGGGTGGGGCCGGGTAGGGGTGGGGGTTCCCAGGCCCCCAGGCCGGAGGCAGAGCTCCTCAGCTCTACCTGGGAGAGTGGTGCTGTGGACTTTGTCCCCCCTGCTGGCCATGTGATGTCCAGCTGGCACTGCCAGCCACCTCTCCCTCGGCCCTTGTTGGGAGTCCAGAAAACATAATGCGGGCAGGGGCTGGGCAATTAGCAAGCTGCTGTGCTGGGAACCTTTCCACGTGGCCACCTATTAAACACCTGGTGTGTTTGCAGCCCCAATCTGTTTCCTCTCTCGTGCCCCGCCAAGGTGGGTGGGAAAAATAGGAAGCAGCTCGGACCAATCGGAGACAGGTCTCCGCTTTGCCTTTGTCTCGGCCTTCCCTCCGTCCCTGGCTCCTGGGGCACGTGTACGCACAGGTGTACGCACAGGTGTACGCACAGGTGTACGCACAGGTAGCCTTCCCTCCGTCCCTGGCTCCTGGGGCACGTGTACGCACAGGCAGAGAGCGAAGGGCAGGGCCGGGCCGGGCATCTCATCTGTGTGCATGGCCGCAGCCGCTCTAACTGGTGGAGTCCGTGTGAGCCAGAGGCTGGAGGGCTGGGGGAGGCGGGGGCAGAGGCAGACAGCTAGGGCTGTCTAAAGCTGGATGAGCGTAAGCTCAAGGGAGCAAAGAAAGATCCGGAAAGCAGGGCGGATCTGGAGAGGGGCTCACGGCTCTGCGTTCCTCTTCTGCTGGTCTCCTCGCAGTCCAGCCCTGTGGCCCTGTTCCCAGGTGACCTGCAGATGGCCCCGGCCCTCTGGCCTTCCCCAGAGGGAGCGGAGGTTCCCAGACCTCGGCCTGAGCTCTGGCTGAGCCCTTGCTGGCTGGTGTAGGATCCTACTTCCTCCCCGCCCCCCTTCCCCTGTCTGGACCCTTTGCAGCCTGCGGTCGCCGATCCCTTCTGGTGATCCAGCTGCTACTCCGAGTGAGAGGCGGATCCCCAGGTCCCCTTGGCTCCGGGTCCCCTCCATCCGGCGCTGTTAACTCTGGACCCTGCTCCCTCCTTCCTTCCCCAGCCCAAGCCCAGCCCGGAGCTGCTTCCTTGGGCCTGCCCAGCCCTACGTCAGCCTCTCTGCCATTATTATTATTTCTTTTCTTGGGGGGGGGGAGTGGGGGCAGTACCGAGGTTTGACCTCAAGGCCTGTGCTTGCTAGGCCAGTGCTGTACCACTTCAGCAACACTTCCAGCCCTCTTGGGGGGCTCTTAGTTCTTTCTCAGATAGATGGGCTTTCCTGGTTTTGCCCAGGGCTGGTCTCAGACCATGATCCTCCTATTTCTACCTTCCCAGGAGCTGCTAGGTCCAGTGGGGTCCTTGGAAATGGGGCCGGGCTCCGGCTTTGCCCCGGCCGACCCCCGGCTGCCATCCCCGGCGTCCTCAGCCTCCCCAGCGGTTGGCGGGGGGCGGGGGGGGGGAAGACATGAGCCCACGTGGCCTCGTCGGCCTCCCTTGGCCGCCCCTCGCCCGCTGTCCTCTCTGTGGCCAGAGCCGCCTGCCTTCTTTGTGACTCTTTTCAACCTCTGGGTTTCTCCTTAAACATTGGCTCCGGGATGCCTGCCTGGCGAGCTGAGGTCATCCCTACCCTCGGGTGACCCAGGAGTTAAGCAACCATACCAGAAATTCCAGGACAGTGAGTTTGAAGACCAGCATCTCTGCCGGCCTGGCCCGAGGCCCTTGGTCCCTGGTCCCTCCGAAGACGGGCAGAGCCTCGCCGATCAGACTGTGGGAGGGACCATGAATGACCCCTCCGTTCCCGCCTTGGACCTCACCGTCCGACACCGGGGGCCAGCAGACGGGCAGCATTGGGTCCGGTTTTTTTCAGGCAGAAATCGGAGGCCTTGGGTCTCGTTCCAGAGGGAAGAGGCTCCCGTGTTCTGGTTGCTGGGTGGGGGCAGGGGTGCAGCGTGCTAAGCAGGGCTCTCATCGACAGGTGGCGTTCCCCGAAGGGCTTCGTACCCACAGATGCCGAGGGAGGGCGACCCCCCCCCCGCCCCGGCTCCACTGCCACTGTCCATCTTTTGTCCACGCAACCTGCCGTGCGGGGAGCCAGCCTAGAGGGCAAAGGACGCCCGGGCGCCTGCGCCTGCCCGTCGCGTGCTTGGTGCCACCGTGTCCCCTCTCCCATGCCGGCCTGGGCTTGCTGCCCAAGGGGAGAAGTGGGGAGGGAGGGCTGGGCCGTGGGGAGCAGCCCGGCGTCTAGGGACCCGCACTGTCTGTGTGTCTGGGCACGGCGGCGACCGTGGCTCCGGATTCCCACGCTGGGTCTCAGCGGTCTGAGGCCCCGGGGCTCCGTCCCTCCCCGGCTTTGCCGTACCAAGGGGCAAAGTGCTCAGCAAGCACAGGCTTCCGGAAGGGTCTGGCGGTGGGTGCCTGCTGCCAGGCAAAAGGACATTCTCCCACCCCACCGCCCTGCTCCCCTGTTCCCCTAACGCAACCTCCCCTCCCCTCCCTTCTCCTCCCCTCCCCTCCAGAGCCAGACCTTGGAAGTTGTTGGCATTGGAGACTGTGCTGGCCCTGGCCGGGGCTGGGTACATATGGCCTCGTTATCCGCCCAGAGCTGCAGGCTGGACACCAGCTCCTGGCCAGGCCTGGCGTCATTAGGCTGAGCATATGATCTGGGGGCGCAGGGAGACTTGGCCGCTGCTCCCCGAGTTCCTTCCCGGAGCCCCGCTGTGCTCCGGGTACACCTGTTAGTGCAGGGACGCTGGGCCTGGTACGGCACACTGTGCGCACACACCGGGGCCCCGAGGGCATGGGGCAGCGTGGGACAGGAGCGCCCGGGCCCACGGTGCCCAGGGACCCCCGGACCCCCCGTGTCTTTGAGAAGAAAGAGGTGAAAACTAAGTTTTTCCACTTCAGTGATCGTCCAGCGAGATCACGTGGAGCAGGAGGAGTTTCCACGCTGAGCCTGGAGAGGGGAGGAGGAGGAGGAGGAGGGAGAGGAAGAGGAAGAGGAGGAGGAGGGAGCGGAGGAGGAGGAGGAGGCGGCGGTGGCAGCAGCACAGGGCCTTATTGCCGGATGGGTCCGAGTCCCCTGCTCCTGCTCGCTGTGCGGCCTGGACTGTTCTCAGCTTCTTTATTCATCTGTGTACTGAGCACGACAAAGCCCTGCTGACCCATTACAGATAATTATCAAAGCCACAGGGACACCCATTGTTTACTGTGTTTCCTGTGGCGTGGGGCGTGGCGTGGGGTCTCTCACTTGCTAAGCGAGCGCTCTGGCCACCTGCGGTGTATTGCCAGCCCTTTTGTGTTGGTCCTTCTGGAGACAGACCCTGTGTGTGCCCAGGCCCCCCACCTGTGGACTGTGATCCCCCTGTTTGTGCCTCCCTTTGCTGCTGGCGTGGCCGCAGGCCTGGTTACAAACTTCTCCATCCAGGCCCACCCCGATCTCTGCCCCCTGGTTCATAGCTAGGATTACAGACCTGAGCTGCCTCCGTGCCGGGCTTATTTGTGACATTCTCATCAGGTGCTCGGACTGACCCACGTTGTGTTTCTTAGAGTCTCCGCTGGCTGCTGGCAGCTCACGCCTCTAGTCATAACTGCTCAGGAGGCTGAGAGCCAAAGGACCGCAATTTGAAGTCAAAAAAGTCCATGATACTCCATCTCCAAAGTAACCAGCAATTGGGCTGGGATGTAGCTCAGTGGCAAAGCGCTTGCCTAGCAAGTGCAGCGTCCTGGGTTCGATCCCCAGTACCAAAAAAGAAAAGACAAAAAAAATACAGTCAAAGTAACCAGCAAAAAGCCAGGGTGGAGGTGTGGCACTAGCCGTGAGCTAGCGGGCTCAGCGAGTAGAAGGCCTCTGATCTCAAGCCCTGGTGCCCCCAGTGTAATAATAATAATAATAATAATAATAATAATAAAGGCCTGCCCAGAACAAGTCCGTAGCCCCACGTGACTGTGGGGCTTCTTCCCGGCAGCTGTGCCGGCCCGGGAAACTAGTCACCCGGTGCTGGGTTTCACACCCTGCCCCGGTCCCTTTCCTACCTTGTGAACCCAACAGCTGCTCAGGACACACACACGTGGATCCAGGCTCCCCCACCCCCACCGTGAAGGCCCAGGCCGCCGTGAGGCGCCACACCGTGCCCCGCAGCCGCGGTGCCCGGGCCCGGCTGTCGGCTGATACCCACTGAGCCATCTCCAGATGTGGACCCAGGTGTGACCGTGACGGTCACCTGATGTTCCAGACACGCCGTCTCCACGCAGGCCGGGGGCGATTTTACAGGGTTCTTGCAGGGTACGCGCTCTGTGGCCCCCTCAGAGGTGCGCTCCGGGGTACAGTTTTCCTCCAGTGAGATATCGTGCCGGGGCAAATAGTTTGGCCATCTTGGGTTTCGTGTTGGGGGCTTACCCAGTCCTTGTTACCATCTGAGCAGGGCCGAGGGGGGCCTGCGAGGTCTCTGCGGGGACACTCAGCCAGAGCTGGGGGGCGCGGGGGACCCGGGGGGACCCGGGGTGCTTTGATCGCTGTACACAAAGCCCCCCGGGACCGTCGGGGGCCCGCCACACGGAGGGCAGGACCGGCGTGTGCCGACGTCACCCACGGCGACGGGTTCTGCCATGTGTCCTTCGTGACGTGTTGCTGAGGAGAACCGAGCGCAGGGACGCTTTGAGGGGGGGGGGATGGAGCCGGGGAAATAAACACCCGTGCCTCCAGCGCTCTGGCTGCGGCCCAGGCTCCCTCCCGTTCCCCCTCGCCCTCCCCCATTGCTCGCAGAGAACCCTCCAGAATCCCTTCCTTCTGAGCGCAGGTCGGGGAGGGGCGCCCCTCTGAGATCTGGGGGGGTCTTGCCGTCTGCTGGCGTCGGTCTTGGAACCCCGCCAAGCAGCGGCCACCTCTGGGGCTGGACGGCAAAGTTAAGGCCCCCCCCCCCGTTGTTGTCTGAGACAGGTTTGGAGGCTCTCCGCTTCTTTCTGGAATAATGGCCACAGGCAGCCTGCGCTTCTGAACAGCCTGAGCCTTTGCCAGGACTGGTTTGTTTGCGTTTGGCATTGAACCACGACTTGCTCCAATTTTTTTTTTTAATCAGGTGGTTTATGGAGAGGGAGAGGATGGGGAGGGAGAGGATGGGGAGGGAGGGGATGGGGAGGGAGAGGATGGGGAGGGAGGGGATGGGGAGGGAGAGGATGGGGATTTGCTCCCCTGAAGAGACTTCAGTGGCTGAGGGGCTGGCCGGCCTGCTGGGGTGGGCAGGGACCTCCGTCCATCCGTCCGTCCGTCCGGAGCTAAGGTACCATCGCGGCCCTGGGCCCTGCCCCGGAACAAAGCTGTGTGAGGCCGACAAGGCTGTTGATCAAGCTGTTGATCGACTCACCCAGGGGCCGGGCCAGCTGCTTTTGTTCTAGAGGATTTCATAAACTCCCTGGATTCAGGGAGAAAATGGTTTTCTTCTGCAGAAAGGAAGTTTTGAGGTGACTGCAAAGCCAGGGTGTCCTGGGTGAGAGAGGGGCGCGGAGGAAGGAAGGAGTGGGGGTCACCCCACTCCCCCAGGGGGCCGGGGGGACCCCAGGGTGGGACCTCAGCCCCCGGGGGGGGCTGCACAGGGACGCCGGGCTGGGGTTGCTAGGCACTGGGGGAGGTTTCCCTGGGAGACCAAGGCTAGAAACACCATCTGTCAAAGATGACTTCGTTCTGGAAGAGGCGCGGGAGAGAGGGAGACGGTCCCCGCGGTCCCCGCTCTGGTCCTGGGCATCCGTTCAGGCCCAGCCAGCAGCGCCCAGCAGAGCTCCTCACAGCCCCGGGGCTCTGTCGGGGCGCCTGCCCTCACGCCCTAAGCCAGCCCGCCGCCAGCGCCAGCCAGCTCGGGGCTGAGCAGAGAGGGGGTCCCATGAAATCAAAACGCTGCCCGGGTGCGTGCGGGAAAGAGGGAGCGAGGAGCAAAATGACTTCAACGTGTAAAAGATGGGAGGGAACGTGGGAACCAGGAGAAGCCGGGATTAGCATTTGATGTATGGACCCAACGAAAGGGATTGGCCTGCCTGCCTTCTGCCGCCCGCCCCCACCGCGGAGGAGAGGAGGCTGCCTCTCCACCGAAGGCAGGGGCCGCGGGCTTCCTGGCCCACGGGCAGGGCAGAGCCCTGGGCTCCTCATTCAGAGCACCCAGATTGCTCCACACAGCCCTAATCTGTTGCCCTGTGCAGTTTGCAGCCGGGGTGAAATGTAGATTTTCTCTGGTCTCATGTTTCTCTTACCCACTTGGTCCTAAATGGATAAAGGGAAAGAAGGAAGGAAGGAAGGAAGGAAGGAAGGAAGGAAGGAAGACAGCTGATTCCAATTACTCAGGAGACTGAGATCTGAGGCTCATGGTTCAAAGCCAGCCTGGGCAGGAAAGTCCGTGAGACACTTAGTTCTTATAAAATAGCAAAGAGCTACAAGTGGAGTTATGATTCAAGTACTAGAGAGCCTAGCCTTGAATAAAAAAAGCTCCAAGACGGCGCCCAGTCCCTGAGTTCAAGCCCCAGGACTGGCACCAAGAAGAGGAAACAACATCTGTAGACTTACGTCCATGGTGTCGCTTTGGAGCTGGTATCTTCTCGTTTGCTACACCAAATGTGTCAGACAAGTACTCAGAGAGACCCAGCCGGGAAGACAGCCAGCCCAAGCTCAAGGCCCAGTGCCACTCAGCATGGCGTCCGTTCCTCAGTTTCCCATTCTGCAAAGTAGGGGTAGGATCCCATCTACAGAGGGGGTGCCGAGTGCAGAGCTAACTGATGGGTGCACCAACTCCAGGGGTGCCGAGTGCAGAGCTAACTGATGGGTGCACCCTCTCTGGGCTTGCCCCTGGCTCTCCTGAGACTCTTCCGGAAGCCCGCCCACCTGGACCATGGAGGGGACAAGCGTGCCTCTGCATCTGGGCTGTTTCCTGCTTGTTTTTGGTGTAGTGGGTTTGAATTTAGAGCCCTGCCCTGACTGACCAGCGCTCTACCACGTGAGCCACGCTTTTGTTTTTTTACTTGTTTATTTCGGGGGGGCCTCCTTCCAGAGAGGGCCTCCCACCCGATCCTCTACCTATAGCCGCCGCGTGCTGGCACCTCAGGAATGGGTCCCTGCGGCCAGCTTGTGTGTGACCACTAACTTCACCCAGACCGTGATCCTCGAACGCGATCCTCCCAAAAGACCTGCCTCCTGAGGACTCCATGCCCGCCTCTCCCCGCCCTCGCGCGTCTCACGCCGTCCAGCCATGATTGGGGTGCGTTCTTGGAGCTGTGGTCTAAATCCTCCTCTGCAGTCAGGTTCTCCACCATTCCGAGTTCCCCTGCGTCCCAGTACGTTCCAACAGCTGCTTTGGGCCCAAGTCCGGTTGGCCTCCGCCTCCAGCCCCCCCTGCCTGCCACTCGCCCCTTGCCCTCCACGCTCTCCCACGACTCCAGCCTGAGTTCCGCCCAGCAAGTGGAAGCCCCATTTCTTACGTGTTCAGTAGCTGGGCCTGGCAGGCATTGGTACATCCCGTCGTCCAATGGGGAAACTGAGGCCCGCGGCAGGCTCCCGAAGGTCTCGCCCAAGGCTTCCTAGTTAGAGTGAGTAGATCTGGATTCACACCCAGGTGTGTCTGATTCTAAGACTGTGCCCCGGAGCGCGGAGCAAGGGTCCTGCCCGGGTGAGAGGCCGTGGGTTTGCTCAGGAGGGGCCTGGAGAGGTGGGGGAGAGCCGGGGTGGCTGGGACAGCCACCGTGCCCTGACCTAAGCCGCCTGAGCACTTGAGAGGGAGTCAAAGGCCCGTCCCCGGCCGTAGCCCGGCCTCATTCCCAGCGGCTAGGCTGCAGCCTTCCTTCCGCAAGCGCGGGCCTGGTTGTCCAGGCCTCTTGACAGACTGACAGACAGCTGTGATTCAGTGCCGGCCCCACGGCGGCAGGAACGCGGGTGAAATGGGAAAAAGGCCGTAATTACCTCTTAACACGCTCCTGCATTTCTCTGCTGTCAGGACAGTTTTGTTTTCTGATTTATTTTGATCTGCTTGAAAATTATTTGCCGCAGCACATCGGGGGGTGTAATCGCTGTCCTGAAAAGCAGGTAGCCGTCAGCTCGGCCAACGTGACTCCTCTCCTAGTCCATGTGCGTGTGTGTGAGAGCGTGTGTGCGTGTGTGAGAGCGTGTGAGCATGTGTGTGTGTGTGAGCGTGTGTGTGTGTGTGAGCGTGTGTGTGAGAGAGAGCGTGTGTGCATGTGTGAGCGTGTGTGTGAGCGTGTGTGCGTGTGTGAGCGTGTGTGAGCATGTGTGCATGTGTGTGTGAGCGTGTGTGAGCGTGTGTGAGCGTGTGTGAGCATGTGAGCGTGTGTGAGCATGTGAGCGTGTATGAGCATGTGTGTGTGTGCGTGTGTGAGCGTGTGTGAACGTGTGTGTGAGAGAGCGTGTGTGAGCATGTGTGCGTGTGTGAGCGTGTGTGCGTGTGTGAGAGCGTGTGTGAGCATGTGTGAGCGTGTGTGAGCGTGTGTGAGAGTGTGTGTGTGCGTGTGTGTGAGCGTGTGTGCGTGTGTGTGAGAGCGTGTGTGAGCATGTGTGCGTGTGTGAGCGTGTGTGTGAGTGTGTGTGTGTGAGAGCATGTGTGCATGTGTGTGTGTGAGAGCGTGTGTGCATGTGTGAGCGTGTGTGAGAGCGTGTGTGCGTGTGAGAGCGTGTGTGAGCGTGTGTGCGTGTGTGTGAGCGTGTGTGTGAGCATGTGTGTGTGTGAGAGCATGTGTGAGCGTGTGTGCATGTGTGAGCGTGTGTGTGAGCGTGTGTGCATGTGTGAGCGTGTGTGTGAGCGTGTGTGCGTGTGAGAGTGTTTGTGAGCGTGTGTGAGCATGTGTGAACGTGTGTGTGAGCGTGTGTGCCTGCCTGGCCCCCCCTCATGAGCCCACAGAACTCTCAGGCCGGTTGTGTCTTCTGGGAGACATTTGGCAGCCTCACCCCCAGAACTC
>NW_012267285.1:3359763-3361432 GCF_000151885.1 Dipodomys ordii
CCCGCGGCACCCTCGGTGGTCCTCCCCGCCCCGCGGCGCCCTCGGTGGTCCTCCCCGCCCCGTGGTGCCCTCGGTGGTCCTCCCTCGCCCCCTCAGTGGTCCTCCCCGCCCCGCGGCGCCCTCGGTGGTCCTCCCCGCTCTGCGGCTCTCTTTGGCTTTGTCTAGTGTGTCCAGTTTGCTGCAGACGGATGCTCACAGAACGCTTGGTTTCATAGGCTCAGCCTCACGGTCCCGCACCTCCCGAGCGCCGTGGTGTGGACGGTAGTTCATCCCTCCTCACGGCCCAGTCGGACTCGGCTGAAGGTCCACACCAAGCTCTGTGTGCCGAGAGGCCTGCAGAGCCGTGTTTCTTCCCCGTTGGGGGGCTGTTTAAATAGACCCACCGTGAACGGCGGTGTGCACCCCTTTTCCCCTGGGGTTCACTTTCTAGGAGGCTGCCACACGGCTTTCCAAAGTTGTGAGGTCATCCTGAGCCGCGGTCTGCAGTGTGTGGGAACTCCCAACGGCTGGGTGACAGGTCGACGCCGCCGCAGCCTGCTTTAGAAGTGTGTGTGTGTGTGAGTGTGTACGTGTGAGTGTGTACGTGTGTGAGTGTGTGTTTGTGAGTGTGTGAGTCTGTGTGTGAGTGTCTGTGTGTGTTAGTGTCTCTGTGTGTGAGTGTGTGTGTGCCTGAGTGTGTATTTCTGTGTGTGTGTCTGTGTGTGAGTGTGTGTGAGTGTCTGTGTGAGTGTGTGTATGTGTGTGAGTGTTAGTGTGTGTGTGTGAGTGTGTGTGTGAATATTTGTGTGTGCCTGAGTGTGTATTTCTGTGTGTGTGTCTGTGTCTGTGTGTCTGTGAGTGTGTGAGTGTCTGTGTGTGTGTGAGTGTGTATCTCTGTGTAAGTGTGTGTGTGAGTGTCTGTGTGTGTATGTGTGTGTATCTCTGTGTGTGTAAGCATGTGTGTGGGTGTGAGTGTGTACAGGCACTTGTACTGACCGCCTTTCCTGAGTGTCTGTCTGTGTGTATGTGTGTGTATCTCTGTGTGTGTAAGTGTGTGTGAGTGTCTGTGTGTGTGTATCTCTGTGTAAGTGTGCGTGTGAGTGTCTGTGTGTGTATCTCTGTGTGTGTAAGCGTGTGTGTGTGTGTGAGTGTGTACAGGCACTTGTACTGACCGCCTTTCCGGCTCACTCGCTCACAGCTGGCGCTCCACCTCTCCAGCCCCACCTCCACGAGTCTCCTTTGCTTCCCGCCCGTGGTTTTCTTCCTCCCTTCTTCTAGGAAGCAGGGGAACATTGCCGAACCTGACCACGGGGTGATTCTAAATCCAAAGCCAGACTGGGGGTGGGGGGCGGAGGTCAGTGGCTCGTGGAAGCCCAGGGCGGACGGTGGGGGAGTGCTGGCCGGGCTTGGCCTGGCCCCACGGTTTGGGGGCTGGATTGGGTACCTCAAGTTTCCCCCGCTCCGCCCGGTGGATCAGATGGATGCCTGGCTTTCTCTCCTGCGTGGACTCCTGCTCGGGGGCCTCTTTGACAGGCTGAGGGTCACCGTGGCCCAGAAAGCCAAGTTCCGAATGATTCCAAGGTTGCCTGGAACTCATGAGCCTAGAAACCGACCTGAAGCCTTCCTTTAGGAGGTCACGGTGACCCCCACAGCTGGGGTGTTGGAGGAGGGGGAGGAGGAGGAGGGGGAG
>NW_012267285.1:3362147-3380002 GCF_000151885.1 Dipodomys ordii
AGGCACACTCATCCCCCCCCCCCAGCTCTGCCGCGCTTGGCACCAGCTCCCACCAGGCCTGGCCTCCGGGGACTGACGGGTCTGAAGGGCTACAGGAGGGACCCGAGGGACATCGGGGCGGGGTCCGACGGGGAAGAGGAGCAAACGTCGTCGTCTTTATTTTTGGTGAACATTTGTGCCCAGGAGCAAAAGCTGAACTCTAAGAGCAGACGACGCTGGACTTTTTCTTCTTCTGAGTAGCGGGAACTGAGTTACTGGAATTTCTTCTGAGTTAGAAGCCAAACAAAAAGTTTCTTGTGGTTTCGGTTACACAAGAGACTCCGGCCAAGATGGCATGCGTGCGAGACTGTAGAAAGGCAGAGCTGCGAAGAGGGCCGGGCAGGAGGGCCAGGCAGAAAAGGGGGCCCAGGTCAGGCACGCCGCCCGCTTCGTGGGGTTCAAGGACCAGCTGCACACAGCTTCCTCCCGGGGTCCAACAGGAGAAAGGAAACCCCAGTTACCAGGTCCACACGTGCAAACAATTATGGCTGCTTTGTCACTGGGGGCCGCTGTGCTCTAGGGGGTCCTGTGTGCTTCGCCCGCACGCCTTCCCTGGCAGGCTGGCCAGAGGGGGTGCCCTGAGCCACAAACGGGCCTCCATTCAGCCGTGCCCAGGGCTTTGCCCCGGCTCCCTGGGAGGAGCGGCGGCCCCTGAGCCCGGGTGGCAGCGGCCCTGGCCGGCTTTGTTCTCTGTCTGACTCCTCCACCGCAGCCGGCGTCCTGGAGTTAAGATGGTGTCTGGATCCTCTGTCCTGCTCCAACTCCGGCGGCCTCAGGGCCACCCGGAGGGTTTGTTAGCAGGCAGGCCCTCAGGTGCTCAGCCCTGCGTCTCCACGGTCACAGGCCGGGGCCTGCGAAGCTGGCCGAGGTTGGTGCTGAGCCCCCGGCCGGATCGGCGCTGTGGTGACCAGCACGGTCACCTCTGCAGGGGGGACCCGCGGCATCTCCAGGGTCCCACGAGATTCCAGCGGGTGGACAGAGCCGACCGTGGGCCGACCCCGCGGTCTGACAAGCACGCCCTGGGCAGGTTGTGTGTAGGCAGAGGAGACCGAGACGGACGCAAGTCCCCCGGATGGCTGAGCCAGAGGGGAGCGGAGCCCCCCCCCCGCGTGGCGGGAACCGCAGGCCTGACCCGTGGGGCCCGACGCAGGCGGCGGGGACCACACACGCACCGGAGGCTCTCATGAGAAGTCCTTTCTCCATGCCGCCAGCCCTGCCCGTCGGGACATTGCCGAGCCGCCGGGGTGCCGGTCAGGTGTGGGGCTCCCTCGTGCTCGGAGGGCCAAGCAGGAGACTTAGGGCTTCGTTGCAATCCCACAGCTGTGATCAACTAATTACCCACTGATGTCCCCTGCACGGAGCTGAGGCTTCCCGCCATGCCCCCCCCTCCGCCCCAGGACACGGGGGACCGAGGGAAGAGAGGGCCATGGCCTCTGCACACAGAGCCAGGGAGGGAGGGAGGGAAGGACAGGCTCGTGCTGTCGGCAGGCTGTGGGCCTCCTCAGGAGCACGTGGCCACTGCTGCCCGGTGCCCGGCTAACAGCCAGGGAGGGATGCAGGAGGAAGGCAGCCACCCCCAGAGCCGCTCTGGTCTCACAGACTGGCGGTTGGAGGCTGATCGGAACTAAATTCCTATGGGAACAGACAGGGAAGGGACAGGAGGGGCCAAGGACTCCAGCCTCCTGCGTGCCCGCCTCCCCGTGCCCAGGGTGTCCAGACCCCGGACCTGAACGGTGGAAGCGTGTTCATCCGATGCGTGTGTGTAACGTTCTGCCGGGTGCTGGCGGGGCGCTGGGCGCCGGCACGCTGCGGCGGGGTCTCTGCCCATCAGAGGCCTGAGCTACTCACGGGTGCTTGAACTCAGGGCCTGGGCCCCATCCCTGAGCTTTTTGTTTGGGGGCTCAAAGCTCACGCTCTACCATTAGAGCTACAGCTTCGCTTCCAGCTTTTTGGGAGATGTTGGGGGTACCCGTGCCAACCGCCCTCACTGGGAAGAGCAGCGGTGTTGCCCGGCCGGCAGAGCCGGTGTGTACAGGTGGCGCGAGTGGACAGGTGGAGAAGCAGCCGCCACCGGCGCTGGGCTGCTGACCGGCCCCGGCCTCCCTCGGCAGAGGCCGTGGAGACTGGGGGCCGGGTCGGAGGGGGCCTGGGGGCTGGCGAGAGGCAGAGACCATGCCCTCTCTGGAGGAGAGGCACCGTGCAGACCCTGAGATGACCGCAGGCGGGTGGAAGCTGTGGGAGGAAATTTCGGCCTCCCAGAGGAGCGCGTGCCTGGTGGTCGGGCTCAGGGCTGCCCCTCCGGCCCCCAGGTCCCTCCCGCCGGGTCTAGACCCGTCCCTCTCAGGACACACACCGGCCGCAGTGCTTCTGGGGTGGCCGTCCACTTCGCAAGGATCCAAGAGGCGCTGGGGTGGGGTCTGAACCACGATCGGTACCTCCAGGCGTGCGGCGACCGGAAGTTGGCTCTGCCTGAGCCCCCCAAAGCGCCGTCTGAAATCAGGCAGTCAGAACATCCGGGAAGCGCCCCTTGGAGCGGCTGGCAACCACGTGGGCAGGGCACTGGAGGGAGCCAAGCCCTGGCTCCTTTGTAATAACGAGGTAGCCATGTGTGTCGGCACTGAAGTGAGAGAGAGAGAGAAAGAGGCGGGGGGGGGCATTTAAACTCCAGGAGAGCGGTCCTGATGCAGCCTATTTCTCAGGGGGCCCCGTGGGTCTCCTCCCTTCCCCCTGCTTCCTTCTGGGCCTGGCGGCCCAGGCGGGGAACTCGCTGCCACCACCTGCCGGTGTGGAGCTGGAACTGCCGGTGAGGGTTTGGCCTGGGAGGAAGAGGAGAGGGAGGAAAGGCAGGTAACTGTGAGCTCCCTCTGACCGTTTCCTTGACTTTGGGCGGAGATGTCAGAGAGGCCGGAGATTGTGTTTGAGCTGGCGTGCGGCGTCGGTACACTTTTACCGAAACTTGTGGCGGGGTTTGGTGGGGATGGAAGCTAGGCCCTTTCTCTGGGGGGCACAGGCCCTGTCCTGGCTGCTGTCCCCGCTCCAAGCAGGGAAGGGGCATCTGAGCAGGCCCATTCTCCACGAACACCGTGACTCACGGGCCGGAAGAGCCAGCAGGAGGAGAGCCACAGCCGAACGAGTGTGCCAGGCTTCCCCGTAAATATATATATATATATATAGAGAGAGAGAGAGAGAGAGCCTCTCTTCTTTTTCCCCTCCAAGAAGGCCAGACAGGGCCATTTTGTCTCCTGGCTGCGCTGAGAGTTTAATGACCCGCTCGGCCCCCTGGCTGTGCGGAGGCTTGCAGGAGGGAGTCTCCAGGCTGGCAACTGGGCATGTGGATTGACACACAGCCATTAGGCACCGCCAGGTGCCCGGCCGCGTGCCAGCGTACCGGGAGGCGCGGGAGCGCGGTACCTGACCTTGTCCTCAAGAAGAGGAGGCGTGACCGGCTTATGCAAAACAGGTCCGCACCAGAAAAGCCTTCCGAGAGAAGGCCAACGCCTCCATCTTCAGCCCCAGCCACTGGTCCGGGGTTTGGAGAATGAGGCCGCTGCCCGTGCTCACCCCTGGCCCCGGAGAGAGGTCAGGAGCCTGCTTTAGAAACCACACAGCCCTCTTAGCAGACACACACCCCCTCCCCACACTGAGCAGCGGGGACCCTGAGCAAGGGGTCACAACTCTGTGGCCACACGTGGTCAGCCGACAAACAATCGCCATGTGTCCACCGGGCGTCGCAGTGACCAAGGCAGACGCGCTAGGAGAATGGAGGGTGGGCGGACGCGGGGCAGAACCTGAGCATCTAGGTGGCCGGGAAGGGGAGGGGGGACGAGACTGCCCAAGTGGCAGGGGGCCGTGGGAATGTGGTCTCCAAGTCCTCGGCCGTGGGGCCTGCACTGGCCGGAGAGATGGGGGTCTTTCCGCGTGTGCCCCTTCCTTCCACTTCCTGCTGCTCTCAGGCCTGGGCGAGGAGAGGGGAGAGAGAAGCCAACATCTGGACACACTCAAGTGTCTCCTCGGCTGGCGGGTCTGCCTGGCTGTGCCTGAGTCTCGCATCTCCGCGTCTGTGCGTCTGTGCGTCCGTGCCCAACGCACGCAGCCTGCAGGGCCGGCTTGGTGTACGTGACTTTCTTCTACGGGGCCTCGGCCCGGGTCCCTTGAGATGCCCAGACCCCAGGGACCAGGCTCAAGTGGCGTGGGTTCCCCAACTGCGGGGTATGAACAGGGGCTACCCTACCCCAGAGGCAAAATGGCGGCCTTGCTCCCTCACGATCCGCGCGTCTACCTCGGAGCAGTTCCCGTCTGCCGTGGCCAGAGCTGCCGCGGGTGGGGATGGAACTGTTTGCAATGCTCCGCCCGAGTCCGGGGCCGGCGGTTGCGTTCCTGTCTTTGACTCCACGGCCCCCTCTCCTTGCCTGATGCCTGTCCCTGATGGACTTTTACAACCGCTGGCCTCCAGCTCTTAGTTTGCCGTGTCTGCCGGGCATTTCCCCAAACCAGAGGATCGGCTCCTCGCTTCTGTTCCTAACCCGACCAGAACGGCACCTGCACGTAGCACCAAAGGGGTTTGATGAGTGGCTGAGGGATGGCAGACGTTTCCAGCGCCCTGGCAGAACGCACCCACCTCCCTCGAGGAGACGGGCTCTCTCGTCGTAGCTCCTGTGAGGGGTCTTCCTCTGCGCTGCGCTGCTCATCTCACTGTCGCCTGGCTGGCGAGACCGCGGCCCTCGTGGGGGACTGGCCATCCCAGGCCTCGCTCCGTGGCCGGACAGGGGCGCCCAGCCCTCTGTACGGCCCGTGCCCCTCCGGGTTTGGCCTTGGCGATGGCCTGGCTTCCTCAGCCAGCCCGTCCACACTTGGGAGCCGCTGGGGTACTGAGGAGGAGGGCAGACGGGACGTCACCTGGCAGACTGGGCAGAAAAATGAGGTTGCTTAGCGGGGGTCATCAGAACGGATGACTCCTGGCCCAGGCCTGGCAGTGGAGACGGGGAAATGGAGAGGGCGTGGGGAGGAGAGGCTGATGGGTGAGCGAGTGCGCGGTGTTTATCCGTGGTAATGGGGTGAGAGGGTGCCAGGCTTGTCTTTGCTGTGAGCCGCACGCGTGCAGGGACTCCGGGCCGCCCCGGCAAGCAGCCGGCCCAAAGTGCTGCTCTCTAAATATCTTCCGAGCAGAAGCCCCGCGCCCCTGCCCAGCATGGCCGCTAGCTGGGCCTCCGTCAGCTGCCTCCCCAAAATCTCTGCCATAGAGCCAGGGAGTGGGGGGAGGGGAGGGGACTCCAAGAGGGTCCGGCCTCCCGGGGGGCTGGGGGCTGGCAGCCTGGGAGCCCTGGCCCCGGCCTTGCAAGTCCTCCGCTGCCGGAAACCCCGCCGCGTGCACCAGCCTCCCCTGGACGCCCGCGCTCCCTCAACCCAGCAGGGGAAGAGGGAACCCAACTCCTTTCCTGGCCCCTGTAGAAACCCAGGCGCAGAAGCAACGGAGAAAGCAGCGGAGAACTGGCAGGGTAGCGAGTCTCCACCCCTGCCTGGCCGAGCCCGGCCTCGGTGACGTAGCTTTGGTTTGCAGGAGACACAAACCCAGGGGTAGAGAAGAAGGGTCCAGCCAGAGGCCACCGGTCACCCACGAGGGGCTCGAGCCCGCCCGGCCCGGCCCTGGGCCTGGGCACTCCGTCTCCCGGTGCAGTCCAAGTATCCACAGTGTCACCATCTCCCAGGGGCGTAGGTTTGGGGATGTGCGGCATGAGGCCCGTTTCAGTTACTCTCCCTGATGAGGCTGAGCGGCGCGAGCGTGCACCGTGAGCGCGGGAGCCGTGCGTTCTGGCATTATTGGTTCTGAGATGGCCCTGGGTCGTTAGGAGCGCCGCCGCCGCCGCGCTCTTTATGTGCCGAAGGGGCTCTCGGAGGCCAGGGGTGAACGGCCACCCCGTCCTTCATTCTCCCAAACAGACACGTTTATGAGCGACACGGGGGACTTGCCGGGAAGCCTTCCAAAGTGCCACGCTAGGTCCCACGCGCTCCCCCTCCCCTGCCTGGGCATCAGGGGTTCTGATTAGCTATTCGTCTTTTTAAGGAAAAGTTCTCTGAGTGACCCTAATGTGTAGCCTGGGTTGAGGGCTTGGAGTCACAGGGAGCATACTGCCCAGCTCAGGGAGGGAGGAGGGAGGGAGAGAGGGAGGGAGGGAGGAAGGGAGGGAGGGAAGGGAGGGAAGGAAGAAGGAAGGAAGGAAGGAAGGAAGGAAGGAAGGAAGGAAGGAAGGAAGGAAGGAAGGAAGGCAAGCATAATAGAACCTGCTTCGTGAGCGTCTTTGCTGACATTGATGAGTTGTCTAGGCCTGTAGGATGTCTGGCACTTCACAGATACTCAGTCACATGACCGTCACCGACCTCATACTTGGTGAGTCGAATCACAGTTCAATTATCAGAGAACTTTGTGAGATTTTATAAGGGACTCCGAAGTCATGAGAGTGTGAAGTAAATCATTCTGCCCCCCAAAGCCTGACTGAGGTCTAAAGACCACAGAGAGGTCTTCTCCGAACTCAAGGCTGAACTAACAGCTTCTCCGGGAAAAATCGGGGTGCGATTCTGTGCGTCCCGCCCTGGGAGACCTGTTTGGGAGGAATGTCCCGGGGTCCGGAGCACCGTCCAGAAACCTCGGCTCCCGAGGCGTGTTGAACACCTGCTGTTCTCTCGGCATCGAGCCAGGGCTCGGGGAAGAATGAGGAGGCTGGGCCTTGCCTCTGGGAAGCACGCTGACCCCCTCTGAAGAGAGGAGCCAGATGCGAGGAGGCGTCATTAGCCCCACACTGTGTCATCGGGACTTGCTGGGGCTGGAGGATTCAAGGACAGGAAGTCTGGGAGCTCCGACGATGGCTAGAGGAGGCCTCTGGGGAGCGTGGGGGCCACGTCGCAGCGGGGGGGGGCAGAGCTGTCCTGGGAGAGGCCAGAGGCCGGGGGCTGGCCTCCACCCCGGGACAGACCGCCTGGATTCCCGTCCCGCTGGGGCTGCAGGGCCGCTTCTGACCAGGGGCCTCGCTTTCCCTCCCGGCATGGGCAGGATGGGGAGCCCCTCACCCCCTGGGCGTCTGGTTTGAGGTCGCTCAGTTCTCATCAGGAATCATGAATGCAGGGAGCTGCGCAGGCTGCGGGCTGTGAAGCAGAGAGCTCTCCGGCGGTCAGGAGCCTGGTGGAGGACAGCTTAGTTGGTTCTGTTGTTGTTTTGATCCTGGTTTGGTAATTTTATAAAAGATCCAGCAGGTTGATGAAGGGGAGAAAAAAAGGTAAACGTTGGGCACGCTTACAAGAAGTGTTTGGGGTGTTCCAAGAAGACCCTGGTTTTGCAGCCAATGTTGTTTTTTGTTTTCCTGACTGACTCGTGTTTATGAACTGAAATCTGCCCGCCTCGGCCCTCAGTTAGCACATGGTGACTTCCTTCCCCAAGCCTCCGCTCCTTCCTTTTCCTCTCCCCCCTTTCCTCCCTGTCCCCTCCCCTTCCAGTTCCTGGAAGTTCTAACTCTAGTAACTGCTCCCCGCTCCCCCCAACAAGCTCTCCTGCCCTGTCAGGTAGACTGTGTGTGTGTGTGTGTGTGCACACACGTGTGTGTGTGTGTGCATTTGTGCCTGCATGTGTGTGCCTGCATGTGTGTGCATGCGTGTGGTGTGTCCTCTGTTCTCTGTGTCTCCTGGAAAGCCAGGTAAGGTGTGTCCATGTAGGTAAGGGATGGCCGGCCGCTCCATTTCTTTAGAAGGTTTAAGTACACTAATAGCTTGTTCTCCAAAATAGATCCGCACCTATTTTTAGTGCTTTGAACATGTTGACTCTTACATAAGATCCATTGAGTATATATAAACTATTCAGTAAATAGTCGCTCATGAGGAGAGTGGTATTTTGGTCTGTCTGTGTCTCGGCCCTTCATGTTCTAATCTGAGGGTGGCGGGCGCGTCCGCCTCACCTGGGTGGGTGTGGGTGTGCTAGGCTGAGGTACCGTGGTGGACCCTCACCTCCCCCACTGTGGCAGGGGGCTCCCGGGCCCCCCGAGGCCTCACTAATACAGAGCATGCATTCGGGGCTTGGAGGAAAGTGGGAAGAGAGCGAAAGAGACAGAGAGACACAGAGCTGGGATGGCCGGTGGTGGGCCTGGGGCCAGAGCCGTGGCTCAGGACCCTCTCCCCTGGCTCGAGCCCTCTCCTCCTTCTACCTCTCCCCCTCTCCCTGAGGATGGAGCTGCATGGGACGTGGGGCTCTGTACATTCACTGGGACGTGGCTGAGCATGGGTGCCATGCCTCTGAGAGGACTTTCCTCTGGGAAAGTCTGGCGGGGCGGATGGGAGCCGGGGAATCTGCTGTGACAAGTCTCCTGCACATCACGTGACTCAGATGAGTTTTTCCCACTGTTCTGAAGCCCGGAAATCTGAGGTCAAGGGACGGGCAGGGTCTGTTTCTTCCCAGACCTCTTCCTTGCCTTCAGCCCATCCTGCTATGTGTGCCTCCCATCCAGATAGCCTCTTCTTTTTATTTAAACTCAGTTACCTCTTTGTACATCCCGTCTCTGAGTCCACATAGAACAGTGGAGTCCCTTCTAGAAGCTGCCGTGCCCAGTCCTTCACGGCCAGGCCCGTGGGAGGGAGGGGTGCATTTGTACCACACACACACACACACATACAAACACACACAGGCCCTGTGGGCAGGTGGCTCTTGGGAATCAAGGTTACTCCTGGGGCATGGGGGGAGAGCCACCTCGGACTAGGACAGGTCCTGTCTGACCTCCTGCCCACAGCCCTACCTGCCCGTGGCGGACTTGCATGCCCGAGTGGCAGATGGGGACATCTTACCACCCCTTTTCTTCCCTGGTGGGATGTGGGTGTCCCAAGGCAGCTCTTGGGGGGTGCAGGGGGCAGCTTGGCCTCCTTTGCCTGGGTGAGCAGGGAGAGGCGGTGTGTTGCTTTACTCAGAGCCAAGTTCAGACGAGGACAGGTGAGAGGGGATGTGGAAAGTCAGAGGTGAGATCCGGTGAGATGCGTGGCAGGCAGGGGCCGCGTGGGTGTGTGTGCGTGCATGGGTGTGCTTGTGCAGAAGTACAGGCGCCAAGCATGCACGTGTGTGCGTGTGCATGTATGTGTGTCTGTAGAGGTGGGGGAAGGTGCATGTGTGCATGAGTGCATGTGTCTCTCATGATCTCCAAGAATGTGCATGCACATGTGTGTAGGTGTGCATGCTTGTGAACAGGTGTGCAGAGAAAGGGGGGCTGAGAATGCATTCCTGTGGCCCCCAAGCATGCATGCATGTGTATGTGTGCAGATGCACACGTGTGAGTGTGCGCATGCGTGTGTAGAGGTGCAAGGCTGAGAAATGGCCAGGCTCCCTAGAACGTCTGGGGGTGACCGTGCCCGTGGGGCTCCACCGTTGTGGGTCATTTCCTTCCTCCCAGGCCAGGCATTCGGGCACACAGGCAGCCCGTCCTTGCAGGGCAGCCACCGTCTGTGTCTGAGCATGGCGTCACCTCCAGGGTGTCTGGCTGGTGTCCAGTGCTGGGACAGCCAGCACCAAGCTTGGGGGTGAGGGTCCAGGCGGGACCCCCAGTCCCCCTCATGCCCTCTGTTCCCAGAAGGCTCCTGACAATGGGGTCCCCAGTTAGGAGCTCTCTGCCGTGCAGAGACAGCTCCGCAGGTGGGGTCAGCGGGTGCTCGTGTGTTTACAAGACACCCCCACCCTCGGAGGCAGCATGAGGGAGAGCTGGTGTGGCCCCAATTTTACAAACAGCACCTGAAACCCCTCCTTGGTGAGACACAGTTCTTGGAAGCTGCGGTGGCGGCCATGCCAGCCTGGCCTTGGTCGGCTCCTGAGCACACAGACCCGCCGGAAGAGCCCCCACTGGAAAGATTCCCCCACTGGGAAGAGCCCCCACTGGGAAGATCCCCGACCGGGAAGAGCCCCCACTGGGAAGAGTCCCCACCGGGAAGAGCCCCCACTGGAAAGATCCCCGACCGGGAAGAGCCCCCTGGGAAGAGTCCCCACTGGGAAGAGCCCCTACGGCTGAAGCTCAGGAGACCCAGGACATCCATCTTCCCTGGCCTCCGACCTCGTGCACAGACTCACACGGCGAGCTCCTTTCCCTACGCCATCTATCTCTGTCGCCCCTGGGCCCTGCTGCCACTCAGGGGCAGGGGAGTGAGGTTCTGGTTACAGATTCAACCTCACATCTGATGGGAAGAGGCTGAGGCTTGGCTCTGGGGAGAAGACAGGCTCGGCCTGACTCAGGAGGCCATGTCTGCTCAGGAGCCTGAGGCAGGGCTGGGGTCTGTGTCCCGGTGCCCAACTGTGTGACAGCACAAGAGGCCTGTCCCCTCCCTGTCAGGCAGAGGGTCACAGGCAACTCAGACAAGGTCCCCGTAAGGCAGAGGGTCACAGGCAACTCAGACGAGGTCACCCTGTCCCCAGCCTTCCCACCACGTCCCTCCCTGAGTCATAGGAGGCAGAAAGGGAGACGTGAGAGACAGACACACCTGTCTAAGGCTTCCAGACACCTTCTCGGACCCCCTGGTCCACCACCTGCTGGTGCTGGCTCCGATGAACCTGCACGGGAGCAGAAGTGGGGAGCCGCCCAGCTGCTCTGGGTGGGTTTGTTTCAAGGGATGGATCCCTGCCTGTGCCCCTCAGGAGGCCTGGGGTGGAGGCCAGGAGCTGCCCCCTGCCCTGTGACCCCCTGTGCCCAGCCAGCCCCTGCGGGTTCCATGGCACTCTCCTTGGACTCCCCTTGGAGAAATGCCGACGGGCACAGTGTGCAACCAAAACCGCACCGATACAGGAGTCACTCCGACACACCGGCAAGGCCTCGAGGCCGGCAGCTCATATCTGCCCAAGGAGACTGGGGGAGGTCGCGCCTCCGAATGTGTGAACGGCAGCTCTGGTGTAGTGACGTTACTCGGAGGCTCCTTTGGAAGTGTTTATCAGGGTTGTTCTTTTTCTTAGCGAGTTGTGTAAATTCCTGCTCTCCTCCGACTCAGTCTCCCACCAGCTCCGTGCTCTGCTGGCGTTTTCTTCCCCCATTCCGGACTCTTCCTTTTCACTTTGCTGGATGTCTACTGGGCAGGTGCTTTTCTAGTATGGTGCAGATCCACTTGTGTGCTTATTTGGGCTGACTTAGTTTGCCAGGCTTAACTGGGCATTGGGGAGGGGGGTCATATTCTAGCACAGGGCTGTCAAACCAATGCTGGGGAGGTTTTTTTCCCCTTATGGGTTAATTTTGGGTATGTTGTAAGATAAGAGGACAAGGATCCCATTTCATTCTCGGTCTCTCTGAACAGCTTTCTCCTCTCCCTCCCTCCATCCTTGTGTGTGTGTGTGTGTGTATACGTACGCACAGTTTCCCCATCACCGTTTCTGGAGGAGACAGCCTCCCCATTGTACATCATCACCGTTCTCCTCACACGTTAGTTGGCTGCTGCTTCCTTTCATGTTGTGCCAGTTCCGTGCCGTTTCCATCATGCTAGCTTTCTGATACACCTTAGAGTCAGGACGCTTAACGCCTCTACTTTGCTATTTGTTCTCAGGATTTTCATTAATTAAGGTTAAAAAAAATCTGATTTTAAAATGGGCATTTTTATCAAAGAGTTCACACAAAGTGGCTGGCACCGTGGGTAGGAAAGAGGCTGTGTGTCGCTAATCGCACCCAGGATTACCAGTCCAGGCCCGCAGTGGGTGCTGTGTGCCTGTTATCCAGGGGTGGGGGAGAAAAGGTGAGAAATGCCAGGGAAGGGGTGGAGAGAAGCCACCTTGCACATCGCTCTGGAAAACCCCAGGAAATGCACGGCGTTCCCGGATCCAGGTACACGCCCGCAGGACACTCAGCCAGAGCCTCTGAGAGACAGACGCCGCGTCTTGGGTTCATCGCCGTAGTGTCCTCCATAGGCAAGCTGCGGCAGTCACTTGTGTTTGTCAAGAGATGAGCGGACAGAGAAAACGTGATTTCTAAATGTACAGTGGAATGTACAGGAGAAGGGAGATCCTATCATTGACAGTCCCGAGGGTGGGCTGGGGAGGTGCCGGGCTGAACGGCACGGGCCAGCCACGGAGGGTTGCGCACTTGTGGGTGGACGCCATACAAGAGGGAGTAGAGGGGGGGCAGGGAAGGCAGCGGGGAGAAGTTGGTCAGAAGGTCCTGCGTGGCCAGGGCCTTGGGCTGGTGGTCAGACACCAGCCATGAGAGAGCGTGGTCCTCAGACCACCGTGGCTACTGCAGGGCAGAAACCGACACCCGAAGTTACGCTCGCTTCGCCTTTTCACGACCCCAGTGGTCACTCTCTTCCTGCAAGGAAGATGAGCTCAGGGGGAGCCACATCATAACCCACGCTGGCCACAGCCCACTCAACAGGGAAGACAGCCCCAGCCCCGCCAGAGAATGTGAAGTGTGTCCACAACGCACAGACAGAGCCATCGTCCAGCGGGATCGATCCACGGAGCGTGACTTCTCGGAGAGGCACCATGACCCTTCACCTCTGGCCCTCGAGCAGCAGGTGTGTTCCTCCTTCATGGCTGGCGCCTGTCCAGGACCTGGGGGGGGGGGGGGTAGAAAGCAAGTACCGCAGGCGGCGGGCGGACACGAGGGTGCTTCTGGGGGCAGCTCTGCCCGAAGGCAGGAAGATGGAGACCACATGGAATTGGACGGCCTTCCTTCCAGAAAAAAACCTTTCCTCCCATGGGTTTTATGTCCCGTGCTCACAAGGAGACCCTGTGCACACCACTGGCCATGCTCAGAAGCCACAGATGCCTCTTGGAACCTTCTCCACGCCAGTGGAGTTCCCTGTGAGTCTTGGAATCTGTGGGCTGGGGCAGGGAGTGGACAAGGAAGAGGAGGAAGAGGAAGATGAACTGCTGTCATCCGAACCCAGGATCCAAAACTGCCCAGCCACACAGCTCTTAGAAATCCATTCCCAGTTGTCCCGAGACTTTCCAAATCCACACCACCTTGGCCTGCCCCGAGAGCCAGTGGCTTCTCCCCTTCCTCGTGGCTGCAGTTCTGGGGAAGCCAGCTGCCTGCCCTGGTCCCAAAGCCTGGGGAATGCTCCTTCAGAGCAAGCCGATGATGAGGCCCAGATGCCGGGAGCAGCCGCCGGCAGTTTTATGGCCCCCAGACTGCAGTTCTGGGCTGCGCGCTCCGGACTGGAAGGTAATTTGGAGCGCAACCATCACCAGGCGTGTGCCAGAGTGAGTTCACGCCACTCCGGTACCCTCCAAGTCCCGCAAGCAGGGTGCGGAGCCGTTTGTGTGAATGCCAGCCGGGCGGGGCGGGAACTGTCCCCCAGCCACCCCCCCCCAGAGAGGACATGCGCACAGACCCCAGCTGACCTGTTTCCCCTGGGCGGACGCCACAACGCACCTGGCAGACCGGGTCCATCGGCAAAGATACCGTCACCCTCAGACCTCATCCTGGGTGATAATTCAGACTCCTCACCCTCAAGGCTGCTCACAAGAAGAGCGAGGGCTTTTGAGTTCCTTTTTCTCCTAGTGCCCTCGACAGTAATCCTCAGGAAAACTAGATCAGAGGTCTCTGGAGAAAGACGTAGCCTAAGATGAAGGAGCTAGAAGATCCCCTCCAGCTGGAGACGGCCCCTGTGCTCGGGGAAGGATGAGGACGGAGGGCTTTGGGTTTCATTGGTTCTTTAGATCATCGATTCAGAGACTTGGGGAGTCCAAGGCCCTTTGCCTCTGCCATGCGTGGGCTGTCCCCCATCCCAGTGTCAGGAAAGAGCAGTCCAGAAAGCCAGGACCCCCCCCCCCGCTTCCTCTCCATCCAGGGAGCCAAATCGATCAGGACCGAAGCCGACAGGGCTAAGGACATAAGCTTTCAGCGGCAAAGGCCCTGGCTGCTCTTTACGTATTGACACTTTTTCAATTAGGAGTCTCCCTCGAGAAGATCCAAGGCCTCCCGGCAGGGTGTAATTACCATCAAAGCGGCCCCATCCCTGGTCACGTGGCTTTCCCACGGCCGGGGAGGGGGAACCGACAGCTGCCCGCCTGTCTGCCCTCTGCCTCCGTGGCCCTGAGCAGGGCTGTGCCCTTCCAAGATGCCCCCCTTCTCCATCTTCCCCCTCCTCCCTTGGTCTCTTGGAGGCCGGGGCTTCTCATCTGATGCTATTCGCTGTTACCCGCCGGCTCTGAGGTCTGAGGTGGCAGCCATCTTTCTGGGATGGCTCTGCCTCCAACTCTCTCTGGAGATCGGGACACTGGCACAGTGCAGATGCCTAGAAATCCGTTCCGCCCGGGGGGCCCAGGACAGTTCTCACCGAGGTGCCTGGAAGCTCAGACCCCCCTCCCCACACCCGTGACATCATATTTCCTGACAGTACTTGCAAGGGGAGGGGGAGGTGAACTCAGAACTTTGCATGTGCTGGGCAGGAGCTTTTCCTGGCGATTTTTCAAGCCACATCAAGACAATTGTTTTTTCTTTTCTTTTTTTTTTGTTGGTCATGGGGCTTGAACTCTGGGCCTGGGCGCTGTCCCTCAGCTCTTCAGCTTAAGGCGAGCGCTCTACCACTTGAGCTACAGCACCACTTCTGCTTTTCTAGTGGTTTATTGGAGATAAGAGTCTCACGGACTTTGCTGCCCTGGCTGGCTTTGAACCACGATCCTCAGATCTCAGCCTCCTGAGTAATTAGGATGACTGGCCTGTGCCCCCAGCCCCCAGCTTTGTTTTGTTTTGTTTTTAATGATAAAGTTGATTTTTTTAGATAGGCCTCTACGCTTTTGGATCGTCATCTTTCTACCTATGCTACCGAGTAGCTGAGATTGCAGGTAGAGACTACAGCCTTCGGCGTAGGAGCGTAGGGTGGGAGAAATCTCACATCCAAACCCTGCAAAGGGGCCGTGCACGTTCCACATGGAGATCTGTAAAGAGGGCCGTGCCCCAGCCACCTTCAGAAACAAGAACTCGGGCTGGCCCCGGTGGCGCTGGCCTGTCACCCCAGCTGGGGAGGCTTAGGATGGAAGGCTCAAGGTCAGAAGCCGGCCTGGCAGAACAGTCTGCGGGACTCATCTCCACGAAGGCAGCTGGGTGGTAGAGCATGCCTGTGATCCCAGCCACAACAGGGAGCCTAAAAGCAGGCGCACTGCTGCCTGAGTGCACTCAGACCAGAAGCGAGATTCTCTCTAACGCGATAACCCGCGGGGCTGAAGGGGTGGCTGGCCCTGGGTTCAAATCCTAACTAGCCGGATGGAGTGTTTGTTTTAAAGTCTGTGAGGGGAAAGGACTCGGCCTCGCAGCCGGGGCGGCCTGGCTCTGTGCCGGAGGACGAGGCTCCTCGCCCTCCCTGGACAGACGGGGCTGTGGTCTTCTGCTCGCCCTTTGCGCCGACGGTCTGGGAAGGAGAGAGACACGGGTTTCGATGCGGACGTCGGGCCGGCCTCCTCGCCTCTGACGGTGAAGGCCCGGCCTCAGGGCACGTGCTGCAAAGAGGCTTGCTCTCCCCGGGGGCCTGCGTCTCTTCGTTAACAAGCTGGGATGTGTGCTTGACTTACGCAGGGAGAGACCATGAGCCTGCACAGGACTCCCGGCTACCGGCACCTTCCGTGAAGGACAGAATGGCGCCTGGGCCTAGCTCAGAGCCCACGGGCCGGCCGGCCCCTGGAGGAGCTAGAGAGGGAGGAACATCCACGTAATCGTGCGAAGATGAGCGTCTAGGCATGATTTTAGGCCTGTGGACACAGAGTAAACATCTCAGGGAGGGTACGGGCCGGTGTTCTGCTATGAGGAGGTACCAAGGTATAGAAGAATAATCTGGAACCTTCCCCACCCCCACCCCCACCCCCCCACCCCCGGCATGGCTGACGCGCCTGACAGGTGACAACCGGTCGGAGGGAACGTCTCACCCCACGGACCCGTCACGGTCACCCCACGGACCCGTCACGGTCACCCCACGGACCCGTCACGGTGCTCTTCAGTGGGGTGACAGCTGGGGACTCTCCCGGATACGTGGCTTAGCCCCAGATCCCAGGCAAATGGGAAGGGGGGGAGACAGCCTGGCCCAAGGAAGGGGTACCACCTCCCATCCCCGGGGCCGGAGCAGAGCACGGGGGGCCGCCTCTGCGTCAGGCTTGGCCCTGGGCCCGCGCTGTGGGCTCAGCCCCACGGGGGAGGACTTGAGAGGGGCTCAGGAGGAGCGGGGAAGGAAGGAGGCAGCCCGCCCCCCATAAGTCCTCTCTGGGAAGAGGACAGGACGCTCAGAATCGAACCCCATTTGTGACAATGGCCGTCTTCCCCGGCCCAGCCCCGGCCCCAGGCCCTCAGCCCTTGCTGGGCCTGTGTGTCCTGGGCCGAGTCTGCGGTTCTGTCCGCCGCCCCGGGCAGGCAGTGGGAGCTCTGTGACGCATAATCCATCTCCTCCAGCACCTCGGTGACTCGCATGGGAGAGCGGCGACCCCATCACGAGCCTCCGCGCCCCTCCCCCCAACCTCTGCCTCCCAACCCGGTTCCTTCGGGCCCCAGAGCCACGCACACGCGCCGGGCCCAGCCTGAGGGCAGCTCCCACAGGAGAAGCATTTCCAGTTATTGTGAACGTGTCCTCTTACGGGCACCATCGGTCCCCGGCCACACATGCTGACAGAGCGGGGGACAAGGCCACTCAAGGCGGCCGTCCCAGGGGCCGAGGGGCCGGGCTGGGTCTCATGGGGGCCACGTGGCGTGTGTCTGCACCTGAGTCGGGGAAACGAGGAACAGCGCATTGTCTCTCACACACACACACATACACACGTACACACACATGTATACACACTCATACACACGTACATACACACACATACACACACATGCACACACACGTACACACACATGTATACACACTCATACACACATGCACACACACATACACACACACACACATGCACACGCACGTTCTGTTTTTATCTTGAGGGTTTGTTCGGAAGGAAGTACAATCCTCTGTTAGGGGTCCAAACTGGGGTTTGCCGCACGCACCTCGCGGCCTTGGGGGATTTATTGTCCGGTATGTTGGAGAGCGGCTTTCTGGTTCGGTTAGCCAGCGAGAACACGCAGTGGCGCCCACGGAGACCGCCTTCAGTCTCCGCCATTTTCTCGGCCAGAATCGCCCCATTTCTTGCTCTGGAATGGCGACGGCGCATGGAGTAACACCCTCGGGAAAAGCGTGCTTTGTAATTATCATGATTTTTCTGGGAAAAGACGCGTTCGGGTGGCCAGCTGTGTACGGCTGCCCTGTGGCTGGGTGTGTGCTCCTCGGGGAATTCACCCCGGTGGAGAGTAGAGTCGGGCCAAGGCAGTGGCAAGCGCCGTGTCCTTAGCGAGGGTGCTGTCAGTCTTCCGCGTGACTGAAAATCCCCGTGCCCATCTCCTGGGAAGGAGCCAGGGGTCAGGGCGGCATCTGCTTCCTGGGACGGGGAGTCAGTGTCTGGGCACCTAAGGGACAGTGGCAGCACCCTGTGGTGTTCTGCACTGGGAGGCACACACTGATCACACACACACATGCACGCACACGCGCACACACAGACACGTGCACGTACACACACGCACGCACGCACTCTTCCAACCCTGAAAACCAACCCAGTGTGGTGAGCGGCGTCTCTTTCTCTGGCTAGAAAGGCTCAGGGGAACTGTGGCAGCCTCGGTGAGCTGCGGTGCGGTGTGCCCGCCACACACGGGGGGCTCTTGTGCCTACCAGAGCGCCCGCCACACCCACACACCTGCAGTGGTGAGCCCCCCTCCAGCTCCTTCTCTGAGTGAATTTGCATAAGCTCAATGCTGGAGACTCTAGAGGGACCTGCCCTGCCCTGCCCTGCCCTGCCCTGCCCTGCCCTGCCCTGG
>NW_012267285.1:3380957-3396915 GCF_000151885.1 Dipodomys ordii
TGTCTCTATTGGCTGGCTGTGGAGGGGCGGGATGTGAGATCTGGGGAAGCTGTCTCTATTGGCTGGCTGTGGAGGGGCGGGATGTGAGATCTGGGAATGCCGTTTCCTATTGCTCAGCCTTGGTCTCCCACCTGAGAAACCAAGGAATTCACATGAAGAAACCGCACAAAACAAGCCTAAGGGCCAGGGCCCGCTTTCACCCCGCAGCTGTCAGGGTGGCCGCGAGTTGGTACTGATGGTGGCTTGGGTTCCAATCAAGGCCGGCGTGCACAGCCCGTAGGCATTCTCAATGGTGTACGATTAGGAGATGAAAACAGTTTTACCCTGCAACCTTTATGAAAACCACTTGGCCAGACGGAGATTCCAAAAGCAGCAATGATAAATCAGCGATGAAGGAAAGGGTTACATAATAGATGGTGTGAGGACAATTGGCCGGCTATGTGGAACACATACCCAAGCAATTTACAGCGTCACCGTGTGCCCGAGAAATTCCAAGCTGATTCGATAATGAGAAGGAGGAGGAGGAGGAGAAAAAAGAGGAGGAAGAAGAAGAGGAGGAGGAGGAGGAAGAGGAGGAAAAGAGGACAGAGGACAGAAGAGCATCCTCTAGATCTCTGTCTGGGAAGGACTTTAAATACCATAAAACAATGGAAGAAATTAAAATGTTCATGATGGTTTAGGCTTCAGAATATTAGAACACTCTACACCTGACATAAAAAAAGCTAACAGTAAACTTGAGAAAGAACTTACCCCCCCCCATTCTTCTTAATACCTGCATTTTAAAAATAGGCCTAAAACAAAATAAGATCCAGAGACTCTGGTAGGTAAACAGATGAAGGATCCACACAGCACCTTAACAGAAATGAACACCCTCATAATAATTTGTGAATTTCTAGCTTAACCTGTATATGCGTGTTTTACACAGCCACACCAATGGCTGTGTGTGCACCCACGCACACACGTGTCCGTGCACGTCATGCACATCTATGTATGCAGATGTGTGTCTGTGCGCGTTCCTGAACATCTACAGAGAGGCTGAGCATCCCACCACGGGCTTCCGCTAAGAGGAGCCGACGGCAGAGTTAACACCAGACAACTTGTGGCCGCATCCGTTGCTGGAAAGTGGGGCTCACGGGAGGATGAGGTGGTGTAGAGGACCCAGAAGCCCAGGGACCGCCCCGGCTAGTCCCGGGTAGTCAGGGCACCCAGGTAAACAATGACAGGAACTGATTCAGTATGAATTGGTCAGTCCATACTCACGTAAGCCAGCGAGTGAGCAAACGGGAGACATGCAGAGTGCTTTATGCAGGGACGCCATGCCGCTCTCAAACGCGAAGCAGCAACAGAATGTCACTTCCCAGCCGCCATCTCATTACTTCAAAAGAACCATCAGTGCGTGCCGGAACCGGCAGATGGACTTTGAATGAGGAAGAGGATATTTGCATAGATTGCTTCTTAATTGAATAGGGAACCTTTTCGTGCAGAAACCTCAGTGATCACTTTTTAACAAAATCATCAAAGTTCACCCCGAGGGACATGCCCCCCCCAGCTCCTGTACCACGAAATGGTACAGCCTTCATTTGATCAGAAGGAAGTAACAGAGAGCCCCAGACCAAGGGACCGTCTGCAGATACCCTGGCTTGTGCTTTTCCAAAATGCATGGGCAGGAAAGACGGATACTGCAGGAACTGTTTCATACAGAAGAAGGCTGAAGGGGTATTACAGCTCAGGATAATGATCTTGGGTTGAAGTCTGGAGTAGGCCTTTTCGTTTTCCTCAGTAAAGGATCTGGGGTGAAAGCTGTGATGTGTGGCATTAATTCCGCATTGCACCAGTGTGAGTGTGGTGATTTTGCTAATCACACTATGTGAGAATATGTGTGTTTGGATAAAATCCTGGCATAGCCAGGGCATCCAGTTTGGGATTTAGTCAGAAAACGCATATTGATACGTACGTATATATTGTACATGTGTCTTCTCTCTCTCCACCTATCTAGAAAATGGTCGGGAAAACGTGGCAGACTGTTAACCAGATATACAGGCTTGTCTCCTACTAGCCTTCCAACATTTCTTTTCTTTTCTTTGTTCTCTGTTCTCTCTATTGCCAAGGTGATGTTCAGGGAGAGGGGTTATACTTGCCTAAGTCAGGCAATGAGTACATTTCTTTTCTATGAGTTTCAAATGATATCGAAATGCAAAGCTTAACAAAGCAGTAGGCCCTCTCTGTGGCCTCTTGAGTGAACAAGGACACCAGGGCCAGAACGCGGGCAATGTAAGAGCTGTCCAGACCCACCCAGAATGCAACCTACAAGTTACTTGTACGGGGGGACTTGAAAACCTCCCTAATGGTCAGCCCCACTTCTACGCAAAGACAACGTCTAAGGATGTTTGGAGCTGGTCCAGCGCCAGCTCTTGAGAGGAGGGTGTCGGAATGTGGGGGAACAGAGGTCACCAGGACTGTGGACCGTGACCTCTAGGGTCGTGGCGGGCTGCGGGAGGCTCTGCGAAATCTCATTTACCCCCTGGTGGCCCGGGAAGAGGAAGGACGAGCGAGAGGCTGGCAGGTGTCTGGAGAGGCGAGGCTGGGGCTGCGACTGGGGAGCCTTCTGAGGCAAACCCAAGGCCATGACCTTGGGAGCCCCGTGTCAGAGGTTGCAATCCCTGACCCGGAAGACGCGTTACTGTGTCTCCGGTTGGGGCGGCAGATAGCCATGACAGGGGCGCACATGGAGAAGCAAAGCAACTCACCTGTCGCTAGGAGACGGGCCAGGGCCAGCCTCTGACCGACCCCTCCCAGGCCCCGCCCCCCGGTGACTTCACTTCCTCCTGCTAAGCCTTGCTGCCAATGACCTTGCCTCTGCTAGGCCCTCCCACCATGACCTGACCTCCTCCTGCTAGGCCCCACCTCTTACAGCCTCCACCACTTCCTGTAGCACCAAGATGGAGACCCAGTCCCTAACCCAAATGGGCCTTTGGGGGGACTTTGAACACCCAAACTAGAGCAGAGACCCTGAACTCTAGACTCATGGTCCCCACCTGCCAGCTGTCTGGGCTGGGCTGGGTGCGCTGGGTGCTGTGCCGTCCAGGTCCGGGGGCCTCCTCTCTGGGGAAGGTCCGCTGGGGCAGACTGGTAAATGCCGCGCGTCCGCTCTGTCTTTCGTTTCCCCTCTCCTGGATGTCTTTCCCTCCGGGGGAAGGTAGAGCGTGCACCCAAGTGTAGAAAACACGAATGCCTCGTCTAACCTACTTCCAAAGGCAATGTACCGCGCGTTCAGACAGCCGCCGGTCCTGTGCGGTGGGAGGGGAGCGGACCCCTCTCCTGGGCCAGCTCAGAGGGCAGAGCCACGGGGAAACCCGCGGGGGCCGGGGAGCGCGGCCGGGCATGCGGCGAGCTTCCTGACAGGAAGAGCGAGCAGGGACGCCACACGTCCCTTCCCAGGGCCCGGGGAGGAAGCGGGGCTGGGCAGCCTCCGGCGTGTCCCAGGGGCTCGGAGCACCACACCAGCTAGGGAAAGGGGGAGGTGAGCGGGGAGGACGGCTGAGGCTCAGATGAATTCAGTTTCTTGCATCTGGATCTGAGACAAGCACAAACCCAGGGAAGGATTGCCGTGCGTCCGTTCCGCACACCAGCGGTTCACGGGACAGCCTGTCTCCCTTCTGGGGCTGGACAGGTGTTCGAGTGAGGCCTGGGGCCCTGTGGAGGCCAGACTGGCCTTCAAGACTAGGAGGTCTCCATTCCAAGGATGACCTCGCGTCCTGGCTGTGACTTCCGGTAAATTGCTTACTCAAGATAATAATAACCTCTCTCGTGGCGTGATTGCAGCGATCAGCGGAGATGGTCAGATACCACGGACCCAGCACAACCAGCGCTCCACTGTGTTCCTGGTAAATTAAATAGTGATGAGTGCCATGGTTTGGGATCTCCACTGTGTGTGAGAAAAATGAGACCATAAATCCTTTCTGAACGTCCCCAGCTGAACTAGCCCGGCCTGCTCACCTGTGCCAACGCCCCAGACCTGCAGGGCACCCAGAGCTGGAGCCCGGGGGCCGCCACGGGCGTCTGCACAGAGACGGCCACTCCTGAGTGGACCCCAGCCTTACCTGGAGGGAGGAAGGAGGGAGGGAAAGAGAAGGGAGGGAGGAAGGAAAGAAGGGAGTAAAGGGAAGGGAGGGAGGGAGGGAGGGAAGGGAGAAAATCCCAGATCCCAAGCACACTCTTGGGTTCTCAGTGACAATTTCCCAAGCTATTTCAAGCCACCGTCGATTCCCAAAGGAAAAGCCACCAGCCAAGCGTGGACCAGAAGCTTCCTCTCCCTGCCACTCTGAAAATGCCCCCATGCTCATTTAAGGACCTAGAATTTTCTGACAAAAACAACTGGCTTCCAGCTGTTGCCGGTCTGTCTGTGCCTGTCTGTCTGTCTGTCTGTATACGCGTCCGTCTCCCCGGCGGGTCCCCTGAGGATGAGGGGCGGTGGGTGGCGGTGAAGGTGGTTCAGCCCTGTGTGTCTCTGTGCTGTTGGGTTGCCCAGGGCACGCTTCCTGTTTCTCACAGCCTTGGGGTTTGTGGATCTGGGACCTGGCCCGCCGGTGAGTCAGAAGCCCGGCTGCCCCCATGGGCAGGGAGGGTGCATCGGCCGGAAGGGAGGTGTGGACCGAAAAGGGAGCTTTTGTGCTCAGTGAAGACCAGAAATGAAAACAAAGGTTTAAATAGAAACCGCTGCCCTTCGCGAAGGCTCTCTCTCCTTGTCCCCGAAAGCCCTCACCCCAAACCCGGGTGGGGAAGGGGGGGAGCTGCTAGCATGGGAACAAGGTTGACTCGATGCTTTCAATCCCTGGAGCCCTCCACAGCATGCTGGGAGATAGAAGTTTCTGGGTCGAGTCAGCTTTGGAGACCAACCCAACAGCTTCCTCGTGGGCAGAAATGGTAGATCAAAGAAGCAGCTGCAAGACATGTGGGGTCAGCGGGGAACACGAGGAAGAAACGTTACCCTTTTAAGAGTAGGAAGCTGAGCTGGGCGCCGGTGGCTCACGCCTGTCATCCCAGCTACTCAGGAGGCTGAGATCTGAGGATCGTGGTTCAAAGCCAGCCTGGGCAGGAAACTCCGTGAGACTCTGATCTCCAAAAAACCACTAGAAAACCGGAAGTGGCGCTGTGGCTCAAGTGGTAAGAGCGCCAGCCTGGAGCAAAAGCTCAGGGACAGCGCCCAGGCCCTGAGTTCGAGTCAGGACTGACCAAAAAAAAAAAAGGACAAACAAAAAGACGCCGTTTCAGGAACAGCTCAGCATGCTGCGTGCAGCTGCTGCTTAGATTTTTCCAGGGCAGCATGGAAGCCTCCGGATCCCTTCCCTGAACAACCAGGTCCTGTTTGGTGTTTCTCGCAGTGCGTGGAGCACGGGGCTCAGCCCGGCAAAGCCAGGCCGCTGACAAAATCTGTAGAGTGTGCTGGGATGTGCCGGCCTCCGGGGCTCTGTACCACAGCCCCCGGAGACCACGCAGGTCACCCGTGGCTGCAGACTGCCCGGCAGAGACGGCCAACACAACCAGCCATAGCGCCCAGCAAGTCTGGTGGACTTTTCTTCCTTGGCTGGCCCCGAACCGCAATCCTGGCCTGAGCCCCTCACATAGCGGAGGGTAACGGGTATACCAGGCTATGGGTCTTGTGATCTTTACTGCCCCGACTGGCCTCAAAATGCCATCCTCCCCAGAGCCACCGACCCTTGGCTCTCGGCACCTTTGGGGGATTTTTGTTTTCAAGTTCTTCCTAAAGGTGAATGCCGGTGGCTTTCAAACCAAGATCCTCCGATCTCAGCCTCCTGGGTGGCAGGGACGCCGGGCGTGCCTCTGGTTTGGTTTGTTGTTGTTTTTTAAGGAGCTGTGGGTGTGAGAAAGGGACAGCGAGGCGGGAGAGGGGGAGAGGGCACCGAGGCCGGGGCCAGGGCTTCCACGAAGAGCCGATCGCTTCCGTCTGCTGCCAGGCGCAGCCGCCAGCCCCGGTGGTACCGGTGTGGGACACAGCCAAGCCCTCCCCGTGCTCAGGCTGGTCCGACGGCGAACACTCCAGAGGCTTCCGCGCCCTCCGCCAGGCCTGGCACCTGGAGACGTGAGAGGCTGCCAGCGCAAGCTCTTGTTCCCCGGACGTCTCTGGGCGCCCTTGCTCTCGGGGCCGTCCCTGCCGCGCACCGGGCAAGGGGGCCTGGGGTCGCCTGCCCGGCGGCTCTTCGCGGCCGCTTCCCGAGGGCTGGGGGTCCTCTTGCACCCCTGGGAGTTCAGGGTGCGCCCCGGTGCCCCGATCTGAGTCTCCCTTCACCTGGAAGGAGGAGGCTGCATTTTGCATCCGAAACCCTGCAGTCAAGCAGTAACCATCCCCCCGTCTCCCACCACCCGTGACCCCGGGGCCCTCGAGGCGCGGCCAGACCCCTCCCTGCGGGGCGCTGACTCCTGGCTCCGCTCCCTGCCCTGTGTGTGTCCCATCGCGGGGGAGGGGAGGGTTCTGGAAGTTTCCTGACACCCCACAGCCAGGCTAGCACCATGGGGTGGAGGCCGGAGCTCACGTCTTTTGATTTCTCGCTCCGCAGGGTGGGAGCAGCGGCTGGCATCCGGGGAAGGGTGAGCACCGGCAGGCGTAACTGCGGCTCTGTCCATCCAGAAAGACGGGCTCCCGGGAGCCCGTGCTGCCGCCCCACGGCAGAGAGGGCCAGGGCAGGGGCTGGGCCTTCACCCTTCACTTTTCCCAAACCCCTCTGGCCTAGAAACAAAAGCCAGGAGTTGGGTGGGGTTGGGTCATCGGGCTGCGGGCCTGCGCGTCTCTGGAGCTGAACAATCTGCAGGATGGACAGATAGATGGATGGACTGATGGACAGACAGACGCTGGCTCGGCCCGAACCAGGAGAGCGAAGCCGGGCGGGCCCCTCCCTCCTCATCCCCGGCTGGCGGGAACCCCTGGTGTTCACCAGGCGCGGCCCTGCAGGGGGTGGGCTGGGGTGTGTGCGCGCATGCGTGCGTGTGTGTGTGTGTGTGTGTGTGTGCGCACGCACGCGTGTGGGCGGGCACGTGTCTGGTGTACACACTGCCCGAGGTGCTTCACACGGGTCCCAAGGACATGTGTTCCCCGCCTGGGGCTTCGGGATGAGGGACGGCTGCTGTTCAGGATCTGCGGTGTGGGACGGTGTCTGTGTGCGTGTCAGGGTGGCCGCGGCTCCGCCGAGGGCTGTGCCCTCGCACGCAGCCCGGCCTGGCCCCACTGCCCCGGCCGTGATCGCTCTGCGCCTTCCACCCTCCAGGGCCACGAGGGAGCGAACACGCCCTCCGCCGCCCCCCACAGAACACACTGCACACCGTCAGAGAGCCACGAACGAAGGGGGCTTCCTGCCTCTCCCTTTCCATCTGCCCTTCAGTGGACACCTGAGTACTGTGCACTGGGTACTGTGTGTGGAGTGCTGGGTACTGTGCATGGAATGCTGGGTACTGCGCATGGAATGCTGGGTACTGCGCGTGGAGTACTGGGTACTGCGCGGGGAACACCACGTACAGTGCTGGGTACTGCACGTGGAGTGCTGGGTACTGCACGTGGAGTACTGGGTACTGTGCTGGGTACTGCGTGTGGAGTACTTGGTACTGTGTGTGGAGTGCTGGGTACTGCGCATGGAGTGCTGGGTACTGCGCTGAAATACTGGGTACTGTCCTGGGTACTGTGCGTGGAGTGCTGGGTACTGCGCGTAGAGTGCTGGGTACTGTGCGTGGAGTGCTGGGTACTGCACGTGGAGTGCTGGGTACTGTGTGTGGAGTGCTGGGTACTGCACGTGGAGTGCTGGGTACTGCACGTGGAGTGCTGGGTACTGTGTGTGGAGTGCTGGGTACTGCGCATGGAGTGCTGGGTACTGCGCGTGGAGTGCTGGGTACTGCGCGTGGAGTGCTGGGTACTGCGCGTGGAGTGCTGGGTACTGTGCGTGGAGTGCTGGGTACTGTGCGTGGAGTGCTGGGTACTGAGCACTGTGCAGAGTGCTGACTACTGAGCGTCCATCCAGTGCTGAGTGCTGAGCGTTGGGCGCTGAGTGCTGGGCACACTGGGAAGACCCCGCCCTGCGCCCGCGCCCCACCCCGCCCCCCTCCCTGCCCCGCGCCCACCGTCGGCCGCCGGCTTCCGCAGGTGGATGGGGGGAGGCCGGGCTGTGCACACTCGCCGGTGGGGTCGCTGGAGGACGCTGGGGGGGTGGGCAGAGGTCACCCCAGCGCATCTTCCTCTGACCCAGCTCATCGCCACGGGCAGCGCGCGGCCCCACGGCTCGAGCCCCTGGGGAAGATCCGCCCTGTGGTGTGCCGCCCCCGCCCCGTCCTGGCCCTCGGGGTGTGGGCGGGGAGGGGCGGCCGTGACCCCCCACGCAGCCTCTCAGCAGCCGAGAGGGCCCCGCCGGCCGTGGGGGCCTGGCGGATTGACACCCTTCCCCGCGGCGGCCATGGTGGTGTCTTAATCGCTGCACGTCGACACTTGGCTTAGGTCTGCACATAGTCACACTCGCCGCCGGGAACGCGCCCGTGGGGGGCCCACAGGAGACGCGCTATATTAAGGCCCGTTATGTTTAGAAGGCAGGCCGAGCATGTCTGCCTGCCGTGCTGAATATAAACCCTGCTTCCGCCCACCTGCCCACCGCATGGGGAGGTTTCCCTCCCTCGAGGGCCCGGCACGCGGGGTGCCCTGGCCGAGCCCCGAGAGTCTCCAGGGGGGAGGTCCCTTCCTCAGGGCCGGGCTCCCCTGGGGAAGTGGCTCCCGAGCTCCCCCAGAACCAGGCGCTGGGGTAGCGGCGGCGGCGGGCTTGCCCGGCGTGTGCCAGGCCCTGGCTTCTGTCCCCGGCACCACAAGAAAGAAAAGAAAAAATCAAAACCCCAGGAGGGTGTGGCGGGCCGGGCCCCAGGACCGCGCACACGTCCACAGCCCCGCAGAAAATGACTTCCTTTGACGTGGACCCCGTTCCTGCACGCCTGGATGCCAGCGACGGCGGTGACCGCACAGATCACACTCGGCGTCTGGCCGACAATGCACGGAGGCAGACATGGCCGGGTCCCAAATTGAAGGCCGGGGGTCCCCGGGAAGCCTGGGTGGTCGCACGCGGTCTCTTGGAAACGGAGGAAGCAGAGGCTGCCAGCCAGGGTGTCGAGCTGTTCCAAGGCCCCCGGCCGCTCGGGCACCAGAGCCGAGGTTCTTCCAATTGTGCTGGGGACACACGGGCGGGCACTGGGGTGACATGGACACGCCCAGAGTCCACGAGACTCTTACCCCCACGTAACCACCAAAAAAAGCTGGGACTGGAGCTGTGGTTCAGGTGGTAGAGCACCCGCCTTGAGGGAAAAGCTCAGGGACGGTGCCCCGGGCCCGAGTTCAAGTCCCAGCATGTACACACACACACACACACACACACACACACACACACACACACAGGCAGGCAGGTACTCACACAAAGGAAAGATGGCATCAAGACCCACCGCCGTCCAACGCTCTTTTGAAGTAGGTGGACAAAGTACAGAGCTGTGTCCTGAGGGGGCTGGACGGAGGGCGGGGCGCGAGCCTCGGGCCTGGGGGGCCTCGAGGCCGCTTTCGAGATGGCGCAGCCACAGTTCGCCATGAGCTGTGGCTTCCTCAGTTTCCCTCAGACGTGATCAGAAAGAAGCTGGGCTCTCCCTGCTCCACGTCGCCGTCTTGCCTCGCGCCCGGAACAGCCTGCCGCTCGCTCCGCAGCAGCCAAAAATTACAAGAGGATCACCCTGCCTCTGGGCAGCCGGCGCCCCTGTGTCCCCGTGGAGTGGAGCGGCCGCGAGCCGGGACGGGCGGGAGGCAGAGCGAGCTGTTTGCTTCCTCGGCTCTCTCCGAGATGGGCCAACGTGGGGCCCGATGTTGGGTTCATCTCGTATCCAGAGGTTCTGTATGCCCCCCGGGTGGGTGTGTGGGGCGCAGAGGCCCCCCCGTCCCAAGGTGGCGGTCGCCCCTCAGCCGCAGGCCAGGACTCATCAGCGAGCGCACAGGCTGAGAGAATTAGCTCCTGGGCCACGGTGTGGGATTGAAACCAAAAAAAAAAAAAGGAGACAGATCTCTCCTTGCTGATTGTTTGTTTTATTTTACCCTTAAAAACAAAACAGAGAAAAGGAATCGCAACCAAACACACCCCAGGCCCACATGTCCCGGAGGTAATTTAACACACAGCGTCCACAGCCGGTGTGTTCCTCCACCCGCGAGGAGCCGTAGGTGCTCCCCGAGAGTGTGTGCTCTGCGTCTCCCCCATGGTCTCCCTCCCTCCTCTCCTTCCGTATCTCCCCAGAAAGAGACGCGTGTCCCTATTTGCACATAATATGTCTCGCGTGACCGGCCTTGCTGTCTGTGGTCTGTTATACCCTGAGTCCTGACTTACAGGGACCCCGCGTCGCACAAGGCCTTTACAACTGATGCACTCCTGTTCTGTCGGGCAGACACAGAGACCCGCCCGGGGTGCGCCGCAGCGTGATGAGCCAGCCGCGTGGCCCCCGAACCACGAAGCGGGGGCTGGCGGCGTGGCCCCCCGAACCACGAAGCGGGGGCTGGTGGCGTGGCCCCCCAAACCACGAAGCGGGGGCCGGCCGCGTGGCCTCGGGGCTGGTCTGCGAGTTCGCCTGGCTGATATCTAGAACCCAGGCCCACTTGCTCTCCTTCCTCCCGCCAGGCCCGCGGCGTGGGGTGACTGACGGTCCAGGCCCCTCGAGCCCCGCATGGAGGCCAGGCCTCCCCCCCCCCGGCTCCCCCGGTCCTCTGCGGTGGGTCATGGCAGCCTCTTCCTATTCTGCTCCTCGTCTCCCCTCCCTCCTCCTCCTGCCTCCCGGAGTCCTGTCCCAGGTGCATTTCCGTCCAGGCCGCGCTGAGCTGCTCTCTCCCACCCTGCCCGGTTCTGGTTCTGCTCTCTCTTCCTCCAGTCCTCCCCCTGCTGGCCTGGGGGGTTCTGGACCTCCCGGAGCCTCCCCCCCCCCCAGCCTCTCCGGGCCGGCCAGTGGACCTGAAGCCTGCAAACGCTCCTTGGTGTCTGAGCAAGCGCCCGGACGCTCTCGGGGTGTGTCACACCGTGTCTAGCGCCGCTCCCTTCCCCGGCTTTCTTACGCAACCTGCCCTGGTTGCTGGGTGTTGGGCGGGCCGGTGGAGGTTCCTTAAATTAATCCTGTCAAAATAGCCTTTGAAGCCTTTTGGTGCCACAGTGGGGTTTTTCTTTCTTTCTTTTTTCCCCCCCTAATCTTGCCAGACACAAACCGTGTGAGGGAAGGACTGGGAAGAAAGACAGCGGAGGACTGGAGAGGGCCTGGGGCGCGTGGGGGGGAGGGAGGGAGGCCCGGGGAGAGGGGCAGGGGCAGGGAGAGGAGGGGAGGCTGGGAGCTGGAGGCCGGAGGCCACACCACCAAGACGGTGTCAGACCTTACAGGAGACAAACCTCGTGGCTCCTTCTCCTGAGACAGTGAATCGTGTGGTGTGGGGGCCTCCGAGAGGTGCCCAGGAATCAAAATCAAGGTCCCTGCAACAGTATAAAACAGACCAGTGGCCTCCGGGCGCCTGCAGCTCTCTGCTCTCCAATTCACCACCTAAAAGCCAGAAGTGGTGGTGTGGCTCAAGTGGTAGAGCCCAAGCTCAGGGGCCGCGCCCAGGCCCTAGGAAAACATATACATACACACTCACACACTCACACACACACACACACACACACACACACACACCTCTGCAGCGTGTGGCTGAGACAGAGGCGCTGGGTTATTATATATCTGGAAAGAAAGCAACTACATATACCTCCCTGCTCTGTTTAGATAAAACAAATCCCAGGCGGATTATAGAATACAAATCAAGGGCGAATTCAAGCATTAACTAAAACACACCACGAGAACCGGGGTTTGGGATGAGCGTTTAACGCCCAAAGGGGCATTCGATACCTAAAAGGAAGGGAAGAAGGCAAAAAGAAAAGATGAAAGATTAACTCCTTAAAAATATGGAACTTTTAAGCCAGGCGTGGTGGCTCAAGCCTGTAATCCCAGCTTGGGAATCAGAGATTAGGGGATTATGGCTCTAAGCCAGACCAGGAAAAATAAAATAAAATTAAGCTTGTGACTCTCCATCTCAAGCAATGACTGGTGCTGAGGTGCATCCCTGTCATCTCTAGAGACACAGGGGACACAAATAGGGGGATCACAGTCCTGGGCATGAAGTGAGACCCCCCCCACACCGCAAAACTATCCAAGGCAAAATGGGGCTGGAGGCATGCTGCAGTGATAGAGGCCCTGTGGTCCTCACATGGAAAATGACCGGAAAAACTGGGGAGACAGATACCACTGGGAAAATGCCCCCCTTCAGCCATCAGCCCGCCTTTCAGACCCGTTCACAACATGTAAGTCGCATACCGGTCATTATAGGTATTTTCAAATTAGCCTCCCTAGTAAGAGAGAGATAAATGAAGACACCATTTTTCACTTATTAAATTGACAAGGATTTATTTTTTAAAAAGTAGCACAGTGGCAAACAGTGTAACGAAACAGGCTCTCTTATGATCAAAATGGAAAAAAAATACCGCTTTTCTGGGAATAATTTCAATAATATGTATCAAGAGCTTTGGAGCATTCATAACCCTTTTAAGTAATTTTCCTTCTAGGAATCTGGGCTAAGAAAATAATCAGACAAAGATTTATATTTATGTCCAATGGCGTTTATTGTAGCATTATATTTAACAGCAAAAAAAAAAATAGAACCTTCTGTCGAAGGGGGAATTTGAATTATAATTCATATGACAAGCTAATAATAATTATGCTTTTGAAGCTGAGAAATCAAAATGCTCATTTTACATTAATAGTAGCAGATAAACCATACGGATGGCAGAATACCAAACATTTGAAGATGAAAATAAGCCCGCATAACATATATTTTCTATCTGGCGTCGACATAAACCCAGCAGTGTGTGAATAACAATTCTAGTCCCGAACTAACCAGATAATTTTATTATTAGATATATCAAGTTGATGCTCAAGCTCAAAAAAAAAAATCAATGGAGACATAAGAGGACTGAACTTCAACTGTTTATTTTGGTGCCCTGGGCCAGGTAGATGGCGGTGCTCTGCTTGCTCTGTGTGGTTTAGGTCCCCCTGAGACCTCATTCTCAACGTTTCCAGAGGCTTCCGGATGTTCCTTGCCTCTCCCTGACCCACAGGTAGTCGGGTATCTGGAGGTGCAAATCCTATTTTTTTCCTCAGGCTGAATACAGCAGGTTGTTTATGAAGGAATCACCCACACAGATGAGCCCCAAAAGATACATGGGGGTCTCCGGTCCTTGTGGATCTGAGTTTTCAGTGGCATGGTTTGGGAAAATCTCCTGTATGCCCCCCAGCACACACACACACACACACACACACGCACGTGCACGCACACACACACGCATGTGCACTGCACACACATGCACACGTGCACACACGCACACGTGCACCTGCACACACACGCACACATATGCACACGTGCACACACACACACACACACACACTTCCCGCTGCTCTTCCTCAGCTTCTGGCGTGGGGTGCGAGCAGACTGTGCTTGACACGATTTAAGAGCCTCTTGCCTCTGCGCTGGGAAGAACCCGGTCTCCATAGCAACGTCAGGTTGACTCCACACCTCTTACCACGGACAGAGAGCCGGCGGGCGGGCTGTGCAAGCTCTGGTTCATCCAGGATTGTTGGGGACACACAGAGCTGAAAACATGTTCCATTTTCCCACAGCCCACCCGATCCTGCCTGCCTACCTCTCCGCCTCCCACATCACCGAAATAATCAGAGTAATAATAATAAACGCACACCACTCCTAGCAACCCACAAAAATAAACCCAAGAACCGCTTTGCCGTCCTCATGTGATGGGTTCCCATCTCCCCCTCTGCCGAGGCCGGTCCGCCCACTGGCGTCCTGTCTGTCGCTCTCGGCCTGGCCAACAGGCTGCGCCATCTGCTCAGCGGTTTGCCCGGCGCGGAGGCCCCCGGGCCACGCCGGTGGGGGCCGCTCTCGGAGCAGGCCTGGGTGCACACAGGCTGCACTCCAGAGCCTCGTTAGCAGCAGCAAGGCCGCCACGCTGGAGAGGCCAGTCTTCTCCTACGCTTTACCGGGGTTTTTTGGAGACAGTTCCATGGGTTTTTCTGCCCAGGATGGTTTTGAACTGCCATCATCATCCTGAATAGTGGGGATCCCAGGCCTGGCCATCAGCGCCTCGCTCAGATTCACCCCAGCTGCCTAGATCATCCTCTAAGCCCACTTTCCTTCCACCTTTCCTACTCGTTTCTGTTGTTATAACTGACTCTCGTAGGCCAGGTAATTTATACAAGGAGAAGGTTTGTTTGGTTCATGGTTGTGAAGCTGGGGCCGTCCAGAAGCCGTGGCCTCAGGTGAGGGTGTTTCTCATTGACCCTTAACCTGGCAGGAATCAGCACGAGGTGAGATGAGGCCTTGTAGTCTGGCTCTGGAAAATCCCCAAAGACACATGTGTTGAAGGCCTGGTGCCCAGCCTGTGACACTATTGGGAGGTGGTAAGACCTCAAGAGGTGAACCCTAATGGAAGACGTTCTGTCATTGGAGGTGTGGTGTGAAGGAGGAAATTTGGTGCCTGGAGGTAGGGTTTAGCAGGTCATTAGGGGCCTGGCCTAAAGGAGAAAGTTGAGTCATTGGGGGTGTGGCCTAGAGGGAGGAAGTTAGGTCATTGAAGGCTTGATACTGGCCCCAGTTCTTTCTCCCCGTGTGCCTCCATCCACCTGAGGTTTGCAGCTTTGCCCCCATCAAGATGACACTCTACCCTGGCGAGTCTGAGCCCCAGCTTAGGAGGAAAGCACGCTTCCCCAGGCTGGTGGTGGAGTCCTTACCGTTGTCTTCCGGGAGTGTCTGCACGCAGGGGGGGGGGGGGGGGGGATGGATACGCTCTGCCCACCTTTAGGTCTCCCACACATGCTGGCACGTGCGATCTTAGGGAGCAGACAGGTAGTTAGGTGAGCAGTCGCTAGCAAGGAATGCTGGGTGGCTACTGAAGATGAACTTGACTTACTTCCAAAGATGTGTCCTGCTTTTCTGTGACAAGTGGGAGGTGGGTAAGGTGGGCCCTGCTAGGTGTTTCTACCCAGGAGCCCTTGATCTTGGTGTGGAGGTGGGCGCTGTGGAGAGTGGAGCACTCTGGAGCTTTCTGGCACTGGGCCTTAACTGGGCCCAGCTCCTGTGTCCTCAGCCCGCCTCTGTGGTGGGCAGCGGGTCCCAGGCCGGCCTTCCCCCAGTGGGGCCTTGGGCCCTGGTCCCCGCCTGGCTGGCCGGCTGGGGACGGATGACAGTAATCACAGACACGAGGACCTGGCCTTTTCTGCCGGGCCACCTGCTGCCACCACCGTCAAGTTCTGTGCTGGGCTGCCGTGCTCAGCGGGGGTGGAGCCCGCAGCTTGGCAGCCCTGGGGTAATAATTAGGGGTGGGGCAGCTCTCCAGCTGGTGCGATGTTTGAGGAGGGGCCTGCAGGAGAGAAGGGAAGGCTGGGACCCAGCCAACAAAGGGAGAAATTAAATGGGCCGTCCCGGCCAACCTACAGTTAGCATTTAAGCTTCCCGGAGGAGCTGTGGGTCTCCGTGAGAGCCCAGCACCCTTCTCCCCAGCCTCTTCTACTTATGAGTTCCGTACTCAAGCGGGGTGGCGGGGGAACAAGGCAGAGCCGCGGGGGGTGGGGGGACGCTGTCCCCAGAGCCCAGGAGTCAGGCCTGGGGCTCTCGTGAAGCTGGAGTTGTAACGCAGAGACCCACGTCACCCTGCCGGGACCGCCTGCCTCTGGCTGGCTGTCGTCCACGCGTGCACCCACGTGCATGATCCCTTGCTGCAGCCCAGCAATGTGGCCCCTGCTCCCACCGCAGGGGAAAGGATGTGAAAGCCGGGCGTGTCTGTGGCTCCCAGAGAGGACGCCGGCTCTGCCG
>NW_012267285.1:3396980-3405407 GCF_000151885.1 Dipodomys ordii
GCGTGTCTGTGGCTCCCAGAGAGGACGCCGGCTCTGCCGGGGCCCCACGGGACGCTCTGGTAACGGACAGACGGTCTCTGTGCTCCCAATGGGCTCTTCAGCCTGAAGTCTTGTTTTTGTTTTGTTTTGTTTTGTTTTGGGTGGGTCCTGAGGCTTGAACTCAGGGCCTGGGGCACAGTCTACTTTTGCTCAAGGCTAGTGCTCTACCACTTTGAGCCACAGTGCCACTTCTGATTTTCTAGTGGTTCAAATGGACTTTCCTGCCCAGGCTGGCTTTGAACCATGATCCTCAGGTCTCAACCTCCTGAATAACTAGGATGACAAGTGTGAGCCACTAGCACCTGGCTAGCCTGAGGCTTTTGTGTGTGTGCGTGTGTTTGCATGCTAGTCCTGGGGCTTGAACTCAGGCCCCGGGCGCTGTCCCTTAGGTTTTTCTCTCTAGGCTAGGGCTCTAACACTGGAGCCACAGCTCCGCTTATTTTGGGTGGTTCATTGGAGATACAAGTCTCGTGGACCTCCCCGCCCAGGCTGGTTTTAAATCATGATCCTCAGATCTCAGCCTCAGGGTCGCTGGGCTGACAGTCAGGCCTTGGCAATCTTCTAAACATTTTCCTGTCTGGACGTCACAGGGCTGAGCTGCACCCCCCTCATTACCACAAATCCATGCAGTCATCGGTCCCAGCACATCTACGCCGGCCAACGTGTTCAAGGTCATACCAAGGACAGCCCATCCTCAGGACCCGCCAGCCAGTTGGCTTCATGCAGGAACTCGGGCTAGGTTGTTGATGGAGGATTTTCAACAGTAGTCAATCTGGAAATACACACACACACACACACACACACATATATATATATATATATATATATATATATGGTTACTTTTTATTGTCCTCTAAATAATGCTGGTGGAAAAAGATGCTTACTGGGCAGAACATTTCCCTGACTTTGTGTCCAGCCCGCGGCATAGTTCTGTGTTTCCAGAACATTCTTGATGTGGGTTTTGTGGTCGTGGTGGTGTTTTGAAGCCAACAGGCTACTCACCATCCCAAGTTTACTACGCACATTTAGTTTTCTTTTTGGTGGTTGTATTTAAGAAACCACCTAGAGAGAGGTACAGAAAACGAAAGGAGGGAAGGAAAATAAGAGAGAGGTACGGAAAACAAAAGGAGGAAAGGAAAATAAGCAAGGAAAAAAAACGGTTTTCCTTATTTCCTGATAACTGTCGTGGAAATATTTCTATTCGCTTTGGGTCTTCGTAAAGTGCTTTTTTTTTTTTTTTTAACCCAGGGCTTATGTTGGGGCCTCTCTTGTCCGTGTCCTTTTAGCACTTGGGGAAGGCGTGGGGGTACCACGGGGCCAGGCCGCGTGGGAGGAAGGCGGGGGGGACCTCAGGGCCGGGCCGCGTGGGGGGAGGGTAGGGGGGGAGGACCACGGGGCTGGGCCGCGTGGGGGGAGGGGGGGTAGTACCACGGGACCAGGCCGCAGGGAGGGAGGGTGGGGGGGACCACGGGGCCGGGCCTCAGGGGCTTGGCACACTGTACAATTTTCTGGGTCCTGACTGATAAATTATTGTGCGCCTCCTGTGTACGCTGACACACAATACAATTTGTCCGTGTAGCGGTGATGATAGGTTGTCTCGGGCTAATCATCGAGAACCCTTGATTTAGCGCCGTCCGGGGGTGGCGTAAGGCACCGTTTACGTCCTCTGTGGAGTTTCTCTTCCACATTTTTGCAAACGTGGTGGTGGTGGTGATGGTGGTGATGGGGGGGGGGGAAAGAAAGAAAAAGCTTTTAACCTTGAGAATTTTACTCACTCGGGGCTGGGGTGAGAAAGAAGAGGTGTTGGGGAAAGTTGTTAAAAGGAGCCGGGCAGCTCCGACAGGAGGCCAGCGGGCTGGGCCTTTGGAGACAGACCACCCGGCCCCCATTCTGTACGGGAAGCTAACCCCGAGAAGGAGGTCTTGGGAGCACCCCCAGGCTGCTGCGGATGCCAGGCTTGGTCCCCGATCCTCCACACACGCACGCGCACACGCACACCAGACGACCAAGCAACCACAAGCACGTGTCCAGTGCTCCGCTGGTGGCCGAGAGTCCCCGGCACGCTCTCTGGTGTTGGCGGTGTTGGCCAGTCTCTTGGACAATCTCCAGGGCGCTCCAGTCCACCTTGCGCAAAGACCTGGGCCCTGGCCGGTCACTTTTCGGACTGAGCCTTGCAGCCCTCCTTTGGCATTTTTTGCTTCGTTTTGTCTCTGAGGCCCTAGGGGCCTGGCCTCCCCCTCCCCAGACTCCTCAGCCCCAAGACGCTGTCCCCCCCGCCCCGCCGGGCACAGGGAGAGAGGCTCACCCCGTGGGCCTCGCGAAGGCTTTGCTCCGGGTGGGAAGCTGGCACGCAGCGGCTGTGCCAAGCGAGCAACGTCAGAATTAAAGACATAATAATACTAATTACCTTGCCCAGGCCTGCACGCTCCACATTTATTATTTGTAGAGATAAAGCCTTAAATAACAGGCCTCTCCGGGAGCCCCGCTTGGGTGAGAGGCTGGCCCCACCGCAGCCGGCGAGCTGGGGGTGGGGGCGTGGGGACCAGGACGGGGGACGCACCCCGCGGGTCGCCGGCTGCGGGTGCTGTCTCCCAGCACGGATGGGCCGTGGGCCGGGACTGCTGTCTATGAAGGAGAGACATGATTCCTGGGGGGGGGGGGGGGGGGGGGCACTGACAGGGTCTCACCGTGCAGCAGCAGTGTCCGAGGCTGGGGGAGACGTCCCTGGCCTCTCTGTCCTCAGTCTTGTCATTTATGAATAAAGAAAAGGGGGGAAAGACGGGGGGGGGCGGTTATCCTGGTCGGGCCCCACAGGGTCCTGAGCGGCTTGAAGCTGGCCCCGCGTGGCTGTGCTGTGCGTGGCCAGTCCCTTGCCCGGCCCGCGTTGATTTTTCAAAAGTGTGTGGCGGGGGGGGGGGCCTTGAACCTTGAGAATAAGACGGTCCCACAGACCGCCTGGCTCTGACGGAGGGTGGCGGGGCTCGCCGGGCCTTCCCTCAACCCCATGGCGTCCAGGAGGCATTGTGGAGACAGCGGACAGATGGATGCTGGCGTGGGAAGCGCCCTGTGGATCGCTCGATCCGCTTAAAGGAACGGGCAGCCTGCAGAAGGAAGACGGGCCGCCGCTGGTCCTCGGCCGCAAAGCCCGGCTCCCCTCCTGAGACCCATGTCCCCCCACGCCCAGGACACCCCGAAAACCCTTTCTACCGACAGGCAGCCCGCACCCAGAAAACACCAGCCGCTCGCCCACTGGCAGTTTCACTCATAAATTGAGAGTCCTGAGTTTGGATTGGGAATGTTTGAAAATAGAGAGTCGTGAGTTTGGATTGGGAACGTTTGAAGGACTCCACACACACGCACACACACACACACACACGCACACCCCATGGGGTATCCTGTGCACAGAACATGGGGCACTACGGAACAACTCCACGTGAAGATCGGAGCACTGCAGAGGATTCTGGGATACTGGCTCCCTTGGTTGCCAGCCCTGCCTTCATTTGTAGTCCGAGGGGGTCTCTGGATAGAATCGCAATGGCCGACAGACTCAGATGACAATAACTAGATCCTTACTTGTGCAGACTTCTTAAAGTATCGATTTCCCTATTCACTACTTTGGTTTTTGCTATTGTTGTTGTTTTGTCGGTCATGGGCTTGAACTCGGGGCCTGGGCGCTGTCCCTCAGCTCTTCAGTGCAAGACTGGTGCTCTACCACTTGAGCCACAGCGCCACTTCCGGTTTTCTGGTGGTTCATTGGAGATCAGAGTCTCATGGACTTTGCTGCCCAGGCTGGCTTTGAACCACGATCCTCAGATCTCAGCCTCCTGAGTAGCTGGGATGACAGGCGAGAGCCCCCGGCGCCCCGGTTTGGGTTGTTTTGTTGTTTTGTTTTGTCCTGGTCCTGGGGCTTGAACACAAGAGCCTGGATGCTGTCCCTGAGCTTTTCTGGTCCAAGCTAGTGCTCTACCCCTTTGAGCCACAGCTCCAGTTCTGCTTTTTTGTTTATTTGTTCTTGGTAGTTAATTGAGGATATGAGTCTCACAGGCTTCCCTGCCTGGGCTGGCTTTGAACCGCGATCCTCAGGCCTCAGCCTCCTGGTAGCTGGGCGTGAGCTGTGTGCCTGCCAGGCTTCTCACTGCTACTTTGGAACACTTGCTAGTCTGCTAGAGTTTGTTGTCTAATACTTTAAGGAAGACGCGTGCATGCCCTCCCACGTCCTGTGAGTATTCTGATAACTGTATTTCATAGAATTGGTGGGGGGGGGGTGCTTTGCCTTATTTCCCCTCACAGCACTGATCCCGACTGGGTGTAGTGGAACGGGCTTGTACTGTCAGCTGTTTGGCGGGCAGAGAGCGGTGGGGAGATCGAGGTTCAAGGGCAGCCGTGGCCAAGCAAAGGTTACTGAAGTCCCATCTCGGGCTGGTGGTGGCCCGGCGTCAGTCACAGTCCCCGCGCGCACCTCTGAGTCCCAGCACAGGCTGGGCGCCCGCAGGCCGGGGCCAAGGGAGAGAGGTGGGAGCCGACCGATACCGACCCCGGGCTGGGGACCACGCCTTCGGCATGTGGGGCGCTGGGCGGGGACCGTCGTGCGGGAAGTCTGGAGTTCTCCACCTGTGTTCCTGTCGGGCGTCTGCAGGGCGCGTGGGAAGGTGCCCCCGCCTCGGTCCTCCCCTGGAGGCTCGGCTGCCACTCGAACCCAGGCGCTGGTGAATCCAAGGGCTGAAATTCCCAGACAGAGCCAAGGAGGCCGTGGCTGAGGCGGGGACTCGATCCACCCCGCTCGTCATGATCGTGCTGACCGCGGTGATAGCGGGGACTGAGGAAACGAACCTGCGGCGGCCCAGCAGGGGGAAGAGCTCGGGAAAGGGCTGGTTCTCACGCTGTCCAGGGAGAGCGCGTCAGACAGAACCAGCAGCACCGTCCGCCGCAGCCGCCCTCCAGGGCCGGGCCGGCTGGCCCTCCGCCGCAGCCGCCCTCCAGGGCCGGGCCGGGTGGCGTCCATCCTGAATTTCCCCATCGGCTTCACACCTCGCTTCCATCCCTCCAGGAGACCCGCTAATGGGCAGGAAGTCGACCCCTGGCTCTCCGGTGCAAACGGTGCTGATGAGCAGGGAGCTCGGCGCGAAGGCCTGGGGCGGTCCGAGGCGCGCCGGTCCGTTCCTCCCCGACCTTCCAGACCTGCTTTCCCTTCTTTCTCCAGCGCACACCCTCGTGTTCCCCTGACCTGCCGGTGTCTGGGTGAGGGGTGGCGCCCCCCCCCGTCTCCGTGAGCTGGGGTGGGGGGGTTAGTGCGGCACGTGAGGAAGGCCGGCCCGGAGCCGCGGGCGGGAGTAGGCCCGTGGCTGGACGTAGGTCAGAGGGCACAGGCTCCCGGGGTACGGAACGGGCGCTCGGCACCGTACCAACAGTCAACGCTTCCTCAGAGAGTGTCTGCGAGGGGTCCTCACACGCACAGGAAGGAGAGCCATCGGTGACTGAGAGGCTAGTGCTTCTGACGGTGGCAGTCAGTTCTCAATGTACCTGGCTACTGAGACATTCAGGTAACACCTCGGCAAAGCTAGAGGAAAGGAGGAGAACTGTGGACCAGGAGCGTGGGGGTGAGAGGCGGCGGCGTGGAGGGAGGGCTGGTGTCGGAGTCGGCGGTCCTGTGTGCGTTGGAGGAGGAGGAGAGGCCCGCGGCCGACGTGTGCGTCTGTCCTCTGTGAGTCTGGGGAACGACCTCTGAGAGCGATCGGTGCTGCGCGTCAGTGTGACCCCCGTGGCCAGCCTGCTGCGCGTTTGGAGCTTGTCGGGGACGTTTCCCGGGCGGGCCTCGGTCGGCCGACGCCTGTCTCCGCGGATTGCTCCTGGACGCACGTTGAGCCTTCATTTTTCTTTCCCTTGACAACCTTTTAAGAAAACAAAAAATAAGCCCCCTGTCACCAGCTTCTCAGCGGCATCGTTAATTCTCCCTGCTCCGTGCCGGCTCTGCTCTGGCCTAGCTTTTGCAGCCTTTTTTTTTAACCCCTCTGGTCCTGAGTCAACTTCAGTTCCTGGCCGGTCAAATGGCAGATGGCTGGAATCACGCTCACCTGGCTCACACCTGATTTCCTTCCCCTCTCTTGTTGCCCATCTGTCAGCCTGTCCAGGGCTTGTGGTTCCCAGGCTGGGGAGATGAAAGTGGTTGATTATTATTATTATTATTATTGTTATTGGTATTTTAACTTCTCTCAAAAACACTTCTGTAAGTCAGCGGCTCCCGGAGGCTGAGCTCTGGGGTAGGAAGGGTGAGGTCAGCTGCCCACTCCTTATCTCCAGCCGCTCAGTGCGGTGTCTAAACCCTCAGGAGGAGGGGTTTGCCTCTCCTTCATCATTTCTTCATGAAAGGCCCACCTGGGCCCCGAATGTCATCCCCCATCTGCTGTTCAGAATTGAACGTGGCTTCCGGACCCAGGTCTGAGGCGAAGGCAGTCAGACCAGATCTTTCCTCTGAGAGGCTGGAGAGCTCTGGGCCATTTAAAGGTTGACACTGCCCCCCTCCCCCAGGATGCTGACTTAGGACAAACTACTCGACGCCACTGAGCAGAAGAGAAAGAGATCGGTGTGAATGTGAGGATTGTTTAGCCTTCTTGTGGCTGTTTACATCTGACAATTAGCCTTTGCACACCCACAGTGACTTAATTTCTCTAATTTTTTTTTCTTGGAAAGTGATGCACTCTGGGAGAAGCTTCGGAGTCCCGCTGGCTTCCCACCTGTGCGGCGGGTGGGGGGGGGAATGGCCCTCTGGCGGCCAGGCGGGAGCCCCACCGCGTCTGGACCAGACCCAGCGCGAGCTTCCCATTTCTCTCTAGGAAGCCACTTTTGACCTTTGTTCCTCAGTGGGAATTTGTCTTGGGGGCAATATTATGTCTCCAAGAGACCTGAGTTTCGGGAAGTCTTTGTGTGGATGGTATGTGCAACTTGGGCTGTTAATGCAACCAATGCCGTGCGGCCGCCTGGGAGAAGGTGGAGACCGGGGCGAGGGCCGGCCCAGCGGCCTTTGCCCGGGAGCGCATCCCATGAGCCTTCCCTGCCCGTCCGGATGACTTCACAGACACGCTCCTGAGAATGCGGCAACAGCAGACTTTCTCCTGTGCTGTCTGGCTTAAATGCCCAGGACAGTCTTGGAACACCTGGGGCGGTGACAGGCCGCTGGCGGCTGAGAAGCCTCCAGGGTGAACGCAGAAGCAGGTCCCGCTCTTCTGGCTTCCGGAAAGCCCCGTCCACGCACCTGGGCCAGTGAGGGCTGGGCAGCATGTGGTGGCGGCTAGCTCCAGCCCCGGGCAGGGGCCTGTCCCTGGACCCCCGGTGTCACCTCCCCCAGGGAAAGCTATGATCCCGAGAGAGGCCTAGCATACAGGGAGCCGGCTCCCCGTACCTTGCTTTCCAGCTCGGCCGTCGGCCAGCTGAGCCTCCCAGGGCGAGCGCCAGGCCCTGGATCCCAACAGCCCCAAATCTCACCTCCCAGTAAGGCCTCACCCAGCCCGGTTCTAATCCCAGAGAAGATCAGACATTCTTTTGCAGGGTTTTTGGAGCGCTTACACGTTGTCTATCAAATGCAGCAGCGAGCTGCGGGGTCCTCCCAGGTTTAAATCCCCGTTGGGTCTCACTCTCTTACCAGTTAGGTTATCATCAGATCTGACATGCTGCCTGCCTCGGCCTCCGGCCAGGGCCCCCAACCAGCCAGGGAGAACGGGATTCCAGGGCCAGTCGGTGGAAGGCCTGGCTGGAGAGCAGCCGAAGACTCGTTATAAAAAAGAAAGAAAAGTTATAAAGTAAAAACATTTCCTCGATTCTCAGGAGGAAGAAGCTGATTAAATCTGAGACCTGTGTAAGTTACACCTTCAGCTATTGAAACCACTTGCTTAATTCTAAAACGTTAAAAATCCCTGGCCGCTGGGGAGGAAGAGGCCTCCCCCCCCAGCCCCCCCAGCCCCCCTCCAGCCCCCCACTCCGCCCCCCCATTCCCTCCTCTCTGCTGTTTATGGAGGGGTGAAGATTTTGCACAACCCCAGACGGCTTGTGGGAAGAGCTCTCCCCGGGGCCGGCCCAAGGGGACGCAGAGACACTTTGGGGGAGCGGGGTGGGGGTGGGGGGAAGCCCAGCGATTCCCCACGCTTGCCTTTTGCTTTGTTTTCCTCTTTGTTTCTTAGCTTCCCGGTGACATTTTTCACATGAGAATCCCCAGCTCCATTCTAGCTGAATACAAAAGCAAGGCCTTTCTTTATTTTCCTTCATTTAAAAAAATCTCTACCACTTGAAGGACTTGTGCGCCCCTTGTGGCTGAAGGCTGTAGTTACAGAGAAAACAAGTCAGACACTTGCTCTTTAGATCCCCCCCCACGCCTGCCATCCCCCCCACGCCTGCCAT
>NW_012267285.1:3406657-3416065 GCF_000151885.1 Dipodomys ordii
TTGTTGTTTACATCCGCCCAGACCTCAACCAGTTTCTTCAAGCTCGTCTTTGTCTTTTGCTGAGAGCTAAGGATGGGCCTCTGAGTCCAGCTGTGAACCGGTGCCAGGGTCCTCATGTTGGGAGACAGAATCTACGGAGGCCACAGGGACTTCGGCCTGGCTTTCTGGGGTGCCTCTGAGCTTGAGCTTCGCAGTCTGCCATGGGCCGCTGGTGGAGGGGTCAGCTGACCCAGGACGCGTCCCTGTGCATGGTCTCAACCTTTGGTTGACCAGAGCTGTGGAAAATGGGGAGTTTTAGCAGTTAAATTAGGGCTCCTTCTGCCTCTTGAGTGTGTGTGTGTGTGTGTGTGTGTGTGTGATGCTCTTCACTAGAGCAGCAAGAAGAGTGGGAGAAGCAGAAACATTGGCACCAGGTAGTTCTGCTCCTCTCCTGCGTCCCGGGGCAGAGGGGGCAGAGGTTCGGCCAGGAAGAGGAGGGCTGCTTCTTCTCTGTGTGGGGTTGACTGAAGGGCATGTCTCTGGCTGGGCCTTGTGGGGCCTGGGGCCCAGGAACGCCCCGAGCTCTGAGCCAGCCGAGGGGTGGCCTGCTGCCCGGGCCTTGCGCTCCTCCAAGACACAGCTGCGGCTCCCGTGAACACGGAGACTTGTCACCAGGACTAGCCCTGTCACCACCTATTAAATTTTCTGGGGAACCGGCGGCCCCCAGCTTGGAGCCACACAGCAGCCTTCTCCTGGCCCAGAGCTCTGTTTCGGGAGTGGTTTTTCCGAAGGCACGGTTCCAAGCTTGGCGGGGCTGCTCCTTTTTGGGAGTGCGCGCACACTTAATAAAGCCAAACTGTTGAAGGATCGCAAGCCCAGGAATCTGGGTTTGCTGAGAAGCGCGGGCCGGAGGCCGGGGGAAAGCTGCCGCACCGTCTCAGCCCAGCTCCGTGTCTCGAAAGCTCTGTGTATCCAACGCTCTCCGGCGTGGCAGTATTGGGGACTAAACGCGGGTACTGCTTGAGCCATGCCTCCAGCGCTTTTTTGCTTTGATGCTTTTGAGATAGTCTCACTTTAAGTCCACACCTTCCTTCCTCCGGGCGTTTCCCTGCGTCAGCGGGGATGATAGGAAGGTGCTACTCTACCCCGCCGTGGAGGAAGATGGTGTCTCCAGCACTTGCGTGGTCTGGAATTGTGATTCCCCTGATCTCTGCTTCAAAAGTAGCTGGGGTTCCAGGCTACACCTAGCCTAGTAATAGTTCTTAACAGTGTGATGTTCACGAGTCTCTTCTCTTATCTGAAGAAAGCGTCAGCCTCTCCCCAAGAATGCCCCCAAACGGCCTTCAGCAGCCGAGACGGCTGTGAACCACGGTGCTATGCCCTAGATGCTTCTCGGCTCCACCCAGGGGACTGTGGAGTGTTTTGCACCAAGAAGACTCAACACGTGTTGGCGGTTTTCTGGGTTTGGTTTCCTTTGGGAAACCCAAAAGATGGTGCGTTGTGGAACAGGGTATCCGTCAGGGCCTCAGCTCATACACCACAACCATGCACAGGCCAGCCTCAGCCACTGCCACCCCCCCCACACGCACACACAGCGGTGCTGAGCCTCAGGATCAGAGGAGAGGCAAGGCAGACAAACCGCAGCAGTGCCCGGAACGGGCGCCAAGGGCCGCAGTCAGCCATGCAGGGAAACGCACGGCTTCGGGGGTGGCGTCTTCCGTCCCAGGCCCGGCGGCTGCGGACTGACCTGGGGCTGTCGTCAGCAGCTCCGTGGACGGAGGTAAGGCTGGAGGTTGCGGGAAGTTCAGGTGTACCCAGCGTCTGGCTTCAGCTCCGTAAAATGAAGAGTAGAGCTGATAAAAGACACGCGGAAGTAAACTGGGGAGCCGGCAAGCAGGGGTGTGCCCCTGGAGCCCTGTCAGCGTGCTGAAGCTGGGGAGAGGCGGGGACCGTCAGAGAAGGAAGAGATGGCGCCAGACAGGCAGCCATGGCTGACGGCACGCTTTGTCTCTCCCATCCTGCGGGGCTCCGGGACCCCCCGGGTGGGGCTGCTGTGCTAACCTCCATCTTCCAACCTGACCGGCTGAGAAACGCCTAGGTGATTCTAGGGCTGTCCTCCGGGTCTTCCAATAGACTGTCGGGAACAGACATCGCTCCGGAAGAAGCAGCCCAGTGAGAGGAAGTAGATCATGGGGCGGGGCTGAGCGAGAGGAAGTAGATCTGGGATGGGGCGGGACCATGTTAGAGGAAGATCATGAGGCGGGGCGGGTCCCTCGGTCTCTGCCTTACCCCGGCCACTTCCTGTCTACCATGAGGGGATCGGCTCCGCCGTGCGCCCTCCCCACTGCGCGGACAGCCGCGCGCAAAGCAAAGCTCCCCTGCCTTCCGTCGTCTGTCGGCCTCCTGACCCGGCCGCCCTCAGCGTGGCCCCCAGGGCAGCGCAGGCCGGCAACCGGGCTGCACACCCCAGCCTGGGGTCAGAGATGGGCTGCCCGGAGCTGAAAGAACTTGTGCAAACCCCCGGCTGGAAGGCTCAGGAGCCACAGAGAAGAGTGATGGCAGCTCCGGGATCTGTCACCGACCAGAATGTGAAAAGGAGGGACAGGGGCCGGGCTGTGCACACGGGTGGGCCCGGGGTGTGTGGGGTGGGGAGAGGGTGGGGAGCCATGGGGAAACGGCGGGGCGAGGGGTTGGGCCGCTCTGCTGCACGCGGCCGGGCTGTTACTAGTAAATGTCGAATGCGTTGTCTCAGCACCCAGGGGCAGGCAGTTATGTCACTGTCAAAACTGATTAGACCAGGGATTAATCACCCGCTCGGCCGCCGGGCTGCCGCAGGGGCCAGCCGGAGGCCTGCGGCCGTGGAGGGGACAGAAGGAGTCGCCCTGAAGACCCGAGCTCGCTACCTCCCCGGACAGGCCTGGCTGCCCTGTCCCCCAGAAGCTGACCTGGAGGGAGTCGGGCAACCCTGCACCCGAGACCAGGCGGGGCTCGACCCCTCGGGCCTGAGAAGACTTTCTACGTAGGAGGAAAGGGGGACTTGAAGGGGCCCCGAGCTCTGGGGGGGAGTTGGGAAGGCCGTGGGGAGGGGAGGGGAAGCGCCCTGGGAAGGAGGCGGGGTCTTGGAGGGGTCTGGGGGTCTGCCCCACACCCCATCCCCACCCCCAGTGTGGCCAGAGGCCGCGGAGGCCGTCATGAGCCTTTCAGCATAAAGGCGTTGAGATCTTCCAGAGCCTTCCTTGCCTTTGTCCCAGAGTCAGTCTGTAAAGAGCCGACCTCTGGAGCAGGGGCCTCCCAAAGGTCAGCGGCGGCGTCTGGAGAGCTGGCTGCTTGTCATGGTGTGGGGGGCGCAGGGAAGGGGGGAGAGATCCGAGCTGCCCCAGCAAGCTAGCACCCGCTCTGTCCCGGGATCCCGGGACCCACGCTGGCCCCTTCTCCTCTCCTCCGTCCCAGGACACAGGCTTTGGAGATTTCATCCCACCTCAGCCTTGGAGCAGCTGAGACGGGCGTGGAGGGACGGCCTGGGCGGCCGGGCCTGGGGACCCCCAGGGTTTTAGGGTCTCTGACCACAGCAGTAAGTGTCTGATACGCCTCCTTTGTGACCCGGCCGTGGGACCCTGGCCACGGGAGCCCTGCGTGCCAGCTGACCCTCTCCCCACACAGCTGCACGCACGCAGGGCATTGGTCGACCAGCCGCCGCTCAGAATAAGCCGACCAATAGGAACCTGCGTCCCGGCTGCCCTGTCTCCTGGCGTCTGGGAAATGTAATGCCCGAATGCCCGCCCTGGAGCCCGTGGCTCCAGGGACGCGCCCTGGCAGAGGATTTGGGAGAATTAGACAAGGAGTCTGAACAGCCGTCATGGCCCAGTCTTCTTTAATCTCACTTCTTAGAGGCAAAGCAGAGGCAGCGGTGGGGTGGGGTGGTCTGAGGCTCTCCGGAGCCCGGGCGGGGGGGCCTCGCGGGGTCTCCGTTATTGCTGGGGGGGGGGTGAGGACACTGCCCAGGCAGTGGACCGTGTGAGCGAGATCAAGCGCAGCCCCGCGTAGCCCGGACGCCAGGCCAGTGCTTTGTGTCTGGTCGGCCCTCGCCGGGTACACAGGCCGACCCTGGGTGAGGGGCTCGGCCTCCGCGTCTCTGCCGTGACCTGTGGTCCTTTCTTCAGAACGCAGTGGACAGCTGTCCCCCTCCCCCGCATCGGGAAGCGAGCAGGACACAAGGCTGTAAACCGCAGTCGGGGATCAAAGACCTTGCAAACCACAGGTCCCGTGGCCGCCTCCCGCCCACATGACCCTGGTCCAGGGGCTAGCAGTTCTGCTTTTTTGTTTCATTTGTTTTTTATGTAATCGAGAACTGAGAAGGGAAGCCAGAATCTTGAGCGTCTCAGAACCAGAGGGGCTTCGAGCAGTGCTGTCGGGCTGAGCAGGGGGCCCTGGGTTATGGCGGTGGCTGTTCAGAGATGTGGAGGGACGAGATTCAGGACTAGAGTGACAAAGAGCCAGCACTGTCCCCCTCTCCCACATCCCGGACACCATCCTGCCTTCCCTGCCCGCCCCCCAGACTGGTCTCTACCTCCCTCCTCCACCATCCCTGGTCGGGAGGGGTTGGTCTGCTCCAGGCCAGGACCACAGCTTGTATTATTGCCCCTGGTCCCCACCGGGTCCCCTGGCTGGTGGACAGGCCACGCCCCTCCCGTGGGAGGCCTCAGGATGGCGGCATGGGAGACAAGCCCGGTGTGGCACCCAAAGGACCGGGAAGAGGCAGGGAAGCAGCCTCAACATCTCCCCGGCGGATCCCAGGAGATGCAGGGGTCCCTCGGGCCCTGTGGGGCAACCCCCATCCCCCAAGACGATGCAGGTGATGGCGCTGTAGAAATGCCGTCACCACGCGGACCGCGGCTCGGTCCTGCTGCTGCACCTGGATCTCATGTCCCCAGAAAGCCCGCTGGGCAGATCGTCCTTGCCGGGTACCAGGACACAGCCAGGGGCTCGGTCCAGCCAGGCAGGACCCGGGATGCAGGGAGCTGGCCACAGGACCATCCGTCCTCGGCCTCAGAGGAAGGGACTGATGGACGAGGCCACAGAGACGGAACGGACATGCACAAAAAAGCCGGGCCTGTGGCAATCCCTCGAGGGGGCCCGGCCCAGCACTGCCACTGCGGAGCAGAAGCCTCACCCCCACGCAGGGAACCGGCTCAGTAAATCACAGTGCACCTCACCACGGTACCTGCAACAGTGGCGCTGTGGACAAAGCGAGGGATGTTCAAGAGGTGTCAAAAACACCCAGAGCAGGGGCCGGGAAGGTGGCTCATGGTAGAGTGCTAGCTTCACATGCATGGGGCCCTGGGTTCCGATTCCTCAGCACCACATAAGCAGAAAAGGCAGGAAGTGGCGCTGTGGCTCACGTGGTAGAGCGCTCGCCTTGAGCTGAAGAGCTGAGGGACAGCGCCCAGGCCAAGTTCAGGTCCCAGGACCAACAAAATAAAACACCCACCGCAAAAAGAAAAGGGGGAAACATAAAATAATGTGAACACCACGGGCGCAGTGCTGGGGGACATGGAGATGTGCAGAAGAGACAGCCAGATTACCCGTACCGCAGTGACGGCGCTGGATCACCTATACCGCAGTGACGGTGCTGGATTACCCATACCACAGGATCACCTGTACCGCAGGATCACCCGTACCGCAGTATCACCCGTACCGCAGTGACAGTGCCAGATCACCCGTACCGCAGTGACGGTGCCGGATCACCTGTACCGCAGTGACGGTGCTGGGTTACCCATACCGTAGTGATGCAGATCACCCGTACCGCAGTGATGCAGATCACCCGTACCGCAGTGATGCAGATCACCCGTACCGCAGTGATGGTACAGCATCTCTGACTTCAATCAACTTGAACCGCACTTGGTTCTGTTTTTTAATTCCTGGGCTCTTTTTGCAACGTGCTGCGTGGTGTTTTTGGTCTCTTGGTTGTTTTGTGCTTGTTTTTTTAAACCTTCTAAGATGCTATTTGTTATGTTTCCTAATAGAAAATGATGCAGATGATAAGAAACGTTTGGGGCCCAGCCCGGCAGGCAGGAGCTGGAGAAAATGTGAGAACGAGGGGCCTGCTTTCTCCTCTGACCTTTACCTCTGACCTTCAGCCTTTAGCAGCCTTTTAAATACCCCTTTTACCAGCCTGAGCTTAACACTCTCCTCTGTGTGTAATGCTAAGGTGTGTCTCCCCCCTCCTTTCTTATTATACCTCTGTTTTCTTCTTGAGGCTTTGCAGTTCACTTGAAAGACCTGAGTGAGAGCTGGAAGGCCGGGTTGGGGGGGCAGGTGGGACCTCAGATGTATCCCGTGCCCCAGAATGCGGAGGGAAAGCTTCCAGCAGGCTCCAGGGAAAGGAGTAACAGCGGGAGGTTGAGAGAGGATTTGCCGCAGAGCTCTTCCCGGCTGTCTGATCTTCCCTGGGGTGAAGCGCGGGCGCTGGGGGCGGGGGAGGACTGATCACGGCGGCCAGGGAGGGATGGATAGCTCCCGCCTGGAGCCGCCGGGAACCGGGCCGCGGCGCGGGCCGGGGAGGAGGTGTGCTGGTGAGAAGTGACCCAGCAAGGCTATTTTTAGGTGAACCCCTTGGGCTCCCAGGCGTCATCGATCAATGCGCGGAAAGAAAACACACACACACACACACACACACAATTACCTTCCTCTCGGTGCAGAATCTGGGCCAGAACGCTGCGGGGTCTAAACAGAAGGCAAACCTTCGCCCGCAGGTCCTGGTCATCTTGTTGGGACGGTGGCGTGTAGCAAGCCCATTGTGGGGTTAATGGTATCCAAAGTACAACAGGGCCGCAAGGAGAATGCTGCGGGGCGACTGAGCGTGCTGGTGCCGCGGACAGGAGGAGGGAGAGGCGTAGACAAAGACCCTGAGCCTTGAAGAAGGGATAGAGGGCGGCGGTCACGGGCTGCAGGGGGAGGGGAGGATAACGTAGATAAATCACTGGACATCTGCAAGTCCAGCTTGTATCGAAGCGTCCCCAAATGAGATCCGAAGGGGGCTGTCCTGCTCACTTGGGCCACCAGGACTAGTGGTGGTTTACGTTCCTGTGTCCGTCAAATGTGCACAGTTGCTGGGCGAGGTGCTAGAACCGAGCGAGTATGGGGGTCATGCCAGGGTGGCTGGGAGGGGGGTGTCCTCCCCCCCACATGGCCCAAGCTCCCTTGGTCTTGCTCCTGTGGATCCCCGGGAGACCAGACCAGTGTCACTTCCGCCATGTTGAGCTGGTCAGCCAGAGGGCTGGCGGAGCAGCCCCTGACTCTTGCTGAGCTGCAGGGGTGCTGTGGGGGACTTTGGGGGGTTTATTTTTGCCATCGCCACAGCTGGGCTGGTTGCACCAGGTGCCGAAGGGCACCAGTGGGAGGGACGCAGGGCCTGTGTGTGCCCGGCCGGCCAGACAGCGCGCCGTGCAGCGGGAAGGCTTTGTTGCTCTGGAGCGCCATGGGAAAAGTAGAAAGAATTGGATGGGGGGTGGAGGGGGGCTGGTGGTCCGGCCAGCAGTGGGGGTCGCCACCTGCTCCTCATGGCGGATGGCCTCCACTCGCTTGATGTAATGGAAGAGATCGTGGAGGCCAGCACTGCTTCTAATACCCCACTCGGCGGGATGCAAGGCCGGCACCTTCATCCCTCCTCCTCACGGTTCTCTGGCTATTTTGCTGATCCCCGAAGTCTTGACAAGAACCCGGGAAATCACTAGATTGCTATTAAAAAAAATATCAAGGACATTCCAGGAAAGGAGAGCTGTCCGGTCACAGGCCTACCTGGCAGTGGCAGCTCCAACAGAGGCGTCCCAGCTGGGCAGGGAAGGGCCAGCGTGAGCTGAACACCTGCACACCCGCTCGGGCAGGCGGCGCCCACACACAGAGCGGGCCCGTTACCCGCCGGCCCCCATCGGGCCCCCATGCTGTTCCCAGCCTCAGCCGCTCCGCTCCCCGAGTCCTGCTCCAGTGTAGTCAGACTACACTGGTCATGGGTGACTGAGAGGATGGATGGATGAGTGGATGGATGAAGGATGGAGAGATGGATGATGGATGGTACATGGATGGATGGATGATGGATGGGTGGATGGATGGATGGGTGGATGGATGGGTGGATGGATGGGTGGATGGATGGATGGGTGGATGGATGATGGATGGATGGTGGATGGATGGATGGATGGATGGGTGGTGGATGGATGAGTGGATGGATGGATTGATGGTGGGTGGATGGATGGATGGATGGATGGATGGATGATGGATGGATGGATGGGTGGATGGATGGATGGATGGATGATGGATGGATGATGGATGGATTGATGGATGGATGATGGATGGATGGATGGATGGATGGATGATGGATGATGGATGGATGGATGGTGGATGGATGGGTGAATGGATGGATGGGTGGATGGATGGATGGGTGGATGGATGGTGGATGGATGGATGGGTGGATGGATGGATGGATGGATGGATGGATGGATGACGGATGGATGGATGAACACATTCACAGAATGCAGAGCTGAGGGATTTGGGGGCTGTGGTGGTCTGCCTGTCTCTGGAAGGCTGGCCCCACATGCAGCGCAGGGCGGGTGGGTGGATGTGGGGAGCAGCGGGCTGAGGTAACTGCAGAGGTGCACAGCAGAGCGCGGCGCGGCCGGCACGGGGGCTCTGCCCCGGGCAGGGAGAGGGGGGCACCTGGGGACCACCCGGCTCTGTCCTGAGGGCCACCCAGCTCCGTCCTGGGGGCCACCCGGCTCAGTCCCCCGCCCGGCTCCGTCCTGGGGGCCGCCCGGCTCCGTCCTGGGGGTCACCCGGCTCTGTCCTGGGGTCGCTCCGTCCTGGGGCTGCCCGGCTCAGTCCCCCGCCCGGCTCCGTCCTGGGGCGGCCCGGCTCAGTCCCCCGACCGGCTCTGTCCTGGGGGTCTCCCAGCTCTGTCCTGGAGTCGCCCGGCTCAGTCCCCCGCCCAGCTCTGTCCTAGGGTCACCCGGCTCCGTCCTGGGGCCGCCCAGCTCTGTCCTGGGGTCGCCCGGCTCTGTCCTGGGGCCGCCCGGCTCCGTCCTGGGGTCACCCGGCTCCGTCCTGGGGTCACCTGGCTCTGTCCTGGGGTCGCCCGGCTCTGTCCTGGGGGCCACCCGGCTCAGTCCCCCACCCGGCTCCATCCTGGGGCCGCCCGGCTCAGTCCCCCGCCCAGCTCTGTCCTGGGGGGTCTCCCAGCTCCGTCCTGGGGTCGCCCGGCTCCGTCCCCCGCCCGTCTCCGTCCTGGGGTCGCCCGGCTCCGTCCTGGGGGCCGCCTGGCTCCGTCCCCCGCCCAGCGAGGCCTTCCAGGGAGGGACCAGAGGCAGAGCCCGGAGTGCACAGCTCACCCCCTGGGCAGCGGGGGACAGACAAGCTGCCGCCCCTGTACCTGCCCCGGCC
>NW_012267285.1:3421330-3422609 GCF_000151885.1 Dipodomys ordii
TGAGCTGTTCTGTGCGTTTTCTTCGTTTCAGTTACTTTCCAATTACAGAGTTTCCCTTTGGCTCCCTTTTATAGTTTTCATTTGTCTGTGGAATTTTCCTGCTCTCTCTTCCACGCCATATACGTATGCATTTCCCTGGCTATGTTTTCCTTTCTTTTAAACATGTTTATAGCAGCTCTCTGGAACATTTGTCTTCTGAGTGAGCTCATTTGTTCCCTGCCGTAGTTTCCCATTCCTTTGGTGATGTTTTTTTCCTGACTACTAGAATCGCAGGTAGAGTGTTACAGAGATTCTGGATTCTGTCATCTTTGTGAATGAATTCTTTTTTCTTTTCTTTCTTTTTCCTTGCCGGTCCTGGGTCTTGAACTCAAGGACTGGGCGCTGTCCCTGAGCTTCTTGTGCTCAAGGCCACAGCACCACTTCTGGCTTTTTCTGCGTAACTTATTGGAGGTGAGGACTTCCTGTGTGTGGAGCATCCTAGCTGCAGGGGGAGGAAAGGTAATAGAATCGTCAGACATTCGGAAGATAACCCTGTGAGCCACGCGGGCTTCCCAGATTGTCCCCCCTCCCTGTACTGATGTTGGAACCAAAAGCCCAAGGGCGATGTGTAGCTTGCTGCAGTGGCAGGGATATTAACGGAGGAGAGGAAATACCTCGGCATTTCCCCACTAAATCTAAAACATATGATTAAAAAAAAAACTAAACACAATATCTGGCAATTTTCCCTCTATAGAAAATTTGATTCATGCCCAAATCTCTGAGCCAGAATGAGGAAATAAGTGAGTCTGGAATGCTTAGAACATCCTGCTGGCTTTACGCAGCGAGATAAATGGGGCGGCCTCCATGAACAGCCGGAGTTCTTTGCTACACGCCACCAAGGTCACCCAGACCAGAGAAAGCCAGCCAGGCGCAGGTCACTCACAAGAGGCTGAGATCTGAGGATCCCAGTTCAAAGCCAGCCCAGGCAGGAAAGTCCGTGAGACTCTCATCTCCCATGAATCACCAGAAAACGGGAAGTGGTGCTGTGGCTCAAGGGGTAGAGCACCCGCCTTGAACACAAAGAGCTCAGGGACAGTGTCCAGGTCCACATCTGACAGAGAGAGAGAGGGAGAGAGGGGGGAGGAGAGGGAGAGAGAGAAGAGAGTGTCAAGAGTTAGTTGCTTTGGGATAAAGATCTTTTTCGGGGGGCTGGGAAGGTGGCTCAGTGGTAGAGCGCTTGCCTTGCATGCATGAGGCTCTGGGTTCGATTCCTCAGCACCACATAAGCAGAAAAAAAAAG
>NW_012267285.1:3424273-3429499 GCF_000151885.1 Dipodomys ordii
CCCCAGCAGCCCGCTGCTGCCCGCCAGCACTAGGTCCATTTCTGTCAGGCCGTCTCAGGGATGGGCTGTCGGGAGGGAGGGAAGGTATGGAGTGTGCGGCTTCCGGCTCGCGGGGGGCCTCCAGCACCCCACGGGGCAGGCAGAGGCCCCCCCAAAGAGACGGCAGACTCGGTCCGCTCTCTGCCGTCACACGGGGAGGCCAGGCGCCTCCTCCTGCCTTCCTGCCCGGGGGCGACCCTGAGCAGGGACGGTGGAACCCCGCAGGCCTCCACCCCGGCCGGGGCACTCCGCGACGGGAGCCCCGCGCAGCCTGACCGCCTCTCCGTGTGCTCTCTTCCAGGCTCTTCAGCGCCATCTTAGAACAAGCAACCAAAGCGGACGGGGCGAATGCCCTGGGAGGGAAGGGGGCCGGGTTCGATGTGAAGGCGCTCAGGGCTTTCCGCGTGCTGCGCCCCCTGCGGCTGGTCTCCGGAGTCCCCAGTAAGTACTGCCGGGAGTCCCAGGGCCTTTGCACGCGCCTGCTCCCTTCCTCCGGGCCCTGCCTCGATGTCCCCTTCCCTCCCGGGGTGTCACCGCGGTCCCTCCTCGCCGTGCTCTTCCCACACGGCTCACTCGGGTGCTTCCTGCCCCTCACGTCTGCGTGGGTCGACCCAGCCACGCGGCCACCTGCGCCCCGTCACCGGCATTTCCATCTTCTCTGACTTACCTGATTGCGTGTAGAAGCAGGGATCAGTAACGTGTAGATCGTAAGAAGTGCGTAGATCGTAAGAAGTGTGTGCTGTGTGCTGTGCGCTGTGCGCTGTTTCTTGTCACAAGGGTTAACAGGCCAGGTGTGTTAGGAGTCAGAAAGTTGCTGGTTGTTTTTTTTAAATGCCGGCGTTTGTACTGACCGCCCCTGGAGTTCCCAGTCCTGGACGATTCCCAGTCACGAGCTGGAAAGTGCAGGCCTGACAGGCCACCGGTCAGTTTGTCCCGCAGGATCTATGTGGTACTCAGGTCACGTAAGATTCCACCGGCCACCACAGCGGACGCAGGAGCGAGTCAGATGCTAAGCGCTTCTCCGAGTTCAAAGCACAGCGGCAGAACTAGACTCCTGCGCGTGGCGGATAGAATAAAACATGGCAGGCGTCCAGGTGAGGGGTGACCGGCTCGGTCACGAGGAAGTGCTGGGGGTGTCCCGCTGCTGGGGAGGTGGGGTGCTGAGGACGGGCAATCTGGGAAGCCCTCCTGGAGGAGGTGGCCTCCCTGGAGCTGTGCATGGATGGAGATTCTGCCCCGGAGGTGAACATCGAATGCCATCTTTCAAGGAAACTCCGTGATGCAAAGACCTAGCCGCTGTGCCCATCGAGACCCTTCCCACTGTGGAGAAAGCCCATTCACGAGCTGATGGGGCACAAGCCTGTGAACCGTCCCGAAGAACTCTCCGTGTGGGGCTGTCCACACGGGCTGCGAATACGGAGTCCCGGGCTAGACACTGACAACGCCTGTGCGAGGAGTGCGCGCACTTCCGGAGCAATACGCAGGGGTCGTCTGCTCCTCTGTGTATGGCCCACGTGTCCGCCCCGCTCCGTGAGTTACAGAAGAGAGCCGCGCGAGTGTGTGCGCACGGCGCGCAGAGAAATGCAAGAGAAAGGATGAGCTTTGGCTTTCTAAAACGAGAGCAGAGTGAAGGGTTCAATAGCAACCCGCGACCAACGCGCGACCGAGTCTGAAGCGTGGCTACGTGGTGCAGATCGGGGAGTCGATTCTGGACACGCTGGGGCGCCCCAAGACTCTGGAGACGTCTTATGAAGAAAGACAAATCGACAAGCCCGGAGGCTGTGTGGCATGGGAACCCGTGGGGTGCCGGGCCGGCAGCTCTGGGGAAGCGGGAGGGGCTGGCGGCTGGCCTGGGGTCAGAGACAGACCAAACGGTGTCACCGCTGACCTCTGCCCTCCCCCACTGGGAACCCAGAGGCCGCTGCCGCCGGGGTCTCCTCCGCTCTGCCCAGCACCGCCCGGCGCCCTGCCTGGTCTGCGCACAGATGCTGTCACCAGACATCTTTGCTCTGCAGTCCCAGCGCACTTAGGACCAGGCGTCGGGCGGGAGGCGGTCAGGTTACTGGGGACGTGTCCATAAGGAAGATGGATGTCAGCCCCTCCCCTCTCTCTCTTTTACTTCCTGGCCACCATGAGGTGAACCGACTTCCTCCACCACGTGCCTCTGCCGTGGTGTATGGCCTCATGACAAGCCCCAAAGCACACGCACGTGCACACACACACACACACACGCACACACACCTGGGCCACGCGGTCCCAGGCTGCAGCCTTGAAAACCGTGAGCCAGAACGCACAGGCTTTTTCTCCTTTGAGTCGATGATCCCTGGTGCTTCGTCCCAGCCATAGAAAGATGGCCCACACCGCATCCGTGACTGAAAGATGGCCGATGCTAACGTTAACCACTCCCCAGACCAGGTGACGACCCCACACCCGTCCCGAGGTGCCGGTTTCCCCGGGCAGAGCCCCAAAGCAGGGACTTCCGGACCGCGCGTCCAAGCGCACAGGTCTATAGTCCCGGCTCCTCTGCCTGCTTCTCTGCTTTGCCTCCATTTCTCTTTGAATATTGGGTGCAGCACAGGGAAGGGCAGGACTTCCTGGGAAGCCCCGCGCCTGTCTAGCAACAAACTTGCTTTTTACATCCGCCTCCAACGGAGGCTGTGAGGCCTGCCGTGGGCAGGAGAAGGGCAGAGGCTGGCGCAGAGGAGCGGGGAAGCTAATCCACACCGTCCCTTCTGTCATGGAGCTTTGCAGAGCAGCCAATCGATAACAGTGTGCGACTAAACTGGGAAATTCTCTATTGTCGGTGCTCTGGATGGAGCAGTTAAAATTAATAAGAATAAACCGGGCACCGGTGGCTCACGCCTGTCATCCCAGCTACTCAGGAGGCTGAGATCTGAGGATCGCGGTTCCCGGGCAGGAAAGTCTGTGAGACTCTGATCTCCAATAAACCACTCAGAAAACTGGAAGTGGTGCTGTGGCTCAAGGGGTAGAGCACCAGCCTTGAGCTGAAGAGCTGAGGGACAGCGCCCAGGCCCAGAGTTCAAGACCCACGACTGACCAAAACAATTAATAATAATAGTACTAGTAACAGTGACAAAGAAAGCACCCTACCCCACGGCAGGCTGCACGTTCTCTGACCTGCACAGTAAATACTTGGTGGACTCCCAGAGCTCCAAGAGCTGGTCAGCCGGCCCCAGGGTCCACGAAGGAGGGACATCGGCTCTAATCGATGGACACGATGCTGCTTACTCGGGGAAGGGCAAGAAGAAACACCCACCATCTAGGCCGTGGTTTTCTTGAGACAAACGTGCATGCCCAAACAGACACCCGGCTTGCAGGGCGCTCAGCTTTAGGGGGTGGCGGCGGCTGGTGGCCATGGTGTTGGTCTGGTCGTGTTTTGAGGGACTGTGAACTCCTTTGGAAAGATCGCTGCTGACCTGAGCCTCTGCGGGAGGCCTCGGGGTCTGCAGTTGAGCAGCGATGTGAGAGGGTTAACCTGCGTCCACCCCAAAGCTCCCCCGACCCTCCAGACTGGAGAGCAGCAGGATCCTCCGGTTTCCCTCTCCGTCATGACTGCTGGACTCGGAGCGGCCGGTGGCCAGCGTGGCCTGGGGCAGAGCCCTTCCCCCTCCACATGCCGGCTGACACACCCACCGCACCTTGGCCGCTCTCGGGGCCGGGCAGCGTGATGCACGCACACACGCAGAAGCCACGCCAGCATCCGGAACTTCCGCACTTCCCTTCTGTGCCTGTCTCTGTCCCGGCGATCTTCAAACGCGGACGGACGGACGGTCCGTAGCAAGGTGATCGTCGCCTAATTAGAAACGATGGTTGTAATAAAGGCCACTTAGGCCTGTACGTGACCCGTCCTTTCCTTCCAAGTGCTGGGGAGGCCGAGGGGCGGGAGGGGGTGAAGCTACCGTGGAGCCGGCGTCCAGCGAGGTGATTAGTCGGTGGGGTGTCACCACCCGGGTCCGAATTCCCAGCGCCACTGCTGAGTAGCTGCGTGCCTCAGTTTCCTCGTCTGTACAGCGAGGATTACAGTCTCCTGTGAGGATCAAATGAGGACAGCGGTGGGGGACACCCAGGAAGCCCGAGAGAGCACACGCGCTGCCGGGATTTCACGCTCATCTCCCGGCCAGAAAGTAAGAGAGAAGAGGGAAGAACCCCGAAGCCTTCCCACCCCTAAGAGAGAAGAGGGAAGAACCCCGAAGCCTTCCCACCCCTTCAGGTTCCCGTCGCCCCAGTAAGACCACAGCGGGGACAAGCCCTTGACGCACAGGCCTTCGCGGCACCCTTGGGTGCGGGACGTAGCTGTTTCACTGAAGTGCAGCTTCCGCTCAGGAAAGCCCGGACGTCTTACACGGACAGCCCCAGAGGCGGTTCCCTGGCCCGGCTCCATCGGCCTCGTCTGGACCCCTGCCATCACACCCAGTTCAGCTGTCTTGGAAGTAAAAACTAAGAGGGAAAGAAAACAAGATCCTCTCCCCTGGCCTGTTTACGTCCCCTCCCTCCTGCTTGTCCTTAGAGAAGAGTTCCTTCCTGCTGGACAGCGCACGTCCCCCCAGCCAGGTCTGCCACGCACGTCTGCGGAGATGCTCGTGTGCCCGGAAAATGTCTTCCTCGCGTGCTCTTGCTGAAGGCTGTGTTTGCTGGATGTAGAATTCTTGGTTGGCCTGGGCTTCCCGCCCCACCACCCGCAGCTTTACATGCGCTGAAGCCCCACTGCCCGCAGCTTTACATGTGCTGGCCGGGGCTTCGCCCCACCGCCCGCAGCTTTACATGCGCTGAAGCCCCACTGCCCACAGCTTTACATGCGCTGGCTGGGGCTTCGCCCCACCGCCCGCAGCTTTACATGCGCCGTGCCCCTTTCTCCTGCCCTGGGCGTCTCCGAGGAGTTGTTCACACTCTCATCAAGGTCCCTTGAATAGGCTTGGGGTTTGTTTTTTTTTCTCTTTCACTCACTGGCTCTGTTTGGGATTTTTTTTTCCTTCCATCGATGGGTTTTCAGAAGTTTCTAGATGATACACTTCATCGTATCTGCTGGGAATGTGCCGGGGCGGGGGGTGGGGGGAGGGCTGTTCTCGGGTCCATCTGCCATGAGGAGGCGTTCGTGATGTACACAAAGCCACTGTGGTTGTCGAGTCCTCAGAGAGCTTTGCTCTGAGCCGCCGCACGCTTCCCCTC
>NW_012267285.1:3431444-3441677 GCF_000151885.1 Dipodomys ordii
AAAAAAAAAAGAAAGAAGATCTTTTTCAGGTCTGTCTTAGTAACACAACTAAATAACCCATAGTGAGTAGACTTCATTTGCTATAAGAGCCATGGAGAAGCTCAGCATTTCTCCCCGGAGATGCGCCCTGTACACATTCCGGAAGAAAGGAGTGAGAATCTGTGGTGCGTACAACAAACACAAGGCCTTCTGTGCAGCCTTGCCAGGCTCCAGAAACTTCTATCCAAGATCCGGCACTCAGAGAACTTTCCCAGCGGACATTTCTCACCCTTTGTCGGAGTATGACCACACACTGAAAGACACGGTCCCCTAGTTCTGTGACTAAAAGAAGCAAGCCAGACACCACAGGAAGCCTTCCCGCACACTTCCTCCCTGAAGAAATGCAGCCTACTTCTTTTGCCTTCAAAAAATACCAGATGAGGTCATGTGGACCAACTGTCCTGGTGACAGTGAGAGGCGCTGAACAAACACTCCTAAGTCTTCTCTGTTTCTTCAGGCTTAGAAAAGATGCCTGGCAGAGACGGATAGGAATCCACTCTGAAGAAATACTCCTATCATTGAGGTGGTCTAATTATTTTGAAAAATTGTTCTGCAAAAAAATAAAGTATAAATGACTCTACAAAATAACTAGGCACACAAAGAGACAGAATAATGGATGAAAATGTGCAGAAACTACAAAAGAGAGACACAGGGCCAGAAACCCACTTGGAAGGAACTATCTACTCAGAGAGGTCAGAGACCATTCTGATGATTTTCCAGGGGGCCCGAAAGGTATGGAGAAGAATCACATGCGAATTTTAGAAATGAAGGAAAGAATCCCTAAAGTGGAAAACGCAGTCGGATTATTTAAAAGAAGACTTGGCACCGACGAAAACAGAATTATTGAACTGTCAAGAGTCGGGAAAACACTGAGATTCGAGCGTAGATTCAGAATCAAAGGAATGCAAAACACAGCGAAGACTAAAAGCAAACCGGGGAATTCCTGGGTGCTACATTTCCTGAGCTGATCTTCCACAGTCACTGGTAGACCCGTGGTACATTCCAGTTCAAGTTGTTCCTGGAGTGTAATGTGGCGATTATCTTGGTTTTCGGGGGCGGGGGGGGGGAGGTAGGGGATTGCTGATGGGAAAGAACATGACTAGGGGCTTCTGTAAATCTGGGAATGGGCTAAACTTTGTCCCAAGTGATAGTTGAATGGCTGTAGGTCTTGTGATTATGACACTTTTATTTTTATTTTTGTAGTTTTTTGTTTGAATGTTGTATTTTACTTTTTTTTAACAAAAAAGAAAATGTTGAGCTGGGCGCCGGTGGCTCCCACCTGTCATCCTAGCTACTTGGGAGGCTGAGATCTGAGGATCACGGTTCAAAGCCAGCCCAGGCAGGAACGTGCATGAGACTCTCATCTCCAATGAACCACCAGAAAACCAGAAGTGGCGTTGTGGCTCAAGTGGTAGAGTGCTAGCCTTGAGCTGAAGAGCTGAGGGACAGCGCCCAGGCCCTGAGTTCAAGCCCCAGAACTGACCAAAAAAAAAATGTTTTTAAAGAATGATAAGGAAATGTGTGGTCCCAGACACCTACAGCATGGTCCGTGGCCCAAAAGTAGGAGGTGGATCAAGAGAGGGTAAATCCTGTTCTGATCTTCCAGTAGATTCTACCTTGCTGTGGGTCGTGAGGCCGGCCTGGGAGCAGAGGGGCTGAGAGGCCTGTGGTGAAGACCGGCAGCCTCACCTCTCGCCCTGGATCAGGGTCAGAAATAGGGTGTGCAGAATATGCACCTGTCGGCTGCGGCTCCCCATCCATCCCCCTCCGCCGTGTTCACGCCCTTCCCACGTCAAAACTTCTCTTTAGATCTTTGTTTCTTCGAGCGCCTCTGTTCCACCCATAATGCTGAGGTCCAAATGGGTCCCAACGTGAAGGCAGATTCTTGAACTCCTCCAGCCTCTACGCTCCCTTCCTCCGGACAGCCGCGGACTGGCAGCGGACCTGCCGTCAGATCTCTCGTCGTGGGCTGCGGAAATGTGCTGATGCGGAAGGGTTAGAGCAAAAAGAATTCTAGATCTCCAGGGAACAAAGGCATTCAAATCAGGCCAAGGAGAAATCTTGGAACTTGAGACTGTAAGACCGGTACCTCGCCAGAGCGCTTCCCTTTGCGGAACGCCCCTCCTCAGGAAGGAGATGCGTCAGGTGCCTGGGCTAAACGTGACAAGCACACCACTTGGAAAGGAGAAAGCCACCTCCTCCTCCCTCCTTCCCTCCCTCCCTCCCTCCCTCCCTCCCTTCCTTCCTTGACCTAGTTTCTTTCAACAGCCATTAGGCAGAAGCCACAGAACATACATAATAAGTGAGATTCATCCTATCTCCAGGGTCTAGTGAGGGCACGTGAATCCACGCAGATTGGAAATGAGTGTGTGCCGATGGCCTGGTGGTGGTGGTGGTGGTGATTAGCATAACCACACGTGCTGGTAGAATCGTTCACTTTCACACTCAGGTGCAAGCTGGGGACATGCAGGCCTAGAGCGTGCCCCAGGAGAGCTGTGTGTGCGTTAATAAGAGAGCTAACCAGTCCGATCCTCCCTGCGAGTGTGCCGTATGCTCTGCGCTCGGAGCCGGCTTTACATGACCACATCCCCCCGCCCACCCCCCAAGCTCCATTGGAAGGGTTCAGAGCCCTGGCAGCTCTGACCAGCCCCTCGGCCTGGTTCCACCTGCCGGAGGCCATGGCCCCCAGGTCTGGAGCGACGGTCCTGCCCTGGGCTGACGCCCGGCCGCGGTGGGGCCCTTACAGGGCTCTTCTCCGCCGTGTCACCTCTGTGGCCCGCTTCCCGCTCAGCTTCCTCGGTGGCTCTGGATGCTTCGGCGCGAATGTGTGCGCCAGCTGCTAATTAATGGAATCGCTGGGGTCTGGAAACGCGGTGCGCTAAGGGGAGGCTGCGAAGCACGCTCATTAATTCTCAAGTAACGCTGCTCCGGCGCTCTTCTCCTCTTACATTTTTTTCCTCCCTCTCTCCTCGGCTTGGCTTAATGGCTGGGGCGAATCCTTCTCATTCGCCTTTTGAAAGCCACACCAGCAGCACCGCAAGCCTTGGGAGCTGGGAGAGGGCCTTGGGGGGTGAATGCGAAGGAGAAACTCCCCGGGCCCCTGAGAGACGGCAGACGCCCGAGGCTGGGCCGAGAGGGGCGGAGAGGTCAGGTGTGCGGGACTTGGAGGGGGCGTCCTGGCCCGCAGAACCAGGTTCCCAGAGGGCCCAGCTCGGGGAGAAGCCTCCTGTCCACCCTGCTCCCTGGGACCCACAGAGGACGTCGGGTTAGCCCGGGGTCTTCACCAGTCATCCGTCCCCGGAACTTCCTCCGCTGTGCGTCTGCCCTCCCGCAGGACTCCGCAGGCCAGAGCGGTTCCCAAGAAGGCTGCTGAGAGCCACGGCCTCAGCCCTGAGGACCGGCATCTACTCCGCCCCTGGATACTTCCCAGCCGTGCGATTTCCCCCTGCCCACCCCCCACCCCGCCTGGTGTCCCCCCCACACACCCTCCCGCTTGGCTGTCTGCAGGCTGGTTGGCCTGTGTCTCAGAGGAGCGAGGTCGCGTAAGGCTTTCATCACGGCCGCCCTCTCTCGTCACCACTGCTTCCCTTCCCGGAAAGGGAGGGTGGTGGATGGGCCCCCTTGGAGGCGCTGAGCCAGCCCTGGCCGGCGGGTGGCGTGGGGCCCAGGCGGTCACCGTGACTCAGGGCAGCCTCTCTGTCCCCGCAGGCCTCCAGGTGGTCCTCAACTCCATCATCAAGGCCATGGTGCCCCTGCTCCACATAGCCCTGCTCGTGCTCTTCGTCATCATCATCTACGCCATCATCGGCCTGGAGCTGTTCATGGGGAAGATGCACAAGACCTGCTACAGCCAGGAGGGCGTTGCAGGTAACAGGCGTGACCGGAGGCTGCCCCCCCTGCGTCCCCCGCCCCCCACCAGCCCCGGGCCAGCTGGGCCGTGGGAGAGCCGGCGCTCGGAATCCCCCCTTCCGTTTTCATGATAGCAGATCTCTGCAAAAGGCAAGCGTCCCCCGCCCCAGCGCCGCCTCACACCGTCTCCCTGCGAGAAACGCCTGAAAAATTAAGAATCCACCCCACATTCTTGACGCTAACGCCGAGTACCCCAAGAATGGCCGCTAGCTAGTGAGCGCGTGTGTCTGCCCAGTCAGATTCGGCCACAGGGCAGATCCGTGGCGGGGTCGCCTGAGTCACGAGGCCTTCCCGCCCTCCCGGGGCCTGGCCTCGGCCCTCCACGGTCCACGCTTGCGTCCCGTTCCCAGGCAGGGGATGGAAGGCCCCTTCCGGGGGGGGAGGAAGGGAAGGTGTGCAAACTCCCCGACCCCACCCCCGAGACAGCTCCATCTCTCCACCGCCGGTCCTGGCCTTTCCCAGGCTCCCCGCTTCACGTCTTTCCGCAGAGCTGTGTATTTAGCGAGCAACACTGGCTCGTGGAGCAGTGCCCTGAGCAGCCTGGGGGTTGGGGCTCGCAGGAGCTACTGCACACGCCTCTCTTCCATGAACCCCGCACCTCAGCCCGACCGGTGGAAAAACCACCCGAACAGACACGGACAGGCTCTTCAACAGACCTCAAGAGCAGTTTAGCAGGGGAGTGCATGTAAGGGACCAGGCTGGCTGGGAAGAGAGAACAATACCCCCAACCTAAAGGTTTAGCCGTGTTCCATTTGTATGCCTTCCTTTTTTTTCAAACAAGACCCATGCTCCGTATTTGGGGCACCTTGGTCAAGAAAAAAGGGGAGCATCAGCGGGGTGCGTGGAAAAAGAGCTGCCACATCAGAGTCTAAACCGGCCCCTCGGCTTTGCTGAGCGGCTGTGAGGCAGAGGGCGTCGAGCGATTCATCTCCAGAAACCAAAATAGATGAGTGTGGCGGGGCGTCTGGCCTGGTTCGAGGGACGCCCGGGCTGGGTCCCGGCAGCGTTGCTAGGTGACGGCCACGTGATCGTGCACACAAAATAAAAATCACTAAAAAATGAGATGACAGCTAACCTATAAAAATCCACAGTCACGGAACCACCCGGTTGCCTTCCTGCTTTTTGATGGAAAATGTTGTTCAAGAGGAAACTATTTCCTGTCAAGAGAATCTCCAGCTTCTGGGGCTGAGGGTTGTATCACACAAATCATCGTGTTTTAAAACACATAATTTTTTTTTTGATTGGGAGGAAAAAAAAAACCAATAACAAACAACGCTTGCCCCCTGCTGGGGCGTTGAGGCCTCCAGCCTGGCTGAGATAAATCTCAAGCCCACGAACGAATAACGCCTCCTCTTCCGCGTACAACCTTCCTCCTGTTGGGTTCCGTCTGCGGCCAGCCCTGAGGCGAACAGGAGCTCAGAGAAGTGGGGTTCCCGTGGAGGGTCCCGGAGCGGCGTTAGGCCAGACAGCAACCTGCGAGGTGTGGACTGTCCCTCCTGGAAAACGGGGGCCGAGGGACGGGGGGGTCACGTCAGCTGCCCACACTCTGGGGTGGGGCGTCCCCCTCCCGCTCCCTCCACCCTCTGTCCGCTGGCGACCCACGGACCCAGCTAGAGCGACCAGCCGGCGGCGGGGCCCGGTCCACCTCCACCGTGGCCAGCCAGACACCGCCGCCTCGCTCTTTCCTTGAGGCGTTCAGTGCTTTCCCTCCCTCCGGGCTGCACTTGGTGCACGTCCGGATCTTGGGATAGACTGGATTTTGAGCCGTGTTTCCTATGCAGCCCATATCAGAAAGCTGTGGGGCCATCCAGCGCGCCGTGGCCTGCCGGGCCCCCCTTGGTCTCTCTGTTTTCTCGGCAGGTACAGCGCCATATGCTGAGACCTTTTGTTTCTGTCCGTCCCATCTGTCCGGTGGTTCTCAGTGCCAGGACTGTTCAGTAGCTCTTCAAGCACAGTAATTACCCCCAGAGACAGGAGCGGAATTGCTCCACCGAACCTGGCAATAGAACCACCTGCCTTCCCTTCCCTCCTGAAAGTCAGGACCTCGGGATGTAATGGATTTCTGTCTTCCGTGCGGGCCGCTCAGTCCCCTCTTGTTCTCTGCCTCCGGGGTTTTACCAGACCCCTGGCATGGCCTCTCCGCACTGGCTTTCTGCCTCCCTCCGTTTGTTTTTAAAGGTTGAGCCCCCACGGCTCCTCCCCACCCCCTCACCCCGGCAATTCCCAGCTCCTCAGAAGAAAACGAGTTCGAGTTCAACCAGCTTGCTCCCGCTTCTGAGCGTGCGTTGCTAAGACCCGCTTGCCTGCGCGTGTGCACTCGTGGGTTTTGAGTGTTCCTGGTCTCGCTTATTATATATAGACGCCTATTTTTACCAGGCCGTCGCTGCTTCTTAATTGTTCTCCGATCTTCTTCTTGTCGTTCAAGACAGACTTAAGACAGCAGAGCAGTACCTGAACCTGTGCATCATCTTTCTGGATCTCACCCCTTTCTCTCTTGTTCACGAGGTCCCTTCTCCACACACGCCATCTTCTTTCTAACATACAGTCGTAAAACCCGCAGGCATGTTTTCCTTCCTTGAAGATGCTCAGAACCGGCCTGGGCAGCCTGCCCCTCCCCCTCGCTTCTGGAGTTTTCTGAGAGGAGGAGGCAGGGGAGCTGTCACCTGGTACAAGACAGGCCGCGTCTCCACGCCACGAAGCGCAGACCCCGCGCAAGGAAGAAGTGCGCGTTTCCCGGGATGGCTGCGGTGGGATTGCTTCACCCTCTCTTTCCCCTCCCATCTCCCACCTTGTTCTCTCATGCATACTCTAGAAAGCTCTTTCTAGAACCGCATTGACCATCTCTTTGGTTCTTGATTTTCCAGTTTCTCCACTGTCATTTCTTAGGAGCATGGTGTTTTTTTTCCTGTGATGTTTAGGGATGGGATTTGCTCCTTGGGCTCTCTTCTTCTTCTTCTTCTTCTCCTTCTCCTTCTCCTTCTCCTTCTCCTTCTTCTTCTTCTTCTTCGTTTGTCAGTCGTGGGTCTTGAACTCAGGGCCTAGACGCTGTCCCTCAGCTCTTCAGCTCAAGGCCGGTGCTCTACCACTTGAGCTACAGCGCCACTTCCGGTTTTCTGGTGGTTTATTGGAGATCAGAGTCTTACAGACTTTCCTGCCCGGGCTGGCTTTGAACCGCGATCCTCCGATCTCAGCCTCCTGAGTAGCTAGGATTACAGGCATGAGCCACCGGCGCCTGGCGGCTCTCTTCTTTCAATATGTCATCTCCCATCTTAATCTGGAAGGCTCTGGCCATTTCAAGAGTCACAGAGAGGGGAGACTAGAGGCAGCTGCTCCTTCAAGGGCCCCACTCTGGCAAGGAGGGGAGAGCCGGTTCAGCACTCAGTGCTGCGGACTCATCACGCTGGCCACGGAGCAAGGCGCCCGGCCTGGCGCCGAGTCACCTCAACCCCGGCATGAGCCCGGCGTCCGCGCACCGGCGAACGGACGAACACGCCACGCAACACAGCCTGCGGCCGCGCAGGAGGAGGCGGGAGCGTCGCGGGGGCGAGGGAAGGCAATGGACACGGAGGCACCACGCAAGATGATGTTATGTATTTGAACCTTCTGGAAAAGCGGTGAAGGCAGACCCTTCCAGAAACACAGTGAAGATAGAAAGCAGACCAGGCTGTTGGGGGCAGGAACGAGGGGCAGACTGGAGACAGGAAAGGAGTCGAAGGGGAAGAAAAAGGAGAAGAGGAGGAGGAGGAGGAGGAAGACAAGGAGGAAAAGGACATCAGGATGAAGAGCAGGAGGAGGAGGAGCAGGAGGAGGAGTCAGAAGCCCTCAGGGCTGGAAGGCTGCAGACCCGCATTTTCGGCCATAGCACCTTTCTCCGTGGACGGCTCATGCTTCACTCCCCCCTTCGGAGTGAATGGTTCCGCTTGGGAGCCACGCCCCACGAGAGCCGGCCAGGGGCCGCGTCCTCTGACCAAAGCCAGCGCCCCTGGGGCCGCTTGGCTCTCGTGAAAGAACCCGGGGCGCTGGGTGCCTCCACGTCCCCAGATGGAGCGGCGCTGCCCCCCTTCAGCGCAGCGGGGCGGCCACCGGCCCTGCCCCCTTCCAGCCTCTGCCCTGGCTGGGCCCGGCCCTCACCACGGCCCACCAGCCCTGCCCCCTTCCAGCCCCCGCCTGGGCCCGGCCCTCACCATGGCCCACCAGCCCTGCCCCCTTCCAGCCGTGCACGCTGCGTGGGTCCTCCCTCGCCGTCTCCACGGCAGCCTGGACCGCGTGGGTCATTCGGCTGACGCCGGAAGTGCCGGGTCTTACTGACCTTCACAGTGACCTCTGGGCTGTGCGGCCAGCCCCCCCCCCACACACACACAGAATCAGCTCCCCAGCCGGAGACGCCTGCCACCACTTCCTACAAGAGTCCATCCAGGGTCAGGAAGCCACCCTCCTCCTCCGGGCGTGGGGGGGCTGGGGGGCGCAGGGCAGGGCTTGGTCCCGCTGGGCCTGGTCAGGTGCGGCCCGCACTGTTCCCCGGGGTGCGTGAATGGCCGCAAAGCCCACCGCCGCCGTGGACCCACTGCGCCTGGACGGTGCCAACGCCCGCCCCCCACCCTGTATTCAGAAGGCTTCCCTGTGGAGTGACTTGCGTCCCCCCCCCATAGCACACGTGGAAGATGGGGTGGGCACACGGCCGGACAGCACCACGGGGTGCGGGCAGCTGGGTGTGAAGCGTGGCAGCCCACATCTACCTGAGGGGGAGGGGAGGAAAGGAAAAGGAAGGAAAGAGAGGGAAGGAGGGAGGGAGGGAGGAGGAAAAAGGGAAAGGAGGGAGGGAGGAAGGAGGGAAGGAAGGAGGGAAGGAAGGAGGGGAGGAAGGAGGGAAGGAAGGAGGGGAGGAAGGAGGGAAGGACCTTCCTATTCCTTTTCAGGAAATGTTCCCAGCTGAGGGGCCGCTGGGGCTCAGGCCGGCTGTGCGTTGTGCGGCCCCGCCAGGCCTCTCTCTCACTCCTGTCCTCCTCGCTCCCTCTCCCTCCTCCCAGACGTCCCCGTGGAGGAGGACCCCTCTCCCTGCGCCCTGGAGACGGGCCACGGGCGGCAGTGTCAGAACGGAACGCTGTGCCGGCCCGGCTGGGAGGGGCCCAAGCACGGCATCACCAACTTCGACAACTTCGCCTTCGCCATGCTGACGGTGTTCCAGTGCATCACCATGGAGGGCTGGACCGACGTGCTCTACTGGGTAGGTGGGGAGGGCGGGGGGGGGGGGGGGGATGCCCAGACCCGCCTGGCCACCGGCCAGCCCCCTCTCCCTGCCCACGAGCCCCAGAGAAGCCCCACCTTTGGTTGGACGGGTGTGCGCTCTGCCGGTGAGGTCCCCTGCCCAGCATGAGCTTCCATTCGGCTCCTCTTCTGCACCGCGTGTTTCCCTTTTCCTGCCTACCCCCCCCCCAGGAGAGCTGTGGGCAGAATTACCATCCTCAGAAACCCCGGGCCTAGCCTGCCCAAAAGAAACCATTTTTATTGAGTTGCCTCTCCCTCCTTCCTCCCCCCTCACCGCTCTCCCCCTCTCTCACACGCTGTTCTCTTTCCCGTTAACAATGCCCCGGGGATGCGCATGGCAGTAGCTAGCCAGGCAGATCACGGGTCACGCCAGCCTCCAGGCCCCTGCCCACCGCCAGGTTCACGCCAGCCTCCAGGCCCCTGCCCACCGCCAGGCTCACGGCCAGCCTCCAGGCCCCTGCCCACCGCCAGGCTCACGGCCAGCCTCCAGGCCCCTGCCCACCGCCAGGCTCACGCCAGCCTCCAGGCCCCTGCCCACCGCCAGGCGTGGTGATGGACTCCTGGTGTTGCAGCTGGGTGGAGACATGACTAGAGAGATCACAGGCCAGGCCAGGGTAAAAACGCAATAACACACTCTAGTGTGTTCCGGGGGCCTGGCCAAGGCGGTGAAACACCTACCTAGCAAGCATGGAGCCTTCAGCTCACACCCCACACCACACACAGACACACACACACACACACCACACACACATACACACACACACCACACACACACCACACATACACACACACCACACACACATACACACACACCGTGTGCGCGCGCACACACACACCACACACACACATACTGGTACTAGGGCTTAGACTCAGGACCTTCTCCACTTGTTAGGCTATTTCACTCAAGGCTAGGGCTGGCTCTCCACCTCTTGAGCCACAACTTCAACTTCCAACTTTTCATGGCTTGATTGGAGATAACTAGAAATGGGCTGAAAACCTGAACAGAGGTGGCTCAGACCT
>NW_012267285.1:3441827-3454214 GCF_000151885.1 Dipodomys ordii
ACACACACACACACCACACACATACACACATACACACCACACACACACACACACATGAAAGCCCGTCTCAGGGTTCAGTAACTGCTACCACCTGTGAACCTTGGACCCTCTGTAAATGCCAGACTTGTCTCCAATCTGCCCACTGGCCAACAAGACGTCGTCTCTGAGCTATCTTCCTGCTGGCAAAGTCCAGTCCCTTCATTGTTTAAAAAAGAAAAAAAAAAAGCCCTCTAGGAAATACCTTCTTTGCAGTGTCTTCTAATTTGGCCCAAGAAACAACTTGCCAGGATCTGGTGTAGCTCTCCAGAACTTTGGCGAATAAAAGCACACCGCCAGTCCTGGAAAACACTGTGGCTCCCGGAGCCTTCCCCAACAGTCGGACACTGGCCTTGGTGCAGACGCTGTAAGAGCTGGCCCGGGCGGCGGCGGCAGCAAAGCTGGGCAGAGGGGGATGACCGCCCGCGCCTTTCCCGGGCACAGCTGCCAGAGCGCGGCGCTGGCTTCTCCCCGCGCCGGAGGGAAGTCACGTGACCGCGCCAGACGCCACGCACGCGCTCGTGGCTGCCCGAGTCTCTCTGTGCGCACGCGTCCTGTGCATTCGAAACCCCCTCCCCAGCTTTGACCTTGCCCATGACCCGCTAGGGCCCAGGGTGGCCGTGACATTCGTACAAAAAACGACGGCTTGGAGCCCGCCCCGCGTACCTTCCGTACGCAGCGAACCTTTGCCGAGCTGTGTCCGAGTGCCAGCGTGCGCGGGGCACGGAGGATCGAGTTATAAACAGGATCCGGTTCGGTCTAAGGAGAAGCAGGGCTCAGGAGGTAATCTGAGTCCTGGGTTGAAGGACGGCTGAGCTACCCGTAATCCCGAGGGAAGGCAGCGGCAGGGGCGGCCCCCACCCCAGGCCCCTTCCCGAGACAGAGAGGGGACTGGACGGGATCTAGACGGGGAACGCTTAGGCCAGTTTATTACACAGTGAGGCAGGTGGAATCCCGGGAGGCTGCAGGCCGTGGGTTCCTCTGGCCAGCCGAGATCCAAACGTCCATCCACCATGGGCCTCGGGAAGGATGGGGGAGGGGGGACTGGAGGCACCGTGGGAATCCTCCAGTCACCATGGAAACGCCTCCCGGGCAGGGAGGTGGGTGGGTGGGTGTCGGGTGGGAGGAATAGGTATAATTTACTTTGCTGGTGGCCCTCGCGTACATCTGTGATCCCCCCTCATCCCTCCCTCCCTCCCCCCCCAACCACAAGTCATGGAGGCCCCACAGCCAGAGAGAAGTATTGTCATAGGACTGAGAGCCGGGGGGGCGGGCGGGGGGACACGGGAGGAGCACACGCCACCACGCTCAACCGCAACCGCCAATTTTCAGCAGCTGTGTTGTCCCTTCTCCCCTGGGCGGGGGGCGGAGGAGATGAGGGGGGCCCTAGAACTCAGTCCTGGCAGAGGGGAGGGTGGAGGAAGTGTCAGAGGTGGAGGAACAAACCAGGGCTTGGCCCCGCTTCACCCCGAGTCTCCTAACGCCTCCCCAGCCCCACACACAAGTGCACACGCCCCTAAAACCAAAACCCTCGCGGGCCAGAAAGCACCGGCAGCCCGGCCGGGCCCCAGCTCCGAGCAGCCCCTGGTGGATCCCGCGCCCTTTCCGAGGTCACTTCCTCGCCCCCCCCTCTTCCTCCCTCCCCTCCTCAGGCCTCCTCCCGGCCTCTAAGCCTGTGCCTCTAACCCTCGGGACTCTCCAATCTCCAAGGCCTTGGCAGCGCACAGGGAGTTTTCTAAAGATAAACACGGCCCGGGGCGGGCTGCCTCCAAGCCGTCAAATTAGAAGGTTCTAAGTTAGGATCCCGTCTTCTGCCTCCCGGCTGTCCCTCCCTGCCTACTTAACGTGTCAGATCTCTAAGGCTCGGTCCCTGGATTTGAACCCTTCCTTCCGGGAGCTGAGGGAGGCCCCAGTTCTCTTCCCGCCCAGATTGGTTTAGGAGCCAGAAGTCCCTGGTGGCACGTGGGAGCCTTGGGCCTGCCACCGCCCACGGCTGACACCGCATCAGCTCCCAGGCCTGAGTTCAAACCCCACGACTGACAAGAAGGGAGGGAGGGAGGGAGAGGGAGGGGGAGGGGGAAGAGAAGAAAAGGTGATCATTTAGAGAGAACAAGCCGGCCTGGCCTTCATCGGCAGGAAGTGCTCTGAAAGGAAAAGCCACAGAGCACGTGTGACCCCGGCCGATGTCAGCGGGGCCCCCCGCCCCGGGGCTGTGTCCCCCCCCCAGGTCCCAGGTGGCAGTGCGGCCTGGGGACCGGCCCCTCCTTCCCCCGCCCACATCCACGCGCATCCCTTTGCTGCATCTTCTCTCTGATCACAGGGCTCCTGCCCAGAGGAAGGGTCCCAGGTCCCCGGGGTGGCCCCGGGTCTCTGCCCACGCCCCTCCCCGCCCCTCCCCGCAGCTGCTGCTGGCTGCACGTTTCGGTCCTCCCTCCCAGGAGAAAACCCTGGGCAGCCAGGAAGGCTCACAGCTGCACGCTCTGTTCTTAACAGTGGCCAAGCTACCAGGGAACCCCGCTCCATCCCCGGCCGCGCCCTGGCCCTCCCCGGCCTCGGGCCGAGCTCACCACACCCCCACGCCCCCATCCCATCCCCGGCTGGCCCTGGCCCTCCCCGGCCTCGGGCTGAGTTCACCACACCCCCACGCCCCCATCCCATCCCTGGCTGCATCCTGGCCCTCCCCGGCCTCGGGCCGAGTTCACCACACCCCCCACGCCCCCATCCCCTGCCGCGCCCTGGCCCTCCCCGGCCTCGGGCTGAGTTCACCACACCCCCCACGCCCCCATCCCCGACCGGCCCTGGCTCTGGCTGTGGCGTGGGCCCGTCCTCTCTTCTTCCTGCCGCTTTTTGCCCGTGATTCCTCCACTAGGAAGGGCTCTATTTAGAGCGCAGCGCCTGGCCATATCTTGCATTCATTCATTCATTCATTCATTCACTCCACGGATGTGCTGCGGCCTCCCCGGGCAAGGCCTGTGGGGAGCACTGGGGACTGACACAGCCCACACCTCACACCGTGTCACCGCCGACCATCCACAGATAGAGCCCCGGGTGTGTGGGACGGGGAAGGTTCCGGAAGCCCCGGGCCACAGTGAAGCGTGCAGAGTGTGGAGAGCTCTCCTTCGGGGACTCTGTTCAAGCCCACAGCCCACGGGCACTTCTTAAATCTTCTTTTTGATTTTGCGGTAGTCACGGTGACCGCACATTGCTGGTTTTCACTAACCAATCATAATAACAACAATAATAATAATAGTAACAGCGGGTCAGGATTCATGGGCCTGTAACCATAGGCCCCACGGGCCCCCGAGCTGGTGGATTTGGGGACCACCCTGCGAACAGCACCACTGTCCGGGGGACGACTCTGCAGAGCGGGGGCCGCGGCCGGACCCTGGAGATCCCGGGTCCGCGGCACTGCCTGCACCGGTCCCCTGGCATCCTTCCGCTCCGAGCCGTGCGGGGTTTGTTACCACGTGTCACCACGGGGTCCCTTCTCCCACCCAAGGCCGCGGGCCGGCCCGGCCCGGCCTGGGCTCGGCTTCTCGCTGGTGGGCACGGCCGGCCCCCGCGGCCGGCCTGCAGAACCGTCTCTCTGCCCACACGTCCTGTAAGGTTTGTTCTGGCCCGGTCCGGGCAGCTGGCCTACTTCAGACACGGAGCTCAGTGCCTGGGGAGGGGCAAGGGGGAGACGCAGACATCAGAAGGTTTACCAAGAACCGTGCGGAAGGGCTGTGTGAGCTGGCCCTGTTTCTTAGACAAGTGAATAGAAAACACCGCCATTTCCAGAAAATAAAATAGAGAGAGAGACAGAGGCAAGATTCCTCTTGAGGTAGAGCCAGCCAGTGCCCTTCACAGCTCAGGTCAAGGTCACAGCTCAGTGTTTCTGGCTGCAGACGATGCCCAGGCCGAGGTAGACCCACCCACGGCGGTAGGAAACCCGACCGAGCCCTGGGGCGTGGTCCCGCACGCCATCCACGCTTCCTTTCTGCTCTAACCCAGCTCCGCTTCCTCTCTCCTAACTCTCCTTCGTCTTTGCAGATGCAGGACGCTATGGGCTATGAGTTACCCTGGGTGTATTTTGTCAGTCTGGTCATCTTTGGATCCTTTTTCGTTCTAAATCTGGTTCTCGGTGTGTTGAGCGGGTAAGCCGACCACGCGCGTGTGTTCGCAGCAAGGCGGCCGAGCAAGGTCCCACGGCCACCACTGCCCGCGGCCGGGGAACACCAGAGACAACCAAACAAAACCAAACCAAAATCTCCTCGGAACCACCAATTCCGGTCCATTGGCTGCACAGGCCGTTTGGCTCCTTGGCTTCGCCCCCCCGGGGGGATCCCGGGTTCCAGGGCTGGCCCTTGGCCCTGCTCGGCGGCTGTGTGTGTGCGTGTGTGCCTCACTAACGAATATCCCGTTCTTCCAGGTCAATGATGCTGTAGGAAGGGACTGGCCCTGGATCTATTTTGTTACACTAATCATCATAGGGTCATTTTTTGTTCTTAATTTGGTTCTCGGTGTTCTTAGCGGGTAAGCAGGACCAAGGAAAAAGGTCTTGATTTTTTTTCCATTTATATCTATTTTTTTTTCCTACTACTTCTAGTGCTATTCTTTTTTTTTCTTTTCTTTTCTTTTTCTTCCTGGCTCTGATGCATTTGGGATGAAGGGGTCACCACGGGAGCTTGACAGGCAAAGGCCTTGGCCTGGCTGGGAAAGGAACCTGACACACGGGCAGATCCACCCTCCCCCCTCCGAGCCCCTTCCGGCCCCAGGGACCCCAGGAGCCGGTCAGTGCCCTCACCTGGTGTTTTCGGCCCCTTGCCGTTCGCAGGCTGAACGGGCAAAGAGTCCAGACCGCTTCTTTTTATTTCCTTCATGATGGCACTGGGATGTGACCCTGGGGGCCCCTTGCTTGCTGAGCAGGTGCTGCGCCACCTGAGCCACGACCCCAGCCACCAGATCACTTTCCCTCGGGCCCAGCCGGATGCAGAGCAGAGGCTGTGGTCTCTAGATCACGGGGTGCTTGCCTGGCCAGTGCAGGCCCTGGATTCGATCCAAAAAGAAAAGTGCATACTCACGTACACACCTTCAGCCTGAGCACCCCATACCAGCCACACCACGGCCCGACCCCGAAACCTCCCTGGTGGCCCCCTGGTGGGCGGCGGACTCCTCTGCCTCGGCTGTCTGGGGGTGGGCATTCTGTCTGTGCCACTCCGCTGAACCGGCTGACCCGGCTGCTCTGAGGTCTCTCCCAGCCACGCGGGGACTCAGCAGGCTCCAGGGGCCAGGGCGCTGCCCTGCAGGGCAGACTGGGGACCAGCCTGGCCACCTCCCACGGGGAGGCTGGGCCTGCCGGTCAGTGAGCACAGAAAGCACAACAGCGCAGGCCCGTTGTGAGCTGCCTGGAAGGTAGAAGGGGTTTCCACGTTCCAACACAAGAAAATGGCCCTGCACTGATAGATGAATCTCCACCTAAAAGGAAAAACAAACACCTAGGGGGAAAGGGCCAGGAGACAGAAATCCGCCCACCCCGGCTCGGCCCCGACAGGTGCCCAGGCCAGGCGGCTTGGCCTTTTGCCAAACCGCTACCGCTTGAGCCACGGCGCCACTTCTGGTTTTCTGGTGGTTCATGGGAGATCAGAGTCTCATGGAGTTTCCTGCCTGGGCTGGCTTTGAACTGTGATCCTCAAATCTCAGCCTCCTGAGTGGCTAGGATGACAGGCGTGAGCCACCGGCGCCTGGCCTGGTCATGGCTTTTTTTGTTTTCTGATTAGTCGGGACAATATAAGAGCACTCAAGCGATTCACCAGCTAGACTTGCAGCTAGGCCGGAGAATTCTGCCAAGCCTCAGAGCCCGGGACATTTGCCGTCACAGGGGACAGCGCGAGCGGTCCCTGCCATGCTGGGCCAGGCTCCATGCTTGAGTTCGACCGGCTCACCGAACACTCACCGCAAGCACGTGGGCGGACCGTCCTCAGGCCCCGTGGAAGAAGAGGGAGGTTAGGGGAAGAAGCAACCTCGGCTCTCACGGCAGGCACGGGGGAGCTCCGGCTGGCCTCAGCCTGCCCGTCTGACCGGCTCATCCCTTGGTGTAAGCCGCAGGCAGAGGTGAGGCGCAGAAGCGGCAGCTGTGGCTGGAAGGACAGAGGGCAGGGCAGAGGCCAGGGCAGCCGCCCAGAGCGCCCCAGGAAGCCACGACAGGACTCCAGCCCGGAGGAAGGCCCAGGGCAGGGCAGGGGCTCCGTCAGGGACCGGGGCCCTGCGGAGCTTTGAGGTTGAGGGAAGCAGAGGCAGCCAGAAGCCCTGACGTCTCAGAATGTTCTGGAACTGGAAGAGTGGAGTTGTGGAACCTTACATCCATCCGTGAATAGTATTGCTATATTCATCATATCTCACGGCCCGGGACAGTAACTGGTCCTCACCAATTTGTGCCCTTCAGTCAGCAAAGAAAGTGAAACTGTGCTCAGAGCACTCCGTTTATGAAGACGGAGAGTGACATGCCCTTGATCCAGGGCCTCGCTGTACCCCGAACGCCTTATTTCTGAGGCTGAAGAATTCTCATCTCCTAGACTCTGTGGTGCGATCACCCATCGATCGCCACCTTCCTACCTGCCCCGCGGAAATCCTAGGACTGTAGAGATGATCACCCCTTCCCAGCGACTCCCTCCCTCCAGAAATAGCCACTCCGGACTGTTATTCAATCGTCAAAATGACAGCCGCGGCCGTGAGAGTCTTGAGACCGCACCTGTGGCTGGCACCACGGAAGTCTGAACTCTGCATCTGACTTTTGGGATTGCCAGCAGATGGCTTTACACCGGGTTCTCTTTCATGGGTCATCAACGGCCGAGTCCTTTACTCTCCCCCCCCCTCCTCTCTCCGGCAGAAGCAGAGGACCTGATGCTTGGGTGATCGCATGGATTACACACTAGAAGAAATACAGGGTTAGCTTCCTGCGCACAGCAGGTAGGTCCCTATCTTTTCGTAACCAGTCAGACCCCGGCTTTGTTCCTGTGTGTTGTGTGGCTGGAGTGTGTATAACAGGTGTTCTCTCCACCAGACAGAACGCACCACAGCACCACGGCCTTCTTGCCCTGAGAAGCACCCCTTGGCTCTAAGCTGCAAAATCACAGATGCAAAAAATAAAAAGAAAGTAGCACTGAGACCCTGCAAAAAAAAAGGAACAGAACCGAGCCAGCATCCCGGGCTCTCCCTCGGCTGGACCAGGCCCAGTCTGGTTTTCACCACCCTGTGCGGATCCACAAATAGCTGTAAATGAGCCGTGGAAATGGACTCGGGAGTCCCCCACACGCTCCACCCCTCACCCAATCAATACTGATTGGAGGCCTTGAGCCCAGCGGTCGATGACACGCTTCGTGGGACCCAGCTGGCCCTCCGTACCACTCTCATCGTTCACGTTGGCCACCGTGGGTGACGGGCACGCTCGGTCTTGTGACATCTCTGGGCGGTGACGGATGGTCTCACCAGCTCCCTCGTCTCCATTAGCTCAGTTCTCCAGAGCAGACACATGGCTGCAGTCCAAGCACAGAGGCCGAGCCAGGCCCAGCCCCCAGCTCATCCCTCTCCAGGTGGGGCTGGGCTCCCCCGACACCCAGGCCCTCTCCTCTCCAAGAGAATCTACATGAAGGCCGAAGTCCTGGGTGGGGGATTTGTCACCAGAGTTTCAGCTCCCAGCAGGGAGGTCTGGCAGAGTTAAAGTGAATCCTTGACAGTGCCCAGCCCCCGGGGCTCAGAGACCGGAGAGCAGGGATGGGCTCGGAGAGCTGGGAGAGGGGCTTCGGCCTTCCGCCTCTGCCGTTGATGTGCCTAGGAGGGGAAATGCCTCCTGGAGTTACCGTCTCCAGAGAGCAAGGCCAAGACTAACGGAGGCCTAACTGGGTACAGATCCAGAGCTTCAGGGCTGGGAGGCGCCGGCCATGTCCACCCCCAACCGCGCTCGGAGGGCGGGCGCCTGGGAGCCTCCCGTGCTCACTGAGCGCCGTGGCTCTGGTCCCTTCTCCCCTGGCAGCAAGCTCCCCGGGAAGGAAATGAAGGCACGCACCCGCCAGCTGGCAGAAAGCCCAAGACACAGCTAGTTCAATCCAATTAGAACTGGATTCAATCAAATTTAAGAAGAAAATCCAATCCGAAGCAGAGCGCCATTAAAGCAGCGTCTGAAGGAAGCTCGTTAGTCCAGGAGCCCCCCCCACATTTTCCCCGTGAAACAGTCCCCAGCCCCCCCCACCCGCCACCCACCCAGCCCCGTGTCACCGCAGAGATCTGAGCCCCGAACCTGCAGTGTGGTCAAGATGCAAACCACAGCCCATCTGTGCTGGAAGGACCCTGCCTCCCGGACGCCGCGCGTGAGCCGGCCTCTGTCCCCCGCCCACCCCCCCGGGTTGGTTGGTTGGTTGGTGAGGCCCTTCCTTCCCAGAGCTGTCTTCCTGGCAGTGCTCGGCTTGTGCAAGAAACCCTTATGAAGGTGTCTCCACAGCCTCTTGCCCTGAAGTAGGAGAGACGGAAAGATGGGAGCCTGAAGATGAAGCAATGCACCCAGAGTATGCACACAGGCATGTGCACACACACACACGGCCCCGTTTCCCACCGAACGCACACCTAAACACACAACAAAACCCCCTCCTCGCTGCCGCTCTGAAGGAAGAGAGAGCTAGCCTTGTTGGTTACGCCTTCTGCGTCCAGCCTCAACGTCGGAGGAGAGACTAGGAGCCAGACGGTGGACGGGAGAGAAGAAGATGCCACCATCCCCTCTCCGCTGCTTCCCCGTGGGCCCTCCGGCCAGCAAGCCCCAACCCAACGACGCTATCTTTGCACTTGGGTGCCATCTTGATTTTTTGTATTTCTTTTTTCTATTCTGACCAGATGTGTGTGAGGAAAAGGGCGTCTTCCCCCCCTCCCTGCCACCCAGGACATTTTCTTGTGTTTGGAATCCTTTTCCATGTGAGGGGAAAACAAAGCAAAGCAAAAAACAAGTCCCCTGGGTTAGAGAAATCCTTCCAGGCATGCTAAGCGTGGCCGGGCAGCCATGAGGATGAGCTTGAGGACACTCAGCCTTCGGGGTCTTAAGTCGGAGGGACACAGGTGAATATTGGAGGGCTGCTGTCAGAAGTCGTGGTCTTCCCGTAGATTTGCGGGTTCCATGCCAGCCGCGTGGCCACGCTCAGGCTCCCCGCGTGGGAGCTGGCCCTGACACGCCTCTGCCCTAAGCCTTGTGCCCCCGAAAGAGGAGTAAAGCTAGCCTCCCAGGGGCTCCTGCGCTCCCGGGTTGTTCCGGAAGGGCGTTTCTAGTCAAGGCAGTCCTTTCCTGGAAGGTTTTCCATGGCCCCCTCGTTAGAACGTGCGTGGCTACGTCGAGAACGCCTCCTCCTGTCTCTTCCGTCTGTGAGGGGCCTGGGTTGGTGGGAGACGGCTGTCTGTCTGTCCGTGGGAAGCGGGGCGTGGGGCCAGTTCTCAGCACACAGTAATTGATGCCCGTCTCTCTCTCCCCTTGCCTCCCGCCCCTCCCGCCTCCCTCCCTCACACACACACACACACACACGCACAGAGAGTTCTCCAAAGAGAGGGAGAAGGCCAAGGCCCGGGGAGATTTCCAGAAGCTGCGAGAGAAACAGCAGCTGGAAGAAGACCTCAAGGGCTACCTGGACTGGATCACGCAGGCGGAGGACATCGACCCCGAGAACGAGGACGAGGGCCTGGACGAGGAGAAGCCCCGCAACAGTGAGCAGCCTTCCTCCGGGCGGGGGGCCGGGCCCGGCGGGTCAGCCACCGCCCCGTGGCCGGGCGGGAGGCCGGGCCGGGCGGGTCAGCCACCACCCTGCGGCCGGGCCGTGAGGAAGGGCGGCCTGCGGCCTTCCCGCCGGCCTTCGGCCTTCCCGCCGGCCCGCAGGCTGTCTGCAGTGAGCATCTATCTCGCGGGCGTTTGCCACCCAGAGGGATTAGTCACGGGTGGGAGATGATCGCCATTACCGTGTCACGCCTCTATTCCTTGCCGGGTCTTTGACCTGGGCCAAGGCCACGGCGTCTTTTGTGAAGTCTGATGGGTTCCTCCTTCCCGAGTCTGCCCTCTGGTCGGGGGCCTGGGCAGGCTTGTTGGAAGGGACTGGTGTCCACCGCACAGTTACCCAGAGCGCTCCGTCCCCCGCCCCGGCATCCCTCCCCCTGGACAGGGCACCACTGAGCCTTCTCCCGGTTAGATCCCGCGATGGGAGATGTGAGCTGGGAACGTGGAAGGCAGCCCAGAGCAAGTCATGAGAGCGCAGTTAGGTTACAGACGCCCAACCGGACCCCGTCCTCCAGGACCTCCCAGGGCAGATCGCCAGGGAGTCAAAGCTGGGCTGGAGCACCCGGTGGCTCCCGCCTGTCACCCCAGCGACTCAGGAGGCTGACAGCTGAGGATCGCGGTTCAAAGCCAGCCTGGGCAGGAAAGTCCCTGAGATGCCGATCTCAAAGGAGCCACCGAAAAGCCAGAAGTCCAGCTATGGCTCAAGTGGTAGAGCACCAGCCTTGAGTTTTAAAAACATGCTCAGGGACAGGAGCCAGACCAGCTCTACCTGTGGCCCCTGTGGCCCCCCCACTCTCTCCCTCCTCCCCGTGTGCAGTAGCTCCCGTGCGTTTCTGTCCTCCTGAGTTCCTAGAACGGGTTCCTAAACAGTGGGCGCGTGGAGCAATCTGACACTCAGACAGGCTCGGGAGCTAACCAGGCTGCATGGAGCCGTGCGGAAAGGGCCGGAAGCCAGCGGCTCGCCCCACGCAGAGAGCAGGACTCGGGAAGAACCGAGGCGGGGAACGGGTGGAGGAAGGAGTCAGCCGGCGGTGGTGGAGGAGCCTCGGGCCCGAGACTGGTGTCAGGCATCCATCCACCGCTTCCCTCCTGCTGACCCCCCTGCTCGAGGTGCAGATCCAACATTAAAACGCAGAAACCGAGAGGGGTGCTCAGGGCCTTGTGTAATAAGCTGAGGAGGCCCTGGTGCTCACCCAGCTGACTAGTTCTGCAAGTTGCAAGGCCGAGCTGTGGGTGGATTTCAGCCGTGATGGGTGAGGCCGTGGGGGATCTTTCTGGAAAGCCGCCCGAACCGCGGAGGGGGAGGGGGGGTCGATACATTTGCGGCGCTGAGCGCGGTGAATACGTACATTGGCCTGTGAGCCCCAGAGACGCAGGGACTGGTGTCTCAGAGCCTCGCCCTTCCTTGCTAGAAAGGCTCAACCCAGCCGAGCCCCCCCCCCCCCCCCCCGCCAGGCCAGAGAAGCCTGTAATGAACCACCAGCCCCCACTTCCTTGTAGCCCGAAGAGCCTTTGGGTCCGCTTCTTTCTTTCTTGTCTCTGGCCAGTTTTGTCGTAGGACGGGAGCCTGGCTCCTTTGGACCTACAAAATTCTCCACGGGGACAGGCTGGGGGATGAAGACCTGAAACAGTGGATGCAGAGTGGATGCGAGGCGGGGGCGGAGCCGGGAAAGGGGCCGCGGCGCTGTGTCTGCTAGGAAAGCACACAGGAGCTCCGCCGGTGCCGCCGTACAGTTACTGAGGAATTCGAGGTCTAACGACTTTCATAGGAGGCGGGGTGACGGCGCTCAGAGGGGAATACTGTGACAGAGCACACGCATGTTTTAATTGGCATAGTATCTTAGCTCTTGAAGTTCTCAAAATATTACAGCACGGTTTGTTTGCCAGTTCTTTTCAGCCCAAAAATGAAGTAATCTTTTAAGGGTAAAAAAAAAAGGTGTCGTAACTTTAGTGAGTCTGCTTCTACCTTTGGCATTGAGCCTTTGTCCATCCATCCACCCATCCATCCAATCATTCATCCATCCATCCACCCATCCATCCATCCACTCATCCATCCACTCATCCAGCCAGCCAGCCAGCCATTCATCTATCCATCATCCATTCACCCATCCATCCACCCACCCATCCATCCATCCACTCATCCATCCACTCATCCAGCCAGCCAGACAGCCAGCCAGACATTTATCTATCCATCATCCATCCACCCATCCATCCACCCATCCATCCATCCACCCATCCATCCATCCACTCATCCATCCATCCACCCATCCATCCATCCATCCATCCACCCATCCACCCATCCATCCATCCACTCATCCATCCACTCATCCATCCATCCATCCAGCCAGCCAGCCAGCCATTCATCTATCCATCATCCATCCACCCACCCATCCATTATCCATCTACCTGTCCATCATCCATCCATCTGTCCACCTATCTATCATCCATCTCCGTCTGTCCATCCAACCATCATCCATCCGTCTGTCCACCCATCCTTTCATCCCACCAGTATTCCCATCAGCAGAGACCAGATGCCACGAGCACAGGACACTGGGAGATAGAACGGGGGG
>NW_012267285.1:3454474-3462681 GCF_000151885.1 Dipodomys ordii
CGGCATGCTCGGCGGGGTGCAGGCGGGTGCAGGCGGGTGCGGGTGGGTGCCAGCCCGTCTCCCAGGGCCCCGGCCTGGCCACAGTGTAGGTGATAAGGTCACCGGTCTGCAGCCCCTAGGCCGGAGCGAGGGAGGGAGTGTTCCCAGAGTCCGGACGGGGGCAGGACTTGGGAGCTGGAACAAAGACAGCGAGCTTTCTTGGAAAGGCCTGGACGGTGTGGCCAGAGAACGCAGAGGAACCGGACTTTGGGAGCTGTGGAGGGAGAGGGTGGGGCCGCGGGGTGGATGCTGGCCTTTGCCGAGGGGGCCTGAGCGGTTTGGCAGAATGCAGACGCGGAGCTCCTTGGCCGGCTGCTCATTCGCTCTGCTTCTGTTCTCCCCAGGATGGCGCAGAGTGCGCCGCTCCACAGGCTTCTTACTCCCTAGCGTGGCCGGCCGCCGGGCCGTGTGTGGAGAGGAGAGGGAGAGGAGACTCCTGATCAAAGCCCCGGCCCTTCCCACAGCGGTCCTGGTCACTCACAGAGGGGGCGGAGGGAGGCGTCCGCGGGCTGCAGCGTGGAATCTGCTAGAAGGCGTCCGAGACGGAAGCTGTGAAGAAAGAGATGGAAATTTCTTCTTTCCCCTGCTTCCTCGAGACTTTTTAAAAATATGAATTTATTAACTATCTTCCCATATGGGAATCTCCCCTCCCCCTCCCTCCCCCTCTCATATCATTAAGACAATTTAAATGCAATCCCAGCCTCCCTCAGCTCGCAGTCTTTAAGACAGACATTTATGTGGATACGCGTCTAAAAGACAGACAGACGGTGGAACCAAAACATTGAATTTCCGCGTAGATGAGCAGGATTAAATATTTACACCCCCCCCCGCCCCGCCCTCCCCGGTGCTGTTCAGTGACTGGGTAATCGCCGCCGTGCAGAAAGGAAAGTCGGGGGCCTGGAAGAGCCCCGGGCGGCCGCCCAGGAGCCCTGCGCGGTTTACAGGCAGGAATCCGAGCATCGCCGATTTGTCTATATGTCCAGGGCGTGTGCATAAGCCTTAATCATGTCGGTGAGCGTTGGCCTGGGTCTAGCCCCTCACCCCAGGGGCAGCACACACCCAGAGATCACAGAGGGACGGAGGAGGACAGGGAAGGGGGGAAGACGCCCCGCCAGGTAGGGCGGCCGCTTCTCCAGTAGCTTCCTGGACCTGGTCCCTCGCTTGTCCCGCGGGAGAGCTGGGCGCTCACTCCCTGCTTTCCAAACGTGGATTGCGTTGGTGTTTCTGGGCTTCGCTCCTCTGGCTCTAGTGTCACTGCTACAACTACTTCCGTGTATTTTTCTTTCTTTCTTTTTAACTACGTGTTGGAATTCTGAAAGGTTCTCCAGAATCTTATTTTGCCAAGGGTGTCAGCACGGGAAGGCCTTGGTAAGCACAGGGGAGAGCTGCCTCCCTCCAACAAGTCCCCAGGCTGGAGGCCCGGGCTCCACCCGCAGGGCCAGGTCTTGCTCTGAGATTTCAGAGATTTCTGAGATTTCAGAGATTTCTGAGATTTCAGAGATTTGGCAGGAACGCAGCCCAAAGTGAAAGTGAAAGGCCAGGAGAAAGCAAAAGCCTGGGGCCATTGCTGAAGAGCGAGTGTGGCAGTCCCGGGTCTTTGCTAAGAGCGGCTGGAATAGCTCTGCCGTCCGTGACTCACTGAGCAGCGAGGTGAAGAGCCATAATCCTGTGCTGGGCAGGCTGGCTGTCGGGCAGAAAACAGCCCCATCCACCCACCAATCATCTTCTCTCTCTCATCGATGACCTGTGAAATAATGAGAAGGCCACCCAGTGTCAACAAATGCTCTGAAAATAGCCACACGGCTCAAGAGAAGAGGAGACCCCTTGCTCTCGAGGGGCGATCCGAAGTAAGGCTTCCTCACTCTCTGTGTTCGTTGCCAGCGAGAGCGGAGGCTTGGTGTGCGGCGCACCGAGTTCGGCGGTGGCAGACTCATCGGCCATCCTGGTCCTCCTGGTGTGGGAAGTCGGGCGGGGCGGCGGGTCCCGGCCCGCGCGGTCTCCGGTTCACCCTGCCCTTCGGCATGGTCAGGAAGCGAAGCCCGCTGGACAGCGACCGCTCCCCAGGGGAAGCCCGGCCGCCGTGTGTGCCACCCACCCTGGGCGCGCCTGGGCCCTCCCCGGCCCTCCAGCAGGGCCCGCTCCCGCCCCCAAGACGGCGCTTGTGGAACCTGCCCTGCTGTATCTGTTTCATTGTCCCTCTTCGTCCGTCTATGCTCCTAAAAGTAGGGGTTTTAGTATTCCCAGCACCCACGCAGAACCCCGTGCGCATTGCTCCGTGAATGTGGGTTGGGAAAGGCTGAAATGCAGGAGGGTAAAAGCTGGGCCCTGGCGTGGAAGGTACTGGAATCTGCCACCGGGGACCGATGACATGGACCTGCCTGGTCAGCACCACACGAGGCCGGGCCGTGCCCGTCAGGAGCCACGCCGGGAGCCACCATCAGGAGCCACGCCGGGAGCCACGTAGGGAGCCATGCCGGGAGCCACGTAGGGAGCCATGCTGGAAGCCACGCCGGGAGCCACCATCAGGAGCCACGCCGGGAGCCACCATCAGGAGCCACGCCGGGAGCCACCATCAGGAGCCACGCCGGGAGCCACCGTCGGAAGCCACGTAGGGAGCCACGTCGGGAGCCATGCCGGGAGCCACCGTCGGAAGCCACGTAGGGAGCCATGCCGGGAGCCACGTAGGGAGCCACGCCGGGAGCCACCATCGGAAGCCACGTAGGGAGCCATGCCGGGAGCCACCATCGGAAGCCACGTAGGGAGCCATGCCGGGAGCCACGCTGGGAGCCACCGTCAGGAGCCACGCCGGGAGCCACGCCAGGAGCCACTGCGCACGTTCATCTCCACCTCGCATTCCTGGCCTGTCACGTTTCCCACTCGCTTCTGGTGAGGACGGGAACGTGGCGCCACGTTTGTTTTTCTTTGTCCCCTTGGACTCCTCTCGACTTTTCTTCTTCAGATATGTCCACGGGCGCGTTGGAAGTAGTCCTCACTTTATTCTGCCTTGTAAGGAACAGCCGTCAGCAAATGGCTCAGAGCAGTGAGAATAAATCCCTAAGGGGCTGCTCTAGGACCAGAAAACAAAATACGCAGAAGGGCCGGAAGACACCAGCCCCTTCCAAGGGGTGGAGGCCTGAGTGGTTCCATCCATCCCGCGTCTCCATCCCAGGCCCTGGGAATAAAGCCGCGGTGGAGAAGGGTGGGCTGACCGTCATCGCGAGCTGAGACTCAATCAGAGCTCGCAGAGCCGCCCGGGTGGAGTGGCAGGCCCCCCATCCGGTAATAAAGGGAGGACAGCATCTCGTTTGTGGATTCCTCTCCTTCCGCTGCGAAGCTTAATCAGATCCGTGAGGCCGAAGGGAATTGTCCGTAACCAGAGATCATGTTCCTCGTCCGTAATCTGGCCAGGAAGCGCCCCCTCCCCAACGCAGATGGCCGGTGACATTTGTCGTTCAGCTAACCCAATTGTTGCCTGTTGAAGAAATACGTTTCGGGCGTAATCTACTTAGAAGGAGACCTGGGGCTGAGGCCACGGCACTCTGCCAAGCACTTTCATGGCAGAAGCCCGTGTCGGGGGCACTGGGGGTTCTGGCTCACTGGTGGCCACTCACAGAGCCCCGGACTGGGTGGTCGCCGGTGACACTCGGACGTGGCCGCTGACGGCTGCATCTGCTCTCCCGCTTGCCTCGTGTTTCTGTCACGGAAAAACAGAGCACCAGCCCTGGCAGCGCCTGAGCGGGAACGCGAGCTCCTGAGCTGGTGTCGTGTAGGGGAGAGGACGGAAGGAAGGCATTCACACCAGGTGTGGCAGGCAATGCCTGCACTCCGCCGGGCCGGGGATTGCTAGTGCGAGGGTGGGCGTGGTGGTGCACGCCTGCAATGTGTGCCCTTCCCACACTGGGACAGGAGGACGGAGTCCAGGCCGGCACAACGGGCGTTTACCGGCTCTCTCCTGGCCAGTCGCGCCAACACGTTCCTCCATTGCTATCCACAGCACAGGAGGCTGCTGAGCCCCGGGGACACCGCGGCTGCTCCGGGGTGAGGGTGGTCATAGCGATGACCCCCGCCCGGCTCCGACGTCCACCGTGGCTCTCTCCCTCCCCGCCAGGCAGGAAGGAGGAGGGGCACACAGGGAACGTGGTGGAGGCTGCGGGCAGGAAGGAGAGGCTGGAGAGAAGGCTCTGGAAGGGGGGCAGAAGGCCTGGTGGCGGCTCGGATGGGAGCCGTTCGTGTCCGCTCTGCGCCTCCCCCCGCCGCTCCGGCCTCGGCCTTGGAGGAACTGAACTGAACAGTGGAATCTGAGGCCGTCTCCCCCCAGGGCCCGCCCCGCGCCCCTCCTGGCCCCGGGAAGCCCTGGGATCTGGGCTCCTCGGGCCGCCGAAGCCTCTGCCCTCCGCTGGCCCCGCCATCCGCAGCCATGGAGCCCTGCACGCCGCCCCGGGAGCCGGGGGGCAGCGCCACCCCTGCGGCTCTGCTAACCAGCCCTGTATGGCTAATTACGCGGCTAATTGCCCTGCTGTGTCCCCCCTCCTGCCTGCCTCTGGAGAGGGCGGCCCGCGCTCCCTCCCCGCCCGGCCCTGCCTGGCCCGGCCTCACCACGCGCCTCCCGGCCAGGCCGCCTGGCAGCTGTGGGGTGGGCAGGCGCAGCAGACCTCTCTGCCCCTCTCCTCGGCCCTGCCTCGGCCCCCCTCCTGCTGGGCCTTCAGCCCTCCCAGGGCCAGCACCTGTGCCCAGCCACGCCACCCGCAAGGAGGCCCTGCCCACACCACACTCGCCCAGTGGTGAGGCTGAGCGCAAGAGGGCAGAGCTGAAGGCTGGACTGCGCTGCTTGGCAAGTTCAAATCCAGCCTCAGCCGCTGCTACTCAGGAAACCAGACAGACAGACAGACAGACAGATAATAGAAACAGATGTGTAGATAATAAAAATAGATAGATAGCTGATAGATAATTGAGCACTAGGTAGACAATGGGAATGGATATGTAGATAATGATAACAGATAGCTGATAGATCATTGGAGCAGCTGGGTAGATGGCAGGTCCCCCGAGAGGCTGCCGCCGCCATCCCTTTGGAGGTGACTCTGTCTCCGGCAACTCTGTCTCCTGGGGGGGGGGAAGGGCTGTTCAGAGGGAGGAGCGGCCAGTGTGAGAAGCCCGGCGTGGGGTCCGTTTCCCCTCCGTTCCTCAGAACACCACCCCAGAGCCTCGGCCTGCGCGGCGCCTGCCCACCGCCACCCGCGGCTCCCCTTTACCCGGTCACGCGGGAGGGGAGACAGGAAGGGGCCCAGCTGTGACTGGACAGAGGGCGCCCAGGGCCGTGGGGCTGCCCGCGAGCCCCGCTCGTGACCCGGTGGACGGGGGGTGCTGAGGACGCAGCCGGGGTCCGGCGGGAGCCACGGAGACTGGCTTGGCCCGGAGAGTTTAGGACCGCAGTTTCTGTGTGCGCCGGAGGACGGGACAGGTCCGAGATCCCGCCGGAGACACGCCGCCCCTGCTCCAGTGAGCAGCTCTACCAGATCAGGGGCTCCCCCCCCAGCACCCCGGGCTCCGGCCTCGAAGCTCTGCCCTGCCCTCGGGGGGGGGGGGGGACTGGAGCACAGTGGCTGAGGGCAGGGTCCATCCAGACGCCCGCCTGGGCCACCGAATTCCCCAGGCCTCGGTTTCCTCATCTGTAAGATGAGGGCGCGTGGGTGGCCGGTCCAGGGGGAGGCGGCTGAGGCCGGAGAAGGACGTGATCATCACGGTCACCCCTAAAAAACAACGATGGTGCAAGAAAGCCGGGAGAGACACGGCAGCCGCCACCGCCGCAGTCAGGACTCCGGAGTCTGCTTGCTTCCGATGGCCTCCCTCCCCCCTCCCCCCTGCTCCCTTCCCTCAGCCCCCCTCCCCCCTCCCCTCCCCTCCCCGGCTCCCTGGTACCCAGGAGGAGTTTTCTGCTCGGGAGCCCTGGATGTTTATGGCCCGCTAAGAACACAATAACCCCGGCGCCTTTCCTTTTGCTCTGGATTATGACTGCAGATCAAGGACAGGCATTTATGTCCCCACCCCGGTTTATAGCAGTAATAATAATGATGATGATAGCGCATCGCGCTTCTATGGTGCCTTTTTAATAAGGCCACTTTGTTTGGCTTCTTAATATTTAATCCTGTTTTATATTTTGCTTTCTGACGGCTTAAAAAAAATCAACCCAGTTTTAATTGCTTCTCTGGAAGAAGTCACGCTGGGCCGGGGAATGGCAGGCGGCTGCTGAGAACCTTCTAGATGCAGGTGGTGCCTCCCCAGGAACTCTCCGCCCGGGCAGCCTGCTCACCCCTCGCGTCTGTCTCCTCTTCCTCCATCACCGTCTCTTACCTGTGTGAACAACTCGGCCTGGTTTTCCAGCCCCACCCTCCCTTCTTCCCCTGTGGAATAGGGGAGACGGCGAGTGGTACCCGAGGCGCAGAGCTGTGGGGGCGTTTGGTCCTTCCAAACACGGTCCTTCCTGACGTCGGTGTTCAGGAGATCCCTGGGCCCCCATGGGAGAAAGCCCGTGTGGCCTGTCTCTGACCAGTGTGGACGCCACAGGAGAAGCAAGCCCATCCCTCCGGGGCCCACCACGGGCACCTTGGAGCGGTCATCCCCCCCCCCCGCAATGTCCACTTCTGTTGGAACAAATCCATCCCAGAAGCCGCCCCGTGTGGCCGTGCTCTGCCAGGGGTCGGCTCCGCCCTGGGGCACTAATGTCAGCTGCGGATCAGGGCGCCCCTCACCCCCCAGCCTCACGGGCGGCCTCCGGAGGCCCCCACGCACAGAAAGAGCACAGAGAGAGCCTGACCACGGTGACCACACAGAGCGCGTTACGGGGGCGCGCAGGGTCACACAGGAGCGGGGTGGACGGCCAAGGCCTCCGGCCTTGAGAAAAACCCTGATTTGGTCAGGACAAACCTAAGGCTCCCGCAGCGACCAATTGAAGGAAGACGGCTTCCAGCTGCCGGGTGAGATGAGCGAATATTCACGGCACTTTGCGGCTTACCGAGTTCTTTCTGCAGATAATTATTCCGGCTTAGCTGGCACCAAAAGCTCTTGGCGTCGATCGTCTCAGGAGGGAGGAGACGGGGTGGGGGGCGCCGGGAAGGCTCACGCGTCAGGGGAAAGATGGGGCCGGAGCTGGGGGCCGGGTCTTGTCGGGGGTCAGAGAAGCCGAGCGGCCCAGCCGACGGGCGCCAGAGCAAGGGCACCATCTCAGGAGCTGCCCCGAAGGCGCTGGCCGACGCAGGAAGCTCTTCTCCAACTTTCTTCCAGGCTGGTCATCTGCCCTCTGTTCTGTGTTAAGTAATTTGGAGTTTGGGTTCCATTTTGTTGGATTCTGTGTGTGTGTGTGCGTGCGCGCACACGTGCATGTGTTGGTTTGTTGCTGTTTTAATTTTTATTCGGGTTCATGTTTGGAGATGAAAACTGACTGTTCCATGTGGAAAACTGACTTGTGTCTCTCCCCCGCCCGCGGCCGGCGGCCGGCGGCCTCTCCCTGTCTCCCCGGCCGCCTTGTCTGAGGAAGGAGGTGCCCCGGCCAGCTTTCGGGACCAGAAGAAGGGGAAGTTTGCTTGGTTTAGTCACTCCACAGAAACCCACGGTAACGTGGCCCTGCGCTCCGTGTGCACGTGCACACGCGTGTCGGTCCACCCTGCTGCCCCCCATGCTTGTGGCACGGTATTCGTGTGTGTGCGCGCGCGTGGTGTGTATGTATGTGTATGTATGTGTGTACGCGTGGGTGTGCATGGGTGCGCTGCGTGGGTGCACGTGTGTGGGTGTGCATGGGTGTGCGTGTGCGTGGGTGCGCGCGCGTGCGTGTGTGTGTGCGTGTGTGTGACCAGCGCACCTTGCTGTTCCCCCACGGAGCTCTCCTTTTGGACTTGGCCAGCCTCGGCCAGGGTGAGGGCGGGAAGCTGACACGCTTACTCCCCAGGCCGCAGCCCACGCGCACGCGCACGTGCTCACACGCACAGCATCCTGGGTTGCAGAGGCCGGCGGCCCTCTTTAGACAGCCCGGGCCCTTCCAACAACCGCCGCTGCTGCAGAGCCCGGGACGCCGAGCTCGGAGATGGGGGGCACAGGCGGATTGGAAGGCTGAGAGCCCGTCACCTCACCACGACCCCACGCTCGAGACAGGCCGGCTCCCGCCGCGGCCCCACGCT
>NW_012267285.1:3463061-3465331 GCF_000151885.1 Dipodomys ordii
GGCTCCCGCCGCGGCCCCACGCTGGAGACAGACAGGCTCCCGCCGCGGCCCCACGCTCGAGACAGACCAGCTCCCGCTGCGGCCCCACGCTGGAGACAGACCGGCTCCTGCCACGACCCCACGCTGGAGACCGGCTCCCGCCGTGGCCCCACGCTCGAGACAGACCGGCTCCCGCTGCAACCCCACGCTCGAGACAGACCGGCTCCCGCTGCAACCCCACGCTTGAGACAGACCGGCTCCCGCTGCGGCCCCACGCTGGAGACAGACCGGCTCCCGCCGCGACCCCACGCTGGAGACAGACCGGCTCCCGCTGCGACCCCACGCTCGAGACAGACCGGCTCCCGCCGCGGCCCCACGCTCGAGACAGACCGGCTCCTGCCACGACCCCACGCTGGAGACCGGCTCCCGCCGCGACCCCACGCTCAAGACCGGCTCCCGCCCCTCTGGGTCTATCGATGGACGTGAACTCTGTGGAGCTCAGCACCACCCCTGGCCCCACGCTGCCCCGGCCGGGGCCTCCGGAGCCCGACGGTGCCACACAGCCCTGTCCGACGGCCTCAGGGCAGGGACGGCCCACTGCGGATGCTCAGGACCAGCGTGCCCCGAGCTCCCCGCCTTGACCTTGACCATCGACCGCCCCCCGGGCCTCACCTTCCTCTCCTGTGGCCAAACTCCCACCCAGCCCTAAGGGTTCTCCGGGATTTCCTCTTATCCGACGAGGCTCAGGCTGCAGACTCCGCTCCCCTGCTTTGTAGGGAGACGCGGCTACGCGTGGGCTTCTGTCCCATCTCCCATGCTCTTCACGTGTGTCTCCTCTCACCCTCCGGACTTGTCTTCCTCCCAAAGGAAAGAGCCTGGAAAAGCCCCCGGCCCCCAGCGTGATCCGCCCAGCCTGGAGCAGTCTTTTCCCAGTGGCTCATCACCCCCCGGCCGCCACTTCTCAGCGGCCACAGCCACAGAGGGCCAGTGAGGTTCCCGCCAGATGGTTCCAGAAGGAGAGCAAAACCAGGCCACACTACAGGAGCAAGTGTTGCTGGAACTGGGCCGCTCTGGGCATGGTAGCATACGCTTAGAGCCTCAGCCTCGGGAGGCTAAGGCAGGAGGATCTCGAGTCAGAGGCCAGCCTAGCCACAAGGAAGGACGGAAGGAAGGATGGAAGGAAGGAAGGGAGGGAAGGAGGGAGGGAGGGAGGGAGGACGGAAGGACAGAAGGAAGGAAGGAGTGAGCCAAGCAACTCACATCACAATAAAAGTGTGACAGAAGCCGGGCACCGTGGCTCACGCCTGTCATCCCAGCCACTCAGGAGGCTGAGATCTGAAGATCTCGGTTCAAAGCCAGACCTGGCATGACTAGAAAACCAGAAATGGCGCTGTGGCTCAAGCGGTAGAGCGTTCGCCTTGAGCTGAAGAGCTGAGGGACAGCACCCAGAAGAATTCTTCAAACTCGACTTGTTTTAGGTTCAAGGGAAAAGCAGTCAGGACAGAAATGACCTCTGAGCCACCATGCTGCGACGTAATCTGTAAAACACGGTTGTTTCTGGAAGGCGAGGCTGCAGGGCTGCGTGTGGTGTAGACACGCCAGCTGCGGCGCCGTGGTGGACGGCCTTACTCCCGCCAGGGCTGCTGGAGGGAACGGACCACGTCTCCTCGTGGCCCGGCAGCCCGCCCTCGGGCCCCATCCTACCGCGGGGCCCCTCCGCGCCGGATGCTTGCGCTGCGCGCTTGCTGCTTCACGCACGGCCGGGCATGTGCGGGGAAGGGCGGCAGTTCACGCAGACTGCAGCCTCCTCCCGAGGCCTTGGGGGTCGCGCTGGCGCGGGGAAGGCGGGGCGGGGGGGGAGCCGGTCCCATCCATAGCAAGTTCTAGAAGCGCTGGGAAGCCCTCACGGCTCCCCAGAGGGCCGAGAAAGGCCACAGTGCGTGCCCCCCCCCGTGGAACAATCTGACCATGTGTACCTCCTCCCGCATTGTCCCGGCCCCCCGCGGCGGCAGACCGCACCCCAGCTCAGCAGACCGGCCCACGGGGCGCCGGCACGGCCCCCACGGCCTGTGACCCTCTAACACTCTTCCCCTCCCTTCTCTCTCTCTCCACGCCTCGGCCTCTCGCAGTGAGCATGCCCACCAGCGAGACCGAGTCCGTCAACACGGAAAACGTGGCCGGAGGAGACATGGAGGACGAGAACTGCGGGGCCAGGCTGGCGTGAGTAGGCAGGGTGGGGCTGGCCCACGCGGGGGAGGGAGGTGTGGGGGGGAACGCGGGGAGGGCGGACA
>NW_012267285.1:3467488-3474791 GCF_000151885.1 Dipodomys ordii
CCCCACCCCCGCAGTCGGGTGTGGAGTAAGGGGGTGTGGCCACCCCCACCCCCACCCCACCCCCCGCAGTCAGGTGTGGAGTAAGGGGGTGCGCCGAAGGGTCAGACGAGAACAGTGGTTCTGGGCTGGGACGCTTGAACCCCGTGGGTGTTGGTCCTGGGGAGGCTGAGCGCAGCCTGACGCCCGCCCAGCTCTGCGCAGCAGCGCCTGCCCCGCTGTGGGCCAGCTTGGCGCAGACGGACCACGGTGGCGGGTCACGGTCCTGAGACGAGGTCAGACCCTTCTAGACAGTCATGGTGATCTGGTCTGCCTGTTGGCTCCCACCACACATAGTACCCCAAGGGTCCCGTGTCCCCCACAGCAAGGCCTGTGCGCGGCCCCTTCCCCCAACCCGCGTCACCCGTGTCTTCACGGTGAAGACCCTCTCCACCCCCACCACACAGTGCACACACACACCACACCACACGCAATGCACACACATGCACAGTGCACACACACGCATACCACACACACATGCACACACACACCACACACACAGTGCACACACACCACACCACACACAATGCACACGCACACCACACGCATACCACACACACATGCACACACACCACACGCACATGCACTCACACCACATACACATGCACACACACACCACACACACATGCACACGCACACCACATGCACACACACCCCATGCACACACACCCCATGCACACACACATGCACACACACACCACACGCACATTCACACACACATCACATGCACACACACCACACCCACATGCACACGCACATGCACACACACGCACATGCACACACGTGCACACACATGCACACACACATGCGCACACATGCACATGCACACACCACACCCACATGCACACACACACCACACCCACATGCACACCACACGCACATGCGCACACACCACACCCATATGCACACATGCACTCCACACGCACATGCACACACACACCACACCCACATGCACACACATGTACACGCACACCACACGCACATGCACACACACCACACCCACATGCACACCACACGCACATGCACACCACACGCACATGCACACACACACACCACACACACATGCACACACACCACACCCATATGCACACACACGCACACCACACACACACCACACACGCATGCACACACGCACACCACACGCACATGCACACGCACATGCACACACATGCACACCACACGCACAGTGCACACACACCACACGCACATGCACACACACATGCACACACACCACATGCACATGCACACACCACACACATGCACACACACCACATGCACATGCACACACCACACATATGCACACACACACACCACATGCACAGTGCGCACACATGCACACCACATGCACAGTGCGCACACATGCACACACACGCACACCACACACACACCACATGCACATGCACACACACCACATGCGCAGTGCGCACACATGCACACCACATGCACATGCACACACACACACACTTCCTGTCCGGTTAGTGGCTCAGTGGTCTGCTCCCTCCACCGTGCTGTGTCTGCGGGCCGGATCTCAGCTCAGAGCCTGTCCGTCCTGCCTTCGGCCCCTGTGCATTCTGCAAATGGACAGACGGACAGCTGTTCTGTGTGAACTGCGAGTCAGGGTTGACTCACACACGTTTATCGGCACCAAATATTAGAGCACAAAGAAACAGGAGGGCCTCGTCCTAGCACTGCGCGTGGAGAGCGAGGCTCGAGCACCGTGACTTCAGCACCTCCGAGGTGCTCGGCGTAGGTTTAGCGAGAGAGCTGGCTTTGCTTCTTCGTGTGCGGAGACTTCAAAGCGTAGTGTGCAGGTCCCAGCTGGAGTTCCCCCACGCCACACGCGGCGAGCGACGGCTCACACACACGCACGCACACACACACGCACCACAGACAGACCCGTCCCTGACAGCAGCCGCCCAACCAACGCCCCACAGCCCCTGGCCACATCGTTAGGTAACAGCTAAGGCTGGAAATGGATCGAAAAGCCGCAGCCTGCGTTAACTAGAGCATCCAGTGTCTGTCCGGAGCACGTGTTCTGATAAGAATGTCCTGACTCCGCAAAAACAAATAACAGTCATAAACTGGAACAGTTGATCACAGACAAGCTGGGGCTCACACTGATGGTCAGGACCTGGAAGACAGAGGCACCCAAGGTGGTGGTCGGGAGGGTGCCGTGTGCGGCCCAGAGGCTGAGAGGTAAACTGAGGATCTGGGGAGGGGCTGGAGCACGTTCGGAGGAGTCTGCGCCCAGAGTGAGTGGACCCCACGAAACACAAGGGGAACGCGAGCAGCAGACAGAACCTCTCCTCCCGCTTCACCGCGTCGTGCGGACAAGCACACACGATTTACACACCCTCGCACACCGTCACATCGTGTGGACAAGCACACATGGACTTACACACCCTCGCACACCGTCACATCGTGTGGACAAGCACACACGATTTACACACCCTCGCACACTGTCACATCGTGTCGACAAGCACACATGGACTTACACACCCTCGCACACCGTCACACGTGCGGACAGGCACACACGATTTACACACCCTCGCACACCGTCACATCGTGTGGACAAGCACACATGATTTACACACCCTCACACACCGTCACACATGATTTACACACCCTCGCACACCGTCACACATGATTTACACACCCTCGCACACCGTCACACGGACTTACACACCCTTGCACACCGTCACACGGATTTACACACCCTCGCACACCGTCACACGGATTTACACACCCTTGCACACTGTTACTTCTGCCATACAGTTGCCAGGGGACACGTCGTCACGCGAAGCCCTGTTTTGAAGCGTGGGAAGTATGTAATTATCTTTAAATACTTTCTCTGGATCGTAATCGCACACGCGCGCACACACACACACACCCCTGAGGGTCTTCCTGCATCGTTCATGCTCCTCACTGGTGTATCATCTGCAGTACTTGGTTTTGCGCGCGGGGCCCTGCGCGTGCTGTGTAGGTGCTGTGCTGCTGAGCCAGGCCTCCGGCCTTTTCCCACCGGGTTACCTTTGAGATGACGTTGCTCTTCCTGCCCGGGCTGGTGCCTGGGATGTGATTCCCCCCCCCCATCATCAGAACATATGCCCGGCTCCCTGGCTACACAGGAGGCTGAGATCTGAGGCTTGAGGTTCAAAGCCAGCCCAGGCACAGAAGTCCACGGGACTCTTATTGCCAATGAAACACTAGAAAACCAGAAGTGGTGCTGTGGCTCACGTGGTAGAGCGCTCGCCTTGAGCTGAAGAGCTGGGGGACAGCGCCCAGGCCCAGAGTTCAGGCCCCACGACCGGCAAAAAGGAAAAAAAACCCAGTAGGGGTATTAAGGGGCGGGCAGCACAGGGACATTCCGATTTAGTCGGTTTGGTGTCAGGTTTGGCTGGAGAGGTTGCTAGAGCCCCGGGCAATTCTGTGCATGGCCACGTTTGAGACTCGCGGATGACATCTCTGACCAAACCGTGGGAACCCATCCCGGGGCTCAGCACGCTGTGGTGCGTGCGTGTGGATGTGTGCTCGCCCACCAGAGCCCAGAACACACCCTGGGACCCCATCAAAGCCAACACCCCGTAGCCCAGGCTCTCCGGAGGGACCGGGGGCCGCCCACACTACCCCGCTGGTCACGCTGTTCCACCTCTTTAACCCTTAGATTTTTGGGTTTGGGTTTTTTTCCCCCTCCTCCATAAAGTCAGGAGAACCCCTGCTTTGCAGAGATCATTAGGAGAAATCCAGAAGCCCTCCCGAGATGGAGCCGGGCAGACCCGAGTGCCAGCACCGCCGCCCGTGCCCGGCCTAGAAAGCCAGGCATGGAGCGTGTGCGTGCAGCGGCGTCACGTGGCACCCGTGTGTCACGTGGACAGGCCACTGATGTTGGCCCTCCCTGAGATGCTCTAGAAAAGGCCGGGTGTGGATTTAGCCGCTGCGTGCACCCACCCCGCGAGCTTCGCGCTGGCAGGAACCCGCGCCGCCGGCCAACCGGCCGCCCCGCCACCCACCCTTCTCCCTCTGTCCCCTGCAGCCGCTACTGGCGCCGCTGGAACCGGTTCTGCCGAAGGAAGTGCCGGGCGGCCGTCAAGTCCAACGTCTTCTACTGGCTGGTGATCTTCCTGGTCTTCCTCAACACGCTCACCATCGCCTCGGAGCACTACAACCAGCCGCACTGGCTCACGGAGGTGCAGGGTGAGCGTGGTGCGGCACAGAGCCCCAGACATGGCGGAAGGGGGCTTCCGCTACGGCTGCGGCCATGACCACGCTCTCTCCTCCCCCTCCCCTCAGACACAGCCAACAAGGCGCTCCTGGCCATGTTCACGGCAGAGATGCTGCTGAAGATGTACAGCCTGGGGCTGCAGGCCTACTTCGTGTCGCTCTTCAACCGCTTCGACTGCTTCATCGTGTGTGGGGGCATCCTGGAGACCATCCTGGTGGAGACCAAGATCATGTCGCCCCTGGGCATCTCCGTGCTGCGCTGCGTCCGCCTGCTCAGGATCTTTAAGATCACCAGGTAGGCGGCTCGGCGCGGGGCTCCTTCCCTCGACGACGCCCCCCTCCCCCCCGTCCCCCTCCCCCCGCAGGCGGCTGCAGTGGCAGCCGCAGGGCCTCAGGGTCAGGAGCCTCCGGCTGACGCCCGGCTCCCCCAGGACTGTGGCGTTCAGCGATGTCTTCCGCCCAGAACTGAGCAAATCAGAATTGCATTCGGTGGCATGAAAGGCCAGCCGTGGTGGCTTCAGGACGTGGCGGTCGCTCCCAGTCCTTGGCCCCTCCAGCCTCGGTGACAGTTCCACCCCCTGGTCACAGGTGGCTTCTGCAGAAAGGCAGATGCAGGAGACGGAAAGGGAGCACCCACCACAGCTCAGTCGTTACCCCCAGCCCCGTAGACAGCCGCGCCTAGGGAGGCCACAGCTTAAAAACAGCTTTCACAAAACGAGTCGTGGTGAGGGCGAGAGACCGGGAGCCTGGCGCGGTTGAGGCGGGAAGAGAGACGGTCCCGCCCCCGTGAAACAGGATGGCGTCTCCACGCCGTCAGAGACAGCATGGCCGCGGGGGACCAGCGATTCCATCTCTGGTTGTCCGCCCGAAAGCGCTCCACCGGGAGCCCTCTGTGCGTCCACTCCTGTACAGGCGTTATTTACAACAGCCAGAGGCACCCACGTTTCCAGGGCGGGTGAGCAGACAAACTAGGGGTGATCTACAAGAGCCCCCTGGAAAAGCAAGAAAAGCCAGGCCAAGTGAAACAAGCCGGTCACAACACAGAAACCCCGCCCGGTCCTACACAGGGGGCCATCCCAGTCATCAAGATCACCGGGGGTCATGAGTAAAACTAGAGGTAGAGGTTGGAACGGTGGGCTTGTGAGGCCTGAGCTTCGGGCGACAGATAATGGCAGTGGTCACATGTCACATGGTTACAGATCTCTGAACGGCACGCTTAAAAGTAGTTCACATGGCTGGACGCCGGTGGCTCACGCCTGTCATCCTAGCTACTCAGGAGGCTGAGATCTGAGGATCGAGGTTCAAAGCCAGCCCAAGCAGGAAAGTCCGAGAGACTCTTATCTCCAATAAACCACCAGAAAACCAGAAGTGGCGCTGTGGCTCAAGTGGTAGAATGCTTGCCTTGAGCTGACGAGCTGAGGGACAGCACCCAGACCCAGAGTTCAAGACCCAGGACCGACAAGACAAACAAACAAAATAGTTAACATGGTCATTTTTATATATAGGTACAATTTCTTTAAATGGATTTAAAAAATCAGAAATGCCCCCATGGGCCTGTGCTCTCCTCGGTCAGGGATGCTGTCAGGAGAGCTTGGGCGTGGAGCCGCTGGGCTGAGCAAGGGTCTCTGCAGACCAGCCCCGATCTATTGGAACAAGATGGTGGGCATTGTGCCACAGGTGTCTTCCAGGCTTCACGCCTCTCCTGCCTCTCCATCTGCCGGCCCTCCCCCGCCAGCCCCCACCCCCAGGGCCAGCGGGGGGCTTCTCCAGAGGACACAGGGGGCAGCAGTCTGCTCAGGGCAATGCGACTGCGCCACGGCCCATCGGGGCCGGGGGTTGATTGACTGCCTCACCACCATCGCGTTTATAAGGTTCTGCTGAGATTTAACTTGTCCGGTGCCATACCACGGTCAGTATCTACTTGACCTGTCCGTAGCCTCTGTCCGGGGCTGGCAGTCTCTATCATGGAGCTGTACGAAGGTGGCCTTCCGTGACCGGCTCCTCTCCCTCCGCGCCACGTCTTCAGGCCATCGGGTGAAGATGCCCGCTCGTGTTTGTTGCTCGCTGACGGGTGTTCGGTCAATCGCTGCCCTCAAGTGTCCGGGGCACGCTTCTGTCGCCGCTGTTGTGGAGGGATGCGTGCGTTCCTTTCAGTCAGGCGCCTCGGGGTGGAATCTCTGGGTCGTTTGGTGAGCTCTGAGTCAGCTTCTGTTGGGACTGTTGTTCAGAGACCGGAGCGCTTTCCGTGCCCGCCAGCCAGGACCGGCTGAGGGCTCCGGTCCCACCAGTCTCACGGGCGTGGCTCCGGTCTGTCCGGTGCGTTCCCAGTGTTCACGCCTCTCTCATTTCCAGTGAGTGTGCGCACGCGCCTGTGTGCGGTGCTTGCCCGTGTTCACAGGTGTGGCATGGCGTGTTCTCCGGGATAGCTGGCGCAGCCGAAACCACTCACGGTTTAAAAAAAAAAAAAGATAGCCAGGTGCCGGTGGCTCCCGCCTGTCATCCCAGCTCCTCAGGAGGCTGAGATCTGAGGATCGCAGTTCAAAGCCAGCCTGGACAGGAAAGTCCATGAGACTCTGATCTCCCATGAACCAACAGAAAACTGGAAGTGGCGCTGTGGCTCAAGTGGTAGAGCGCTCACCTTGAGCTGAAGAGCTGAGGGACAGTGCCCAGGCCCCGAGTTCAAGGCCCACCACTGACAAAAATAAATAAATAAATATAACAGATCACCTAGGCTGCAGCTACAGCCCAGGCTGAGGACAGGGAGAGTTCAGGGAAGTCCGTCCGTGCGCCATCCGGTCCACGCCCCCGCGGGTCAGCCGCTGCGGCTGCCCTGGGGAGGGTGTCTCCCGGGGTGGGGGGCTTTTGGCGGCCCTGGGGCTCTGTGCAGTTGAGAGCCCAGCCCCCCTCAGCTGTGTGTGGACCGTGTCTGGGCAGGGAGGAGCTCAGGTCCCCGTCCACCTCCTGAGCCCTGAGCTGCTCTGCGCTCTGCTTGCTCACAGCCACTGGCTGGATGAGGGGGGACTGTGAGCCCTGAACCCCCGGCTGC
>NW_012267285.1:3476595-3491342 GCF_000151885.1 Dipodomys ordii
CTCCCTGAGCAACCTGGTGGCGTCCCTGCTGAACTCCGTGCGCTCCATCGCCTCGCTGCTGCTGCTGCTCTTCCTCTTCATCATCATCTTCTCGCTGCTGGGCATGCAGCTCTTCGGGGGCAAGTTCAACTTCGACGAGATGCAGACGCGCAGGAGCACCTTCGACAACTTCCCCCAGTCCCTCCTCACCGTCTTCCAGGTGGGGGCTCCCCCCGGGCTGGGACGCCCATGGGGGGGGAATGACGGGGGGGCAGAGGGGGGACGACGGGGAGGGGGCGGCGGGGCCGGAGGGGGAGCAAGAAGGAGCCCCAGAAAGGTGAGGGGTGGGAAGTGGCGTCCTTGTCCTGGGCGCGGAGCCAGCCTAGCTCGCCCCCCCCCACCGGCGGTCCGTGCCCAGGGGCCTCCAGCTTCAGGCCTGGGGAAGAGGGGGGTTCGTCTTTACGATCGTCTCTTCCATTAAAATCGTAGCACTTGGGAGAGTCTAAACGTAAAATGACTTATTTAAAAAACAAATCAATAGTGTTCCAAGTGCTACCAAAACCCTAAGATGGTGCCGGATACCCGGTGCGGCCCACGGATTCACAGCCATAAAGGCCAGCATGGGGGGAGGGGACGGCCACCTTCCCGTCCCTCACTCGATCCGTACGGGAGGCCACTGAGGGAGCGTCTGCCGGGGGCCGTGCATGCGGCCAAGAGATAGAGCTAGATGTGTGGGAGCCCCCCCCCAGCCCGGGAGGAGAGCCGCCCCCAGGGAGGAGGCCGGGACCGGGCGGGGAGTGCGGGCTCTGCTGTTGGTCTAACGCTGTGTCCCTTATTGGTGGGAATGTGTCGTTCAGATCCTGACCGGGGAGGACTGGAATTCGGTGATGTATGATGGGATCATGGCTTATGGCGGCCCCTCTTTTCCAGGGATGTTAGTCTGTATCTACTTCATCATCCTCTTCATCTGTGGGAATTGTATCCTTTGCCGCTGCCCCCCTCCCCCCACACACACAGGTGCACACACGCTCACACACACACTCACACACACGCTCACACCTGCTTTCCCTTCTGCCCGCAGGTATGCCTCACCCCCGGCGCTCGGGGCCATTCCCATCCACAGCTCCCTCGTCCCCCCCCCGCCCCCCCCCCCAGGCTGTCCGAGCCCCCCCACCCCCCACCCGGGCCCGCCAGGCCCAGCAAGGCTGCCCCGGGTAAGAGCACAGAGCAGGCCCAGGGGGCTCCCACCAGGTCTCCGAGGGCCCCCGATGGGCTGCGGCTGAGCGTTCCCCCCAGGCGGGAGCCCCGGTTATCACTCAGGTGGATGGCACCCCAGTGCATGCAGCCTCCTGGAAGGGGCCGCGGCGTGCGGAGCGGCCTTCACGCAGGCCGAGCTGGGCAGGCGCCGAGCAGACCCCATGGCTCCGTCCTGACGCAGCCCAGGCCCTGGGTTCTCTGCCCCTCGCGTCCGGACACCGGGTGGCAAAGGAGGTGCCGAGACTCCGGTTAAATCCCAGCTTGTGTGGTTCAGGAAGCAAGGGGTGCTGGGCCCACAGACCACGCTTCACCCCCAGGGCGGGCGCACGGCGCGCTCTGCTCCCACCACAAAACCCCAACTCACAAAGCCACACCACGGCAACATCCGCAAAAACAACCACCCACGAGCCCCACGGTCGTGTAAGCTTGCTAAGGACACTGTGGCATTGGCAGGAGCGTCCACGGGCCAGCGCCACGTACGGACACGTGCCGCGCACGCACCAGCAGCCCCAAAGCCCTTTTTTTGTGCCCGGCCTGGGACTTGAACTCAAGGTCTGGTTGCTGTCCCTGAGCTTTTTCACCCACGGCTGGTGCTTTGCCACTTGAGCCACAGCGCCACTTCCAGCTCTTTTTTTTTTTGGATGGTTCAAAGGAGAGAAGAGACTCAGGGAAGTTCCTGCCCGGGCTGGCTTTGAACTTTGATCCTCAGATCTCAGCCTCCTGAGTAGCTAGGATGACGGGTGTGAGCCACCGATACTGGGCCAAAGTACACACACACACACACACACACTCACACACACTCACTCACTCACACACACTCACACACACTCACACACACACACTCACACACACACACACTCACAGAGAGAGAGAGGTTTTTTTTAATGAATCCTGAGACCCTTGTGATCTCAGGCATTTCAGGCAAGGGCTGCTCAGCCTGTGGTTGAATAACAGTGAGTGCTCTGAAGGGGCCAGTGAGTGTGACCGACTGGCACGCCGAGCCCCCGCCTCCTCGCACACAGAACCCCCCCGCCTCCTCGCACGCCAAGCCCCCGCCTCCTCACACACAGAACCCCCCCCCCCCGCCTCCTCCCGGGGCCCCGGGCAAGGCCCTGGGGGAGCTGGCTTCCTCCACCGGCTCCCAGCTTCCCTGTGTGAGAAGCGGGTGGAGTTCTGGGTGTCCGGGGAGGAGGTCCGGTGTGACGCCTCCAGCTCCGTCTGCCCTGTGGGGCCTCGGTTACCGGGGGAGGGGAGCGGGGTAGGCAGCAGGGAGGCGCGCTCCAGCTCCAGCCAGGCCGGGGCCAGGGCTTCGTAGCTAGGTGCAGTCTCACCGTGAGAGCGGCCGGGCCATCGAGCCACACCCACTCACAAAGAACTGCTCTCACCCGCGGTCTCCACGCCGCTGGAGATGCCGCTCAGCCATGAGAGATCAGGCCCGGCCAGCCGGCCAGCCAGCCTGGTCCTGGCCAGTTAGAAAGCTCCAGGCATGGAGGAGGCGGATGGGGACGGACGGGGGGCAGGGAGGGAAAGACACGGCCTGGGACCCCCTAAAGCGAGCTCTGATGAGAAACTCCCCCGTCCCTTCTCCCGGGCCCATCCCACACCCCAAAACCAGGAGTCGTTTTCTTTAAGAACGGACACAAACAGATATCCTACTGAACGTGTTCTTGGCCATTGCGGTGGATAACCTGGCCGATGCGGAAAGCCTGACCTCTGCCCAGAAGGAGGAGGAGGAGGAGAAAGAGAGGAAGAAGCTAGCCAGGTAACCCTCTGAGCCCACCCGCTGCTCTGAAATGCCAGTCGTGCTTGGAAGGAGGCCTGGGGAGTCCCAGGCTAGACCTGCCTCCTGAGTCCCAGGCTAGACCTGCCTCCCCAGTCCGAGGCTAGACCTGCCTCCTGAGTCCCAGGTTAGACCTGCCTCCTGAGTCCCAGGCTAGACCTGCCTCCTCGAGTGCCAGGCTAGACCTGCCTCCCCAGTCCGAGGCTAGACCTGCCTCCTGAGTCCCAGGCTAGACCTGCCTCCCCAGTCCGAGGCTAGACCTGCCTCCTGAGTCCCAGGTTAGACCTGCCTCCTGAGTCCCAGGCTAGACCTGCCTCCTGAGTCCCAGGCTAGACCTGCCTCCCAAGTCCCAGGCTAGACCTGTCTCCCGAGTCCCAGGTTAGACCTGTCTCCCGAGTCCCCGGCACTGTGCTGGAGCAGAGGCCGCTGTATGGTAGTCTCTGCGCAGCCTTCCATCCCCGCCCCGTCTAAGGAGCTGGGGCCTCTTTGTAGGGAGGCGGAGAGGAGGAAGGCAGCCCTCACGGGGACGCCATGCTGGCTTAGAGCCGTCTCCTTCCCGCTGGCCTCGTTCTGCGTGGGGGGAAGGCAAGACCGGACTCGGCACGCCGTGCTGGCCTGAGCCGTTCTCCCATCTGGGGACTCCAGAGGCTGGAAGGCGTGAACCGGGCACGGTCCCGTGCCTGGGGAGAGGGGAGGGCCGACACCCGCATCGCGCCGGTCAACATCCCTTCCTTTTGTGTTTTCCTCCCGCTGGCCGGCCAGGACGGCCAGCCCCGAGAAGAAACAGGAGGCGGCGGAGAAGCCGGTGGTGGAGGAGATGAAGGAGGAGAAGATCGAGCTGCGGTCCATCACGGCTGACGGCGAGTCCCCGCCCACCACCAAGGTGCGTGGCCGCCCCTCCTTCCCTCGCCATGGCTGGCGGGGTCCCGGCCACAGAGGAGGGGTCCCCCGGGCCCCACACCCGGAGAGGAAGAGGAAGGAGCCAGCACAGATCCGGGCCATGGGGTCCAGCGGGGGGGGGAGAAGGCACCGTGGGGGTCCCGGCCTCTGCGCGGTCCCCCAAGGCCATGCAAGGTGAAGGGGGGCGGGGCCTCCTCCCCAGGGTGGCCACGGGGACCCCCGAACCGTGGCAGGTCTCTAACGGGACTCTCCCTCCTCTGCCCCTGCCCAGATCACCGTGGACGAGCTCCAGCCCAATGAAAATGAGGATAAGAGCTCCTACCCCAACCCAGACACCACAGGTACCAGACTCGCGGCCGACTCTGCAGCTGGGGGGGCGGGGGGCCCGGACCCCGATCTCCACACGGAAATGACTGGCGGCCCCTTCCTCCATGCACACACGCACACTACTGGCCACGTGGAAATGACGGACAGTCCCCATTTCCTCTGCACACACGCGCTGCTGACGCTTAGCATTCCTGCTGCTAGCTGGGGGCTCCTTCCCCCCACTTCCCCGTAATAATAATGTTGAGATCGACAGGGCCGCGTCTGAGCAGCGTTTTGGTTTTTTTAATCTTTCTGCGGATGACTTTTTTTATTTATTTATTACGGTCATGGTAAAGGTGGTGGACCGAGGGGTTGCGGTTGTGTAAGTCAGATAAGGAATCCATTTCTTTGTAACAGTGTCAGCTTCTGATTTTAAATTACTCGTGGTGGGAATGTTGTAAGAGTAAATCCAGTACCGCCGGATGATCACCGGACACACTCGGGCAGGGAGTGGCGGTCCGGTCCAGTAGTTTGCATGGGCCGGTCCATGGTGACTTCATGTTTGGAGCCTTTGCGCCCTCTCTTCTGGTCCATCCATAAATGCGTGACACATAATAATCGCCTCTCACACACGCTGTGCTGTGGATGCTAGAATCCCCGTGTCTCTCCGAGTCTGGGACCCCTTTTCCTCCCCCCATCTCCTCCCGCTCCATGTGTTCTTTGGAAGTCGGATCTGCGTACATTTAAGGCTCGCCCCTGCGAGATCGCCACTATCTTAGGCAGTGTACGGGGACGGCAGACGATTTTCTGCCCCCACTGGCTCCGGCGGGTCCCCTTCCACGCAGCCCTGGCTCAGGAGCCTCGGGAGTGGAGGGGCAGCGCTGGCACCGGTGGCCCACTTGTTGCTTTCCTTGTACGATGCCTTCGGGCCTCCTATCCTAAGGAAGCGCCCTGCGGATGAGACCTTCCTGTGTGTCTGTGCGGCTCGACTGGCGAGAGAGTCTTTTTCAGTCTTAGAAATCCTTTGAGGAAGGGTCTGTCACAGAACTCTCTCGCTGTATTTTTACTCTCTCTAAGGAGTTGTACAACTGGGCGACAGAATTGGAAAGAGCTCCCGGGAGAGGATCTTGTCTGGGTCCCCAAATAAACCAACTAGACTCGAAGATGGGGGGCGAGGTCCCTTTCCCGGGAAGTGGGGATTTCAGTGCTAAGACCAGGACAGATTGGGGCGAACAGAGACCCGCTGGCCACCCTCCCCGTGCTCCGCGGAGACCCGTGTCAGGCAGCGGGGCTCTCTGGCAGCCCTCGTGAGCCGCACTGGCATTCCTGGGAGCCAGAGGTGGGGGTGGGAGGTGGAGACGCACGCGGGCCTTGTCTCCAGGGCTGCTTGTCTTTCCAGAAGAGGAGGAGGAAGAGCCGGAGATGCCGGTGGGGCCCCGCCCCCGGCCCCTCTCCGAGCTGCACCTGAAGGAGAAGGCCGTGCCCATGCCGGAAGCCAGCGCCTTCTTCATCTTCAGCCCCAACAACAGGTGCGTGGGGGCGCGGGGGAGGTGGACCCCCGCCGCCAGCCGGCGAGTCGGGGCCTCTCCTCCAGCTTGTGTAAGCACAAGGGAGCGCACACACGCGCACACACACACACTCGCATTCGGAACGTGTGGTCCGCATCCCCCCCTCTCAGGTGTTGAACACGCAGACTCCATCTTTCTGTTCTTCAGGATCCACCGAGTCTGTTTCGCGTCACAAAACGCAGAGCCGCGCGGCGTCTCCATGGACGGCCCTTTTAGGGGTGCGGCTCCCGGGGCGCGGGGGGCGCACGCTGGTCTCCATCTCCTCCTCTCCCCTCCTCCCCGCAGGTTCCGGCTCCAGTGCCACCGCGTGGTGAACGACACCATCTTCACCAACCTGATCCTCTTCTTTATCCTGCTCAGCAGCATCTCCCTGGCCGCCGAAGACCCCGTGCAGCACACCTCCTTCAGGAACCACGTAGGCCCGCCCCACCCCGCCCCCACTTTCTGTCCCCTGTACCCCCTTGTCCCAGGAGCAGGCCCGTGGCTTCTGTGGCCGCGGTCTGGACGCGGGGTCTGCGCCTCATCGTCAGATGCACAGCAAGCATTCCTCTAAGACGGGGCTCAGAGCAGGACTCAGTGAGAGAGCCCCCCACCCCCACCCCGGCGTCTCCCGCCTGCTCCCAGAGCCCTCCGGCCAGGCCGGGAGCGTTGGCAAATGTGACAGTGATCAATCAGGCTGGCCCCCGATGAAAGCCAGCCACGGCCCGGTACAGCAGTTCAAGCCAGTCATCCTCGCTATCTGAGAGGCAGAGACCAGAAGATCCTGGTTCAGGGCCGGCCTGGGCAGAGTGTTCCCCCTCAACTGCGAGGCTGGGTGCGGCGGCATGCCCGATCAAATACAAGGATCCCAGGCCAGGCCCAGAACGAGACAGCCTTGCAAATCACCAGGGTCAAAAGGGCTGGAGGTGTGGCTCAGGTGGCAGAGCGCCGGCCTTGCGCACACAAGGCCCTGCACTCAAAGTTAAAACAAGCCTCTGCCGTCCTCCGTAGCACCAGTCCAAACCAGGCCCCATCACGACCCTAGTGAACACCTCAAAGGATAGAATCAGAACAGCTGTGTCTCCAAGCCTCACACACACTCACATACAATGCACACACACATGCACACACACACACGTGTGCACACACACCCGTGCTAGACTCTGAGATGATCCCTGGAGCCCAGCCAGTGTGTGAAGAGGATGAAACCCTCAGCCGGGCTCGGCCTACGCTGGCCTGGGGAGCGTTCCTGCCCAAACCTGGAACGAAAGTCCACACCCAGGGAAGCAACTGGCCGGTCGACCCCCACCCCCCTCAGGGTGTCCCCGAGAGGAACCAGCCGATCCTTCCCCATCATGGGACTTGAACTCTGGGCCTGGGCGCTGTCCCTGCTCTACCACTTGAGCCACAGCGCCACTTCTGGTTTTCTGACGGTTCATGGGAGATCAGAGTCTCATGGACTTTCCTGCCTGGGCTGGCTTTGAACCACGATCCTCAGATCTCAGCCTCCTGAGTCGCTGGGGTGACAGGCGTGAGCCCGGCTCCTCTCCCCTTTTGACAAACATCCCCATGGTCAAATTTGGGGGCTGGAAGGCAAACTGGGTTCACGGGGAGAGCCGCCAGCCAGGCAGACACTGCCTGGACCCTGTTCCCGCCCGGGGAAGCTCCATCCAGAGCCGCTGGGCTGCCCACACCAGCCCGCATGGCACCAGGGCCGGCCGTACGCCCGTCCCCCCCAGTCCCACCCGCCCGTCCACAGAGGTCTCTGGAAAGGGCTCCCTGTTTTGGAGGATGCCCCCTTTTCCGGTGAACGTCCTCTGGCGGCTCCCTCCTGCCGGCCCCCATCCCAAGCCCGCCCTGTTGCTTTTCTGTTTTGCAGATTCTGTTTTATTTTGACATTGTTTTTACTACCATTTTCACCATTGAAATTGCTCTGAAGGTAAAGCCCCGCAGACCGCCGGCCCCTCCGCACCGCGCCCGCCGGCCTGCGCCGGCCTGCTATGCTGCTCCCTGTCTCTAACACACCAGCTCTGTGCATCCTGGGGTCACTCTGAGCCACTAACCCCGTTCTGCTTGTCTTCCAGATCCTAGGCAATGCTGACTACGTCTTCACTAGTATCTTTACATTAGAAATTATCCTTAAGGTAACCCACCCTGAGCATGCCCCTCCGCCTCTGCTCTGCCCCCGACGCTCTGACTTCTGTTCCCCCCCCCGACTTCTCAAGCCTAACGTGGAGAGTTAGTACTGTCACTGTGCCCAGGCTCAGGAGCCAGGCAGGACTGCCCCTTGTCCTGCTGTAGGCCAAGAGCAGGTGCGCCCCGCCCCGCCCCAGCCGTGGTGACGCTCCGGGTGGCTTTCCCGTCACTGGTCAGGCTCCGTGGCCACCGGGGGTGCCCGGCTTCCAGGCTCCCCTGCGCCATTGCCGGTCAGTGCGTGGCAGAACCCTCCTTCCAACTCGATCGCTCTCCTCCCGCCCGGATGAGCTCTGTAGAAAGGGAAGAGACCCCCCCCCCGCTGCGTAAAGGCGCCCCGTGGCCGCCGTCTCCGGGGACCGTCCCCACGCACTCCTCCGTGGCTCGCTGTGGATGTGGGGCTGAGCCGAGCTGGAGCCACACCGCTCCATCGCGGGCAGGACGGGCAGCCTGGCTCCCACCCCGATCACGCACGATGCATCTGGCCCCTCCGTGCCCCGGGGGAGCTCCTGCAGGGAGCGTGAGCAGCCAGGCCCCGGCCTGCCCGACGCTGGCCCTGTCCGACTCTCCAGAACTGCCTTCATGCAGCCATCCCCAACCCAGACAGAACCCCGGCCCAGCCCCTCTGGGGAGAGCCAGGTCACGGTCCGCCCCCCCCCAGCCCGGGTGCCCAGGCCAGACAGAACCCCGGCCCAGCCCCTCTGGGGAGAGCCAGGTCACGGTCCGCCCCCCCCCCAAGCCCAGGCGCCCAGGCCAGGCCACCCAGCACCTGGGCCAACTGCTCAGATCACGCGCGTCGGGGTGATGCGATGCTCACTGGGACTCTGGCCCTCCATGTCCGTCTCCGGGGCCCGGGGCCCCCGAGGCCCTGTGATTGGGGCTGATGCGGCCCTGGGAGCTGCAGTCCCTTCCCGTCCTGGCGAAACCCGGCCCTTCGAGGGACTCATGTCACCTTACCTGAGCTCTCGGTGACAGCGCTGTCCCCCAGGGGCCCGGCCGTGCCCACCCCTGGCTTCCTCGACTGACCCAGAGCTGCTCAGCTCTCCCTTCCCGCCCAGGGACAGAGTGACTCTAGGCAGAGCCCGTTCCTGAAGCCAGGGCTGGGAACCCAGAGCCCGCGCTGCCCGACCTGCTGCCGGCCCCTCTTCCACGGGTGCTTTTTTTGTTGTTTTTTCTGGACTCGGACTCAGATGCACCGGAGTTCTTTTCCAGGAGGAGAAACATGCCGAGCCGCCATTCCCACCCGCCCCCCAGCCTCCCCTCAGGCTGTCGATGGCCGGCACGGCCCTTCCCGCCCCTTCTCTCTTCCTCTTCGGGTCTCTTCCGTGCTGGCTGTGCTGCGTGTCCACCCCCAGCCCGGTCCCCCCCACCCCAGTCTCTCTGGCGGAGCGGGCTCTGCCCGGCATTGTGCCGAGGCGCAGGTGGCCAGGGCCATCCGTCCTCGCTCAGGCTGCAGGAGGCGCGGGAGAAGGCGGTCAGCCCTTCCGGGGGCTGGGGGCCTGGGCCTCGGCGGTCTTCCGCCCAGCTGAGGGCCTTGAGACCACACTGGACCAAGCGGCCCCTGGGAGAGGCCCAAAGCTCCGACCCCCCACCCCCCCCACCACGGTCTCTTACGTAACGACCCCCGCATCTGAGTCTCCTGCCGCCCGCTGCTGGCCGGGGGAGGTCGATGGAGAGGATGAGGCCGCCAGAGCTACTTGTGCCCCCTTGCGGCACCCGGGACGCTCTGATTCCCAGGAGAGGAGGCCCTCCCGCTGTCCGGTCCACCGCCTTCCTCTGTCTGCTGCCTCGTGGCCCGTGGATTTTTTTTAACAGCCTCACCCTGGCTATCCGCGGGTCCAATCCACTCAGCAGGGGGGCAGGGGGATGTAGGAGAGAGAGAGAGGAAGCTCCCTCCCCACCCGTCCCTGCCCGTGCTCTTGCTCCTGAGGTTTTTGGGGTATCGGGGAAGCAGAAGGGGCCCCTGCCCCTCACGTAGGAAGATCCCCGCATTCGACCCAAGCCCTGGCCACAGGGCCGGCGCCGCGGGCGTGGGCTCCGTCCCCCACACACTCTCGGGGGCCTCCAACCCAACGGGGCAGCCTCGGTTTCCCCAATGAGGCTCCGGGAAGAGCAGTTCCCAGCAGGGGTGGGATTTGAACCCGGGCACGGGCGGGGGGGGGGGTGGAGGGAGGTCAGCACAGCTCCAGAGCCTGTGTCCCCCCATCCAGTCCCGTCCGTACCACTGGGACGTGGGCGAGAGCCGAGCCTAAACCCTCCTCCCGGGGGTGGGCGTAAGTCCTGGGCAGACAAAGGCAGGTGGTCACCTCTCTAGGCCGGTCTCCTTGCCAGCCAGCTGGGTGGGTGGGAGGGAGGACGTGAGGAGGGAAAACCCAGCCCAAATAGCTCAGCAGAGCGCCCTGACGTGGCTGGCCCCATCTTGGATGGGGCTCGCCTTAAAGGGCTTTGAAGGCGGGCACGAAACCCGCATGGTCTGACAGGTGGAGCCCCCTGGACACCCCAGGCTGTGGGGAGCCCGGCACGGTTGAATGGCTGCATGCGGAGCTCTCTTCTCGGCACCCTGTCCCGCCCAGCCTTCCTGGCCCCCTCGGGCAGAGCTTGGGGCCTGTCTGGCTGCCGCGGGCAGACGGGCAGGGCGGGGGGGTCTCTGGGCTTGGGCCGGGGCGCTCACACACGGCCGGTTCTCCGCAGATGACCGCGTACGGGGCCTTCCTGCACAAGGGCTCTTTCTGCCGGAACTACTTCAACATCCTGGACCTGCTGGTGGTTAGTGTGTCCCTCATCTCCTTTGGCATACAGTGAGTAGAGCTGGCTCAGCTCGCGGCGGCCCGGGGCAGGGCGGGGGGGGGCGACGCGACAAAGAAGCAGGTGTCCCTACCACGGCCATCGCGGCCTGACCTGCTCCTCAGCCACCACCCCCCAGCCCACCTCTCTCTTCAGTTGGTCAAAATGTGTGTTGCCGGGCGCCGGTGGCTCACACCTGTCATCCCAGTTACTTAGGAAACTGAGATCGGAGGATCGTGGTTCAAAGCCAGCCCCGGGCAGGAAAGTCCATGAGACTCTGATCTCCAATAAACCACCCAAAAACCAGAAGTGGTGTTGTGGCTCAAGTGGTAGAGCGCTCGCCTTGAGCTGAAGAGCTGAGGGACAGCGCCCAGGCCCAGAGTTCAAGACCCATGACTGACAAAAAAAAAAAAAGTGTGTGCATGTGTGTGTGTGCCTCTGTGTGTATGTGTGTGTGTGTGAGAGAGAGGGGGGGGGAGGGAGGAAGGGAGGGAGAAAGGGAGGGGGGAGGGAGGGAGGGGGGAGAGGAGCATGAACATGTGCTGTTCTCAGCTCAGGGATGGGACATTGGAAAGTTGAGACTCAGGCCCTCGCAAGACTTGCTCTGAGCCACACCAATGGCAAAGACAGGCAGGTGTGCTGGCGGGCCCGGCCCCCTCCCTGACCGGCTGGTGGCCAGCCTGGAGGATGGCAGGGTGGCCATGGAGACCTCTCCCGCCGTCTCCAGCTCCACCCAGAACTTTCAGCTCACAGGATCCAGCTTCCCGCCCAACTCCACCACCAAATCCCCCTTTTCCCCCTGAACCAAGAATCCCTCCTCCTATCCAGCGTGAGTGGAGCTGTGGCGGGCAGATAGCAGGAGCGGGGTGGGAATCCGGGGCCCTGGCTCCCCGCGTCCCTCCTGCCGCACTGGCGCCATCGCCGGGGACGCCTGCCAACTTGCTTATCGGCGTCTGGCCCCCGACCCAGACGGCCCCCGACCCGCACATAGGCTGGGGATCCAACCACGGCCACCACAGCCCTCCGCCCGGGGCCACCGTCCCAGCCTGCTCAGGGTCCCCAAGGAGGACCAGCTCGCTCGGGGCTCCTACAGCGGGAGACAGAAGTAAAAACACCCCCGAGGCCGACCCCATTTTCTTCTGAGCCTCCGTCATCCCCTCCTCCTCCCCCCGCAGGTCGAGTGCCATCAACGTGGTGAAGATCCTGAGAGTCCTGCGTGTCCTCAGGCCCCTGAGGGCCATCAACAGGGCCAAAGGACTCAAGGTGAGCGGGCGGGGGGCGCCAGGGGGCCCGAGGGGGCTCCACCCACAAAAGCTTCCCGTTGGGGGTTCCGCTGAGGACAGGGAGACACTGGAATGGGAAGATGGTGGCCAGGAGCCTGCCAGGCTGGCGCCGAGTCCCGTCCCACTGGGAGTCTCGCTCCATGCCAAACGGACTTTCAAACCCTGAAGCCCCAAGAAAATTTCCCACATGGGAGGCCCTCGCCGCGAGGGCTGGGCCCCCCGCCACCCCGCACCCCGACTTCCCAGTCCTCTGGGCTCCCCACGGGACAGCTGTCTGCCGTGTCTCTTCAGCCCCGTTTCTCCTGATCGCCCCGATGTGTCTGCGCTCCCTCCTCCACGAGCTCGGGCTGCCCGCCTGCCCTGTCCCCGGCCCCTGCGGCCCCTGCGGCACGTGGCTCAGTGTGTGTGTGTGTGTCCCTCTGTCCCCTGCAGCACGTGGTCCAGTGCGTGTTCGTGGCCATCAGGACCATCGGCAACATCGTGATTGTCACCACGCTGCTGCAGTTCATGTTCGCCTGCATCGGGGTCCAGCTCTTCAAGGTAAGGTCTCCACGGGGCTTGGACGGCCCCCACCTCACCCCACCGCCGGCCCGGGAAAGGGACGCGGCAGCCGCCCAGGCAGCACGTGGGGCGAGTGACCACAGGCCCCGGCCCTGGGACGGCGGAGGCCGGAGGAGGCTTTGCTCCGTCCTCTCAGCCGGGCCTGCCCGCCGCGGGCGGCCCTCCTTCCCGTGGGGTGAGCCTGTCTCTCCTTCCCGTGGGGTGAGCCTGTCTCCCCTTCCCGTGGGGTGAGCCTCTCTCCCCTTCCCGTGGGGTGAGCCTGTCTCCCCTTCCCGTGGGGTGAGCCTGTCTCCCCTTCCCGTGGGGTGAGCCTGTCTCCCCTTCACATGTGGGCTCTCTCGGGCCTTTTCATCCCAAAGCCCCCCCCCCGTCCTCTGGATCCGCCCGTTTCGGGGCGTCTCTAACCAGCCCCGCTGTTCCTCCGCCTTCCAGGGAAAGCTCTACACCTGCTCCGACAGCTCCAAGCAGACCGAGGCCGAGTGCAAGTGAGTGTGCATGAGCGTGCCGCCGGGGTCCAGACGGGCCGCCAGGGAGGGCGGGGCTTGATGGCCAGCTCGCGGCGCGCGGTCAGAGCTGTGGACATGGTACTGCTTCCAACCGTGCCCCCCCCCGCCCCGCGGCGCGCGGTCAGAGCTGTGGACGCGTTCCTGATTCCGACCGTGCTGCCCCCCCCACCACCCCGCGGCGTGCGTGGCCCCGGCCTTGCTGGTCCACCCCCCCCAGTGCTCCCCAAGTCCCCACGCACTACGCCGGACAGGGGGACCCCGGCACTAACGCCCAGTCTGCTGCCGTGGCAGGGGAAACTACATCACCTACAAAGACGGGGAGGTGGACCACCCCATCATCCAGCCCCGCAGCTGGGAAAACAGCAAGTTCGACTTTGACAACGTCCTCACCGCCATGATGGCCCTCTTCACCGTCTCCACCTTCGAGGGGTGGCCAGAGTGAGTACCGGGGCCACCGCCCGCTGCCCGGCGTCGGAGGCCCCCAGCCCTGCCCGCCGCCCTCCCAGAGGGGCGCCCTGCCTGCCCCCGCCCCGCCCCGCCCCGCCAGGGCGGCCTTCCCGTACCCGTGGAAACGACTCTTCTAGGCGATCGGAATGCACGTGTGCGCGTGTGTGCTGAGATCAAACCCAGGGCCTTGCGTGCGCTCGCTCGGCCAGCCCCCTACCACAGAGCCACACCGCAGCCTAAGACGTGAACGCGTTGGAAACTTCAACCCAACACGAGCAATGTCTGCTCCCTTTCCCACACGGCCTCCCAAGCCAGGGGTCTGTGCGGCGTCCACGGGACGTCTGCGCGGGTTACAGAGGAGGCTGACGGAGGATGAGAACTCGGGCGCAGGGCAGAGCCCAGGCCTGAGTGGAGAGCAGACGCACGCAACCCCCTTGAGTAGAGAGCCAGAGCGCCGTGCGCGGTGTGCGGTGGGCGACGCAGTCAGCCACGCTCACACCGATGCTTATTTTTTTAGTCTAAATGGATGGATATTTCCTGTCGGATGTAGCCCACGTCTGGTCTGACCTCCACCTCCTCATTCCCGCCCGCTCAGCGCACAGCCGCTGTTTCAATATTTACTGAGTGTCTGTGTGTGAAGGGGAAGCGGCGGTGCGTGCGACCTTTCAACGGCTCCCCCGGCTCCCGACACCTTTGTACGCATTACATCAGCGGCCTGGAGGGCCAGGAGTTCTTGTCCCCTTTCACAGAGCCAGAGTCTGTGTCCCAAAGAGCCTGAGGGATTGTCCAAGGCCGGGACTTGAGCCCGGACGCTCCCCTGACCCCAGGCAGCCCAAGGCCGGGACTTGAGCCCGGACGCTCCCCTGACCCCAGGCAGCCCCAAGGCCAGGACTTGAGCCCGGATGCTTCCCTGACCCCAGGCAGCCCCAAGGCCAGGACTTGAGCCCAGACGCTCCCCTGACCCCAGGCAGCCCCAGGCCTGACGCCGTCCCCTCCCGCAGGCTGCTGTACCGCTCCATCGACTCCCACACGGAGGACAAGGGCCCCATCTACAACTACCGTGTGGAGATCTCCATCTTCTTCATCATCTACATCATCATCATCGCCTTCTTCATGATGAACATCTTCGTGGGTTTTGTTATCGTCACCTTCCAGGAGCAAGGCGAGCAAGAGTATAAGAACTGCGAGCTGGACAAGAACCAGG
>NW_012267285.1:3492023-3497372 GCF_000151885.1 Dipodomys ordii
GTCCTCATCCTGCTCAACACCATCTGCCTGGCCATGCAGGTCAGTCCCGGGCCTGGGAGGGGGTGCGAGGGGGAGAGGAGCCGGGGATCCTGCCTCCCCGCCCCTCCCTCACCGCCCCTCCCTTCCCTCCGCTCAGCACTACGGCCAGAGCTGCCTGTTCAAATCCGCCATGAACATCCTCAACATGCTGTTCACCGGCCTCTTCACCGTGGAGATGATCCTGAAGCTCATCGCCTTCAAACCCAAGGTAGACCTCTGAGGGCAGACCGGGGGCGGGGGAAGGGGGGCGGGCTGGGGGCAGGAGGGCACACCTGGCCAAGAGGGGGAGACAGGCCCCAGCTCCTTGACACAGAGCCCCAGCCGGGGTTCCCCAGCCCCCCCGGAAGTGGAGGCCCCACCAGGCCGAGCCCCAGCCCTTCCCCTCTCATTTCCCACAGACTGGCAAACCAAACCTCTGCGCGCCAGCCCCGCACGCACACAGGGCTCTCAGCTAACGCGGGGGGGGGGGGTCTGCAAACGGGTCTCACGGCACCACAGCTCACGGGCCGTTCTCCAGCGGGTCCCCAGCTCAGGTGCCCTGTAGGGAAACGAGCTTTCGAGGCGCAGAAGACAGGACAGACTGGGAGCTGGAGGCGGGGCTCGAGCAGTAGCGTGCTGAGTTCGAATCCCAGTGCTGACCAGAAAGAAAAGCTGTACAGACGGTCCGGTCACCGTTCTTGCTCTTCCTCTCTGTCAAATCTCTGGCTAATTTTCAGAGAACGAGACGCCTCCACCGACGTCATGTTGGTCAAGTGATGTAAAAAATACCCCTTCCAAGGTCAGCCCCCTGCCCGGGGTCTGCGGTCTCCCGACCGAGAGATGGTCGGACGGCGCTGGGGGCCTCTGGCCATCGCTATGGCGACGCGGCTGGGCAGGGCGGGGAGCGGGGTGGGGGGGGAGGGGTGCCGGCCAGCATGGCTTTCTCTGGGTGTCGTGAGGCGTGCGGTTTGACTATTTCCACGCCTTGAGTCACCCGGCGGTGGACTCAGAGGTGTTCCTGGCTGCGGCCGCCCGCGGAGCCGGCCTGCGGCGGCAGCGTTCGGACCCGGCTCATGAGCTCGGGTGATGGCTTGGCAGCCGGTTCCCGGCAGCTGCGGCTACGGGTCGGTCGCCAGACTGTGGCGCGCTTCCTGCCTTCTTCCGTGGCTGGCTTCCCAGCCAGGAACAAACGCGGGAGAGTCTTCCCGGAGGAGGGGCGGGCCGCGCCGGACGGCGGGAGGTGCTCATACCCTGAGGGCAGAGGGTGAGTTTGTGTCTCTGGCCAGAGCCTGAGAAGGGGATGGAGGCCAGCCGCCCGGCCTGTCGCTGAGCTACCTTTGAGCTGGGGGACTAGCATGCGGGAAGGGAGCTCGGGTTTTCCAGGCAGACAAAGAAACAAACCAGAAACCACTTGAGGCTCTGCTGGAGGCTGCCTGGCCGCGTCAGACCTCCCTGCGAGTGGCGATTCCGGGCCGGGCTTTAGGCTGGCAGGCGTGCTGGTGCACGGCACGGTGCGTTTGAGCTTTCAAGCGGTTGCTGCCCCTCCCCCCGCCCTGCCCCAAAGAAGGAAATGGAAGATGGATGTTACTACGCGGCTTCTTACGACGACCATAAAATGCCAGAAGCAACGAACTGACGAGGAAAAGGTTCCCATTTTCTGGAGGTTCCCGGGCTGGCGGCCAGCATCAGCTGGGCTCAAGGGGGGTGGGGGCAGGGCAGCGGGGGCCCCTCCCGGGCGTCCTCCCGACAGACCCCAGCACCACGTCCTTGGGGACCTTAGCAAGCCCGAGGGAGGTGGACGCTCGGAGGAGCCCTGAGCCTCCCGGGCTGCGGTCATGCTGGACCACGGCCATCAGGGCAAAAGAGGTTTTGTTGGAATCGTCAGAAAGTGACTGAAAACCGGATTGTCCTCCTGGGATGAGCTGAAGTCTATCTGCGAAGAGGGAAAAGAATTAGACGCCTTTTACAGATAAGCCCTGGGGGGGAAACGTCCGGCCGTCAAGGGTAAATCCCATGGAAACCAGCTGAGATTTTTTTTTCAAAGACAAAGTTGTAAAAGATCTTTACGGAGAGGGACCGAAGCAATGCGAATAAAGTGGAGGCATTTGTGAGCTGGAGAACTCCGTCTTCCTGAGATGCCACCGATCGCGACCAGTCCACGCAGCCAGCACCACCAGACTGACACGGCACCGGAACTCCTCCCAGGAGGGCTAGGAGGGGGACGCAGGGCGGGAGCGGGGGCCCGGGACGCCGCCTGCGTGGACGGTCCTGACCTCACCGTGGAGGGGACGCAGTGCCCAGGGAGGGAGACACGGAGAGTCTGCGCTCAGCAAAGGCGTGGGTCCCAGAGAGGAGACAGCGTCATCCCAGAGAGATGGCAGCCCTGGGATTGACCAGCGAAGACGGATCGGCAAGAACCAAGAAGAGACTTGTAGATCCGCGCCGGCCAGCCGGTGCCGGCCAGCCGTGGGGCTGTGGAGGGGCAGGGGGGGGGGGGGGGGGGGGGGGGGGGGGGGGGAGGCAGGGCCTGCCGGCAGCCTTTCCAGCTTCTGGACATTTAAGACGGAGCCGCGTCTCTGACTCACTCCCCCCGAGGGGAAGAGATTCAGCCCTGGCCCCCTCCGCTTCAGCTCCCCTCCCCTGGCCCCGCCCGAGAGGAGGCCGAGAGGACAGGGGAGGAAGAGGAGACTCTCTGGCTTCTGGAACCGGCTGCAGCCTCGGGGCTCACTTTCCTGTGGCCACACAAATGAAGACCCCCAGGGTAGTCCAAGGCAGAGGATACATGGAAGTTTCTGGATGGGCCTGTCTCAAAGTATCCCACGCAGGCCGTCGATGGTACCGCCAGGGGCCTCGCGAGGCCCTGGAGACCACTTAAAACGCTCCGAGGAAGCCATGTTTTAAAGTTAATGGACATTGGCCCTTCGGAGGCCACGGGCATCGACGCGCGGGCAGCACAGCCCTGGCTCCGCTTCCTTCCCAGGACGTAGCTGTGTCTGCCGTCCTCCGCCTGTCCGTCCTGGCACTGTCCGTGCAGCTGCTCACCACGCCAGATGGTCTCGCCCATCCTCCCCGCCCTCCCCCTGTCTGGCCATCTTCTGCCAGACTTTGAGGGACACACGGCAGAATCCCTGTGAGAGCCAGGCGGGCCTCCCCCACGGCCAGCCCCCCCCCCCGGCCAGTCCCAGCATGCCTTGCAACAGAGGGCAGCCTGGCCTCACCCGACTGCAGCTCAGCCTCTCGCCGTGGGCGCTCATTCCGTCTCCAGGGCCTAGACATTCCTCCTGTTTCCAGATTCCTTGCACGCGTGCACGTGCGGTGTTGGTGGCAATAGACTAACGTCCACCCCAATGCCTGTCATCCCCAGGGTGCGGGCAGCGTGCCTGACTCCGGGAACCCGGTTCTTCCAAGAGCCAACATCTCTAACTTGGACCCGTTCTTGGGCCCTGAAGGTGCCTCAGTTTACCACGCTGGGAAACCTTCTGCCTCACCAGCATTCACATTCCAGCTGAAAAGAAGTCCCCCGTGAACAGCTTGAGCCGGGCACAATGACACGCACACACACACGCTCACACCTGTGATCTTGGCACCTGGGGAGGCTAAGGCAGGGAGGATCTGAAGCAGAGTCCAGCCTCAGCCGCACGGCAAGATCCTATCTCAGAAATCTAAAGATAAACACAGTGAGCCCGAGCTAGCGGGCCCTGGCCACCGGTCATCTTCTTCCTTAGAGGAGAGCGGACGGGGCATGCTGGCCCCCTCTGCAGACCCCCGGCCTCCCTCGGCCTCTCCCTCATCCCACCGTCTCTGGCCTGCCCTGGGCTGCCCGGCCCCTCTGTGAAGAGCTCCTGGCTCTGCGCCATGGTTCCGAGAAGGTGCCATTTTCACGGGCTCTTGGGGAGACTCCAGTGCTTAAGGAGGAAGAACAGGGAAGCCCAGGAGAGTCGGGAGGAAGAAGCACCCGTCTGAATGAAGACAGACGTCTGTCTGAGAAAGAGCCAGAAAAGGAGCATGTCGGGCAGAAGGAGAAGCCCACGCCCTGGGGTAGAGGCCAGGCCAGCACACACAGCCCCCGGGGCCGTGTGAGGGGCGTAGAGAGCCGGGGGACGGGACGTCGGCCAGTGATGGATGACCACATGTTCCTGTTTAGAACCAGAGCACGGAGCTTGGGGGGGGGGTAAAATTCGGAGGCACCGCAGACCACGGCGGTGGCGAGGGAAGGGGGTCTGGATGAGGAATCGAGGCCCCCTGGCTTGTCCCCGCGGGGTGGGGGGTGGCTGGAACTGATGACGGGAGATCTGGAGACACAGTAGGTGCGTACAAGTCGCCGGCTGTGATGACCTGGAATTCAGACAGGGAGCCTGGGCTGCAGGTCTATTTTAGGAGTCCGCCGAGCCAGACTTCTTCCTAAAGTGGAAACTCGAAGCCAGCCCACCAGAGCCGCCTCACCCCGGGAGACAAGGAGACGGAAGCCGGGGAAACGGACGAGACTCCGGGAGCGAAGGGACGTGGACGGGACTGGAGAGGAGGGTGAGGAGCCCGAGGCCCGTCACAGATGAGCGAAGGGGGTGAGGCCACCGCCCGCACGCGCCCTGCTGGGGTCTGGGGTGTGCGGCTCCTGCGTCCCTCGTCAACGCCGTCCTTCTGCAAGCCACGCACGGGCATGAGTGACCCCACCCCACAACGACCTGCAAAATTCTCCTTCAGAGACCTCAGGATCCACCGGGCACCCGTGGCTCACGCCTGCAATCCACGCTACTCAGGAGGCTGAGATCTGAGGATCCTGGTTCAAAGCCAGCCCTGGCGGGAAAGTCTGTGAGACTCTGATCTCCTATCAGTCACAGAAAAAGCCAGAAGTAGCGCTGTGGCTCACGCGGTAGAGCACTAGCCTTGAATGAAAGGCGCTCAGGGACAGCGCCCTGGCCGAAAGTTCAAGCCCCAGGACCAGCAAAAAAAAAAAAAAAACTCAGAACCTCTCTAAACACCAAATGGAATCCAGGCGCCGGTGGCTCCTGCCTGTCATCCCAGCCGCTCAGGAGGCTGAGATCTGAGGATCAAAGTTCGAAGCCAGCCCAGGCAGAAAAGTCCATGAGACTTTTAGTCTCCAAAAAGCTGGAAGCGGAACTGTGGCTCCGGTGGTAGAGGGCTAGCCTTGCGTGAAAGAATTCAGGGAGGGGCTGGGAAGGTGGCTCAGTGGTAGAGCGCTTGCCTTGCATGCCTGAGGCCCTGGGTTCGATTCCTCAGCACCACATAAGCACAAAGAAAAAAGCCGGAAGTGGCGCTGTGGCTTAAGTGGTAGAGCACTAACCTTGAGCTGAAGAGCTGAGGGACAGCGCC
>NW_012267285.1:3498386-3502704 GCF_000151885.1 Dipodomys ordii
CACCTCCGCGAGCCTGCCGCGGGCCCAGTGCGCCCCCTGGAGGCCGCCGGCCCAGGCGCAGCCCTAAGCCGAGCCCCGTCTCCTGGCAGCTCACTGGTGACCCGGCGCCCCCGATGATGGCTTGTTTGCCGCGTGCCCACGGTGGAGGGGGGCGGCCTGTCAGGAGGGGGGACAGGCGGGGCCACCCCACGGTACCCCCTGTACCCCGAGACCAACATTGTGACAGATTGCCTGCCTGCCTGCCTGCCAGGCTGCTTGACTGCTTTCAGGAGTTACCACCGGTGATCAAAGCAAATGACAGGACTCGGTAGAAAGCACTGGGCGCGGAGGGCGGTGTCAGCGATTCCGTTTAATTACCGAATGTGGAAATTGCTCACACTGGGGAAGGACGCGGCAGTCCCCCCCACGTCCCCCCGCGCCCCCATCTGTGTCTCTGTCCCGGGGACGGAGGCAGAGCTGCACCCCTCCAGCCCCAGGGCACCGCCAGCCCACCCACCACCACCCCGGCACCGGCTGGACACACAGGAAGGACCGTGCGCTGTCTTCTGTCTTGGGAAATCATCGCGTTGAAAAGAGGTCGGGGGGAGTAGGGAGGGTGATCCTCAGAGCAGCGTGGGCAGCAAATCAACTCTGCCATGTGGTGCCTGGGTGACCAGGCCAGCCAACCTGACGAGGGGCAAGGTTCATTTTGGCTCATCGTTTTGGAGGTTATAATCCACGGTCACGTGGCAGCCCGTGACGGTGGAGGAGGCCCGTTCACTTTGCAAGTTGGGAAATGAGGAGAAACAGGAGTCCCAGTATTTCCTTCGGGGCCTAACTTCCTCCCACCAGCGCACGGTTCTTGTGCGTGTAGAAGGCATCCTTGCGGCCATTTTTCCTTCCTGATAGGATTTACTGACACCCTAGTCGGTGCCCGGGGGGGGGGGGGATTCCTGGCCAGAGGCATGTTTGTCAGCCTGATGTCTCCATTCTGGGTGGGAGCAGAGACCATCCCTCGCTCCGGCCTGGTCTCAGAGGCCTGGGAATCTGGAGGAGGAATTCCACCCCCCCCCGATCGGTAGGACTGGGCAAGGGGGGGACGGCTTCCACCCTGCGAGCCCCATTCATTCCCCGTCCCCCACCCTGTGTGGCTCTGCAGAACTGGACAGTACGAGGTTTGGTTTGCCACCTTCCGGAGAGCCCTTTCCCCAGCCCTGACCACCCATTTGAAGCTCTGTCATCTGCAAAAAGAAGGGTGACAGGCCTTGGATCAGACTGATTTTATAAAAGAAAAGAGTATTCCTTTCCCCCAGTTAACAATGGCTTCCATCAAACGGGAGGGATGTGTGTTAGAGAGCGCGCGGCGCTCACGCTCCCGGTGTGGAGACTCCTCTCAAACCCGCCCATGCAAAGACTCGGCCAGGTGTCTCCCTTGGACAAACTGTTCACCAAAATGGCGGCCGCGGGCTTTGTGGGTGGGGTGGGGTGTGGAGAGGGCGGGAGGAGGGGCTGGTGGAGCGGAGAGGGGGGAAGGTCGAGGCTTGAGGGGACCCTGCCTGCCCTCCCGGACGCACCTCCTCACCCCTGCCTCCGGCCGGGCCGGTCCTTTCGGGGCTGGCTCCGTGGGAGCCCACGGCCACGGGGGAACCGATGGGTTTGGCTTCTGTAGCCTCTGAGGCTCTGCGGAAGACAGAGACGTCCATCAACAGCTCCAGCAGCACAGCCCGGCAGCCGGGACCCAGTGTAGCCGTGCAGATGGGGGGGGGGGGACGGGCCCTGTCTGTCTGCACACACACAGAGGGGAGAGCCAGACAGGGGAGAGCCAGGTGCGGATCCGGGAGAGGACGGAGCCCCTCCGCATCCCAGCCTCCCCCCCCCCCCCGTACACTGTGTGCGTCTGGCGCTCAACGCGTGGCCTCTGCTCTGCCTTTCTTCCTCCCTCCCCCTCTCTCCTCTCTCAGCGGCGGTGCGGACGTGGCCACGCTCTCCATCTCGTTTCAGGTCTCTGGTGGACGGGGAAGATCGCCCTCCCTCCCTGAGCCCTGCCCTCCCCCCCACCCTCCCTCCCCCAATAACATGGAGTTGCCGCGTTCTCTAGGTTGGCGCGCAGGACCCTGGCCTTCTCGTTTCTCTCCCTTCTCTTCTTCACCCTCTCTCCCCTCCCTCCACCCACAAAGATCGCATGCGCATCCAGAGAGCACACAGAAACGCATAGCCCGCTGACTCCCCCACACACACACACACATACCTGAACCCCCCAAAGTTCAGCTCTGTCCTGCTCTGTGGGCGATGTCTGAGAACCTGGGAGGAAGTCAATGGCTTCTCACACACAGCATGCGACTTAACTAGAGAGAGGAGTCCCCACCCACCCCCCAACACACACACTCCCTGTCTGCCTCAAAGGCTCCAGCACGGTCAGAAAGAAAGTTCTGGAAAGTGAACAAGAGAGCCCTGGCTTCAGGCTGCCCCTCGCCTCACCCACTCCGAACACTCCCTCGAAAGCCATGGGAACCACAGTTCGTTTCTTAAAGAAGACGAACCTCTCTGGCCGGCGGCGGCCGGACAGCCAGCCAGGGATGACGGTCGGGGCACTGGGCCCGGCCTGTTCCGGGGTTTACCACAAAAATCTCCAAAGAGCTTTTTGTGAAGATTGGCCTCTGTGCCTCTAAATACGACACAGAGCAAAGAAGCCCCCTGTCCGTCGGACCGGGCGACCCCTTCCACGTACAGATCCGCCCGCCGGCTCTGCTGCTGTCTCGGGTAGCTTTTCCCACTTCGGGTGGCCCGTCACCCACGTCGGTTCCGGTATCCACCCCAGGACCCTCTCCCCACCCCACCCCTCCCTCCCAACAGGCTGGCCAGGTCCTGATACACACACACACACACACACACACACACCCGTGGCCGGCTCGGCCCAGTGCCCAGGATGGTGAGAGGCAGAATGGACCTGCCGGACGGAGACCGTGCCAGCCAGGATGGGGCCCTCTCAACCTGTCCCCGCCACCCTGCGCCCTCCATCGGGGCTCCCGGCCGGAGCAGGGGGGGGAACCCTCCGGAACTTTCCAGCAGAGACCCGACCCCCCCACCACCACCCCACACACACGCACCCTCGAGGCCAGGACAATGATTCTGGTGGTGATGTTGCTGCTCTGTTCTTGTCTGTCTAATACTCCTTTTTAATCCCCGCCCTGCCTGCCCCTCCCCGCTTCATGTAGGGTTACTTTAGTGATCCCTGGAATGTCTTTGACTTCCTCATCGTGATTGGGAGCATAATTGATGTCATTCTCAGTGAGATTAACGTGAGTATTACTCCAGCCCCAGGGAAGCCCCTCCCGCCTGCTCCTCCTCCGCCGTGTCCCCCCTCTCTCTCTGCCTCCTTTTGTGTTGTCCTTTGCTGTCCTCGTTGTTTTTAATTTCCTGTTTTTACCCGCCTCCAGTCACACTTTTTATTGAGCCCACCGTCGCCTTGTGGGAGTTTGTCCTCCTTTTTTTTTCCGATTGTGCCAGCTGCGCCCGGCTGTGCTGGGCCGGAGCGGAGGGAGCAGGCGGCCTCCGGCGCCCCCCCCCCCGGAACTAACCCCGCTTTTGTCAGGCCTCTTCGCCCCGCGAAAACCAGGTTGTCCAGGTTTGAGCCGCCAAGAGTTGTGTAGAGTGGTAAGAGTGTTTGAAATGCCTCGTAACCTCTTTCTTCTCATTTTTTTTCTCTTCTCTCCTCTCTTTCATGCCTTGTTTTGTCTTCATTCCCCTCTCCCTGCTGTTTTGTTGTTTTTTTTTTTTTCTTTCCCTCCTGCCCTGCCCTCCTCTCTCTCCTCCTGGCTTCCCTGGCTCATGCAGCACTATTTCTGTGATGCATGGAATACATTTGACGCCTTGATTGTTGTGGGTAGCATTGTTGATATAGCAATCACCGAAGTGCACGTAAGTACTCGGCGTCTGTGGCCCGGCTGTCTTTCCCGCCCCTCCCGTCCGTCCGTCCATCTGTCCTTTGTTTTTTGATCTCCTCCTCCACCCCCACCACCCCCACCTCCTTCTTTTTTGATTTCTGTCTCTTGTTCTTTTGGGTGTTGTCCTTGTGGTGTACCTGGGTTCTGATGACGCCTTTTCTCACTGCTTTGTTGGAATTTTCCGTGGCTGTGGCTCACATTGGGACTGGCTCTCTCCTCCTCAGTGCTGGTTTTCCCACCTTCTCCCCCTCCCGTGCCCTCGGCCTGCATGGCTCTCTGTATAGGGGCTGCCGCCCTGGGGGCTCTGGAGACTCTAGAGAGTTGACGAGGGCTGGTCTGCGGCTTCCAGGCGGCCCTGGGGCTCTTACAACCCCGTCTCCCCACACCCCCCCCAC
>NW_012267285.1:3504529-3505153 GCF_000151885.1 Dipodomys ordii
CCCCGCCTCAGGCCCTGCACCCCAGCCCTTCCCCTCCCAGAGCCGCCCTCCTGTACGCTCCTTCCGGCTCCTGCACACGGCTCCTGTCGCCTGGCATGTCCACATCTCTCAGGCCAGCCCTCTCTTGCCCTTAGTCCTCCACGTGTTGTGTCCATTTTTTTTTTGTCATTGTTTTTCCTTCGTTAAGAGATTTGATCACATTTGTGCAAACTGAGGGCCAGCCTGGGAGACAGCAGCGCTAGAGTCTCGGGCTGAGATACATGAGACCCCCCTCCACCCCCACCCACCCTCCCGAACAGTGTGAGCAACCTCTGCCCCCCGGACCCCCCACTGGAAGAAGAGTAGCCCCCACCCGCTGGCCTCCCTTCCGGCCGCAAACTGTGGGTCCTCTCTGTTGTGCGTGTGTGAGTGTGAGTGTGTGTGTACGTGTGCGTGTGTGTGAGTGTGTGTGTGTGAGTGTGTGTGAGTGTGTGTGCGTGTGTGAGTGTGTGTGAGTGTGAGATTGCACACACTCAGCTTGGCTTCTAGTAAGTCCTCAGGTTACTTTGTTTTTGGTCGGTCCCTGGGCCTGAACTCTGGGCCTGGGCGCTGTCCCTCAGCTCTTCAGCTCAAGGCTAGCGCTCT
>NW_012267285.1:3507112-3508604 GCF_000151885.1 Dipodomys ordii
GTCCCCAGCCCTGCCCCGCCGCCCCTCCTCAGGCTCCTCCCCGTGTCCATCCAGACCTTACCGTCCGTATCTTCTTCTCAGGGGCCGTCAGAGCGATGGTTATTCTGTTGTCATTCCTGAATCAGGCACAGTTTGCCCATTACCCATGTCCCTCTCTCCCACACCTCCTTCCATTTCTCCCTGAGATGGTCTCCTGATGGCTTCTGAACATAAAGAACAAAGGGAGGCCCGAGGGAGGTTGGGAAAAGGAAATAACGTCTAGGCTTGGAGTCAGGAAGCCGGCCAGCGGGTACCACCGGTCGGGAGCAGGCCGGGCTCCTGGGCCTCTGCCCGCAGCCCTGGAGCCGCTGCAGGCCTGGCCCCGGCTCTCACGGCCAGTCAGTAGGAGGCCGGCACAGGGCAGGCAGCAATGTCCTGGGGTTGCTGGCCAGGAATTTTTTTCTTCCCTGTGGGATCCTTCAGAAAACCATCCATCTTTCTGGCCTGCTCCGTGCTTCCCCCTCAGCATTTTCTAGATGCAACTTTTGTGGTGAGACACAGGGACTTGCCCGTAAGGACAGCTACTCCCGAGGCGGAGAGCAAGAGGCGCGTAGTTCAAGGCCAGCTTGGTCAACAAAGGGAGCGAGATCCATCTCAACCAGCAAGCAAAGCAGGGAGGAGGGGGCTCGCGTCCAGGCCGGCTCGAGCCCACACACCAGGCCTAAAGATAAAGGCTCGGGCGTTCATCCTGACAGGCCGACCTGGGGGCCGGGCTGGCCGGGGACCCCGCGGGGAGGGGCAGGGGAGGCCTCCACGTGGCCAGAGGGCCCCTTGCTCTCCAGAGTGTGCTCACTCTGAACTTTGAGCCCTGAAAACTCAGCCAGAGCCCCATCCTCCCCGCCTTGTCATCCTGGGGGCCCTGTGCCCCATCATAGCGGCCTCCACCCTGGTCTCGGCATCTACCCCACGTCCAGCCCCCCGCGGGGTGAGCCGGCCTCAGCCTGGCCCCGCCCTCCATGGGGCTCCAGGGTGCCCCAGCCCGGCATGCCCTGGCCCTGGCACGTTGGGGACTCAGATCCCTGTCCCTGACTCTGTCCCGGGGCCCGGGCCGCACCACAGGCCAAGGCCAAGGCCGGGGTGGGGGGGTCGCTCTGCCCACGGGGTCCTGGAAGGGAGGCCCACCCTCCCTGCGGCTCCCATTTACACCCTGGACGGCGGCGCCCGGTGAGGCCCGAGCTAGCCGCTCTGGGTACACAGCCGGTCTCGGGGTGTCCCAGCTCCCTTTTCCCTCACCAGGACACCCCAGCTTCCCTCCCAGACTCCCCGGCCACCAGGCGCTACTGGAGAGCCTGGTGTCAGACGGAGGGGATTCCATCACACTAACTGGTGCTCACGTGCCGTCCGTCCGTGGCGGAGAGACCGTCAGGGCCGGCCTGAAGGGCAGGGCAGTGTTTGTACCTGGACACTGCCCCCCTCCCCCTCCCCCTCCTCCCCTCCCCCTCCTCCTCTCCCT
>NW_012267285.1:3508774-3512651 GCF_000151885.1 Dipodomys ordii
TCCTCCTCCCCCTCCTCCCCCTCCCTCTCCTCCTCTCCCTCCTCTCTCCCTCTCCTCCTCCAGCCTGTGCCCCTTCCCGGGACCAGCCATGATGCCCCTAACCCCGCCCAGCCCCCATGGCTGGCTGTGCACCACCAGCTGGAGTCCGGGTAGAGGGAAAACAGGAAGCCCTGCACACACGCGTGCACACGTGCACACACACACAGCCTCTGGTAGAAGCCTCCAGAAGCTCAGCCTCTGGAGACGGCTGCTTTCCTCTTCCACACCGGGGCTGTGTCACGCAGCCTGGGAGCCCCCCCCCCGCCCCCCCCAGCGGCTGAAACCCGCACGCCGCAGCAGAGCGCGGCTTCGGCCGGCCGCATGGCCTGGGGGGCTCTGCGGGGCTGGGGGAGAAGAAGGACTCAGAAAAGACAGCTCAGAAAGGGGTCCCAGGGCCCCAGCCAGGGAGGCCCACACCCCGAGAGGCCCACACACAGAGCAGATTGTCCCAACCTCTAAACTCTTCCCCCCCCCCCCCCGCAGCCAGGGGTTGGTTTTAGGAAGCTAGGAGAGCCAGCAGAGAGGAGCTGTGACCCAGAAAACCTTCCGACTCCTGCTCTGGTCCTTGGAAGTGGTTTTCCTGGTGGGCCTGGGCAGGGCACAGGGCGTGGCCCCCAGAACTCAGCCTGTCTCGCTGGCCCTGGGCCGGATACTGCCACCTCCCACCCACCCCCACCCCCCGTCCTTAACCACCTGGATAGGGCAGAAAGCGGCTGAAAGAGGTCTAGGTCGTGGGCAAGGGGGAGGGGTTGCAGGTGCATTCACACGGTTGCGTGCATGTGTGTGTGTGTGTGTCTGTCTGTATGTCTGTCCATCTCTCTGTTCGGTATTGGCCCACTAGGCAAATCCTAGGGCTGCCTTGGGAGCCTCCCATGGACCTTCCCTCCCCCCCTCCTCCCCCCTCCCCAAAAAGTATCTCCAGGCCCTCCAGCCGGTGTCTGATTGTGCAAGCTCCCTCCCTCTAAAATTCCCTGTTCACGTACGTTAAAGAGGACCAGAGCCGGCCAGCCGGGCAACACCTGGATGTGGAGAGGGAGGCCTGAGGGCAGAGTGCCCTGGGCTGTGGTCAGGGCCTGAGCCCTGGGGAGGGCCGGCTCCCCCAAGATTCCCAGTGGGGAGCCCGGGTGTGCCCACAGACCAGCTCAGCAGAGAGGCCCAGAACTTTCTGGCACGCTGATGTGGATGAGATCTCACATTGTGGGCGGGGTCCTTCGGGATGCAGAAGCCACCCAACCCCAGTGCGGCCAGGCCCAAGGCCCTGGGGCCTCACACAGCTGAGCAAGGCCATGTCCTGCCTGGCGGGGGTCTGAGGGCAGCCCCCCCACCCCCGCCCCCGCCTGCCTGGCGCAGACCGGGGTGCCGAGGGCTCCAGAACCCAAAGAGCACGGACGGAGCCCGGCCACACCCGTGGAGGCCGCAGCCAGGGACGGGTCGGGTCCAGGGCTCAGGGCCTCCGGCGCCCGCACGCCGGGCCCGCGCCTGTGTCTTTCTTTTCCCGTGTTTCCTGTGCTGCCTTCTGCCACCGCGTTGCTCCTGTGTGAGCCGAGACCCAGCGCCGCGGCCGCCCTGCCTGGAGACTCATTACAGCTTATCTCTGTCTGCCTTTCTTTAAAGCCAGCTGACCATACCCAATGCTCTCCCACCACGGTAAGACCGCCCCCCCAACGCGCGCCCCGCTTCTGTGATTCCCTCTGCGCCCCTACGCGCCCCCACCCCACCCACCCGACCTCCGGGGTCTCTGGGGCCCGGCCCTGGTGTGCATGTGCCCCGCGCGCTCCGTCCGTGTGCCGTGCTTGTTGCCTGCTTCTGGGAGGGCGGGGGGAGGGGGGTGGGGGGGAGGGGTTGGGCGGGGGGGGGAGGGCGGGCCAGTCCCCTGAGCCGCCTTCTGGCCGGCCCGTCCTTCACCACGACCTTGACCGGCTGTGGAGCCACTGGGAGAGAACGGGACCAAGGGCTAGCTCCTGTTACACGGCCCGTGGGCTTCCTCGTGGGGAGTCGGCAGGGGGCACAGGGGCAGGGAGGAGGAGGTGGGGGAGGGGGTCCGGCAGGGGACAGGAGGACAGCAGACTGTCCACGGCCCGGCCTCCTCAGCCGCCCCCCCCCCCGGCTCTGGGAGGGAGGCCACACGCAGGGCCGGGCCCAGGTCCGTTCCGAGGGGCTTGCTGTCTCCGTGGGCTCCGGCCACGCCGCCCCATCCCGCCAGGGTTAGTCGGTTTTACAGCAGGCTGGGAGCTGAGCGGAGGCTTTCCTCACGCGGGCCCCACAGGCCACAGATGCCTTTCCCGGTGACCTTGAGTCTCCGTGCCACGCCTGCTCTTCCGGCTGTGCTCACGCCGCTCAGCCCGGGGTGTGTGTGTGCACTGTTCGAAGGGTCAGCGTGCTGACCCATGACCCCGGCCCCCAAAGTCAGCAGACTGGAGCCGGCCCTGGGAGGCTTGGCCTGGGCCGGAAGCCCACGCCCGCCCGGAGTCCCCTGCCATACAGCCCCGGCTCAGGTGGAGGGGAGCCTGCCCAGCCCCGCCGCTCCTCCCGAACAGCAGCCCTGGGGCCGAGGGCTGGACCCCGCCCCGCGTCCAGGCTGCGAGCTCGGTTTTTAACTCATCCGATCTCGTTGGTCCTGGGGTCCTCGACTCCGCAGACCCCGGCTGAGCCCCCCCGGACCTGAGCTCCCCTGAGGGGGGGGGTGTTGATGGGTTTTGTTTTGTTTTTCTCCTCTGAACATGGTGGCCATGGGCTGAGAGCCGGGTTGTCAAACCCTCGGCCTCCTCGGCTTCCCTCTGGGGAGCCCCCCTCCCCCAGATGAGAGAAAACAGTGTGGCGGTGGCTGTGCTGCTGATGGGGGATTGGAGCTCAGGGCGTCCGAGGCCTTGGGAGGCCCGTGGACTCCCCCGTGCCCAGGGGCGGGCGCAGCCCAGGCCTGGAGCGGGGATCACCGGGAGGCAGCCCAGGCCTGGAGCGGGGATCACTGGGCAGCCCAGGCCTGGAGCGGGGATCACTGGGAGGCCGCTGGCCGTGAGGAAATGAAATGAGAGGCAGTTCAGTAACAGGAAGCTCCGGCTGGCCGGTTCTCTCCCAGTGCGGGGGAGGGGGGGGCGTTCCCTCCTAGGTCAGCACCCCGGCCCCCCCCCCCCCGCTCTGCAGGGCAGGACTGGGGGGGCAGGCCTGTGCCCAGCAAGGAGGCCAGATGGGCGGGCAGTGGGTATCCACAGGGGAGGCCCCTCCCCCCCAGCAGCCCAGCTCCTCAGCCCTTCCCTCCCCTCCCTTCCCCTCCCCAGACATGCCCTCCCCAAGCCCAGGATCTCCCAGGATTCTTTGCGCAGGGTCTGGGACCCCTCCACCCCCAGTTTAGGCCTGTCACCCTAGCCACTCGGGAGCCCAAGATCACAGTTCATTTATTTATTTTTTTGTCAGTCGTGGGGCTTGAACTCTGGGCCTGGGCGCTGTCCCTCAGCTCTTCAGCTCAAGGCGAGCGCTCTACCACTTGAGCCACAGCGCCACTTCCGGTTTTCTGGTGGTTTATTGGAGATAGGAGTCTCACGGTCTCTCCTGCCCGGGCTGGCTTTGAACCGCGAAGATCACAGTTCAAAGCCAGCCTGGGAGGGAAAGTCCATGTTTAACACGCAAAAACAGAACTCCCCCAAGCTGCGGCTCAAGTGGTAGAGCGCTCCCTCGCGTGGAGCAAAAGCCACCAAGAGGCAGCACTAGGGCCCCGAGTTCAAGCCCCAGGACTGGCACCAAAAAAACAAAAATAAAGACAAAAAAGTGGCAGAGAGGAGCACCGGAGTCCTGAACGGGAGGGAGCCAGCCCCCAGGCCTCGGTGTCCCCGCGTCCCGTCCC
>NW_012267285.1:3519131-3520057 GCF_000151885.1 Dipodomys ordii
CCCAGCTTCCCTTCCCACCAGCCCTGCCCCTGGGCCCTGGGTGCAAATCTGTGAACGGCTGCATAGTGAGACGTGTGTGTCCACACATGTGCATAGACATGTATGCCTGTGCACACATGCACACACATATACACATGTGCACACACACACTTGGACACACAGGTGCGCACACATGCGCACATGGATGCACACGTGCACACATGTACACGCACACGCGTGCACGAGGCGCACGTGCACACACATGCACACGCACATGCGTGCACGAGGCGCAGGCGCGATGCCCGGCTGGCAGGGCACTCGCTGCGCTTGCGCGGCTGGGCCAGCGGCTGGGCTCCCTGACACCCGGGAAGGGTTTCCCAGTCAGCCAAGCCGCAGGGCTGGAGCCCCGTGGGGGCAGCACGTGCTTGCTAACGCCGGCTCAGAGAGGCTGGGTGATCGGTCCAAACTCCCACAGCTCCCAAGTGGGAAGCGTGGGATTTGAACCCATGACTTTCTCAGTGATTTCATGGCCATGGTAAAGATCTCAGCATGACTGGAACACCGGCAAACCCAGCAGGACCGGTGGGCTGGGCCCCAGCCTTCTCCACCCTCCTCCACCTGCTTCCTCCCCCTCCACCAGGCCCCGTGGGGTTGGAGAAGGGTCCTCCACTGCTCAGGCCCTGCACGGCCCGGAGGGAGAGCGCTCTCCTGGCCTGTGCCAGCCCAGCCTCCGCCCGGGGGCTGGGCCTCCGTCTCAGGCTCTGCCTCCCAGCTGCTCTGCACTTCAGTCCCAAGCCAGGCAGCTGCCCGCGGCTGCAGGCGGGGACCCGGGGTCCCCTGGAAGAGGCCTAGCCAGCCAGGGCCTCACGGTTCCTCCATCCCCCCCAGGCCCTGCCCTACGTGGCTCTCTTGATTGTGATGCTCTTCTTCATCTACGCCGTGATTGG
>NW_012267285.1:3523497-3528717 GCF_000151885.1 Dipodomys ordii
GCTGGAGGGCCGAGCAGCCTGAGTTGGCTGTGGGAAAGGTTAAGAGGAGGCGGTGCTGGCCCACGATTCCCAGCCCCGAGTCCCCAGCCTTCCTCCTGGGGCGGAGCGGGGGGGAACCCCACCAGCAGGGTGCAGGGCTCAGGACTCAGCCTGTAACCCCAGCTACCCAGGAGGCAGAGATAGGGGGACCCTGTCTCCAGGCCAGTCCAGGCCTAAAAGCTCATGAGATGCCATTTCCACAATGGCTGGACGCCTGACTTTCTAGAGACAAAGGGAAGATACAAACCAAGGCCCTCTCTCAAAGATCGCCAACACAAAAAGGGATTGGAGGGGGGAATGCATAAATCAAGTGGCAGAGCACCCAGTCTGGCAAGCCCGAGGCCCTGAGTTCAAATCCCAGCACTGCTAGAAAAAAGAACAAAGAAGCGATGGCCTGCTGTAATCTCTTCCTCCCGCCAGCGCCTGGTCTCCATGAACATGCCCTTGAACAGCGACGGCACTGTCATGTTCAACGCCACCCTGTTTGCCCTGGTCCGAACAGCCCTGAGGATCAAGACCGAAGGTAGGCCCAGCCCTCCCGGGGCTGCGGGGCGGAAGGGAGAGCTGGCCGGCGGTCGGTCGGGAGGTGCGTCTGCGTCCGCAGAGGTGGGCTTGACCCCAAGGCTGCCTCCGTCCCCTCCCTGCTGCTGGCCCCAGGTGGTTGGGCCGGGTGGTCAGCCGGTCAGTGGTCAGCCTGCAAGGCGTCAGCCTGCGAGGCGAGGCGGAGGGGGAATTTGTGGGGCCAAGCCCCACCCCCGGGACCCACCCCTGGGACCGAGGCTGCCAGCGTCAACCACCCTCCCTCCCTCCCTCTCCTCAGGGAACCTAGAACAAGCTAATGAGGAGCTGCGGGCCATCATCAAAAAGATCTGGAAGCGGACCAGCATGAAGCTGCTGGACCAGGTGGTGCCCCCTGCCGGCGGTGAGTGCCGGCCGCACACCACGGTCCCGGTTCCCCGGCCAGCCGGGCCTGTGGGGTCTTCTCCTCCCCCACTCCCTGGGCCCTGAGACCTGGGTTCCCAGCGGGTAGCATGGAGCCTGCCTCCTCCAGACCCCACTGCGGGTCGAGGGACCAGGGCCGCGTGGCCCACACAGGCCGGAGGCAGGGGCTTAGGGTTGGAAATCGGGTCCTGGGAAGCCCATTCCAGTTGTCCTGGAATTGCTCTAGAAAAGAGGAAAGAGAGCAGGGTACCGGTGGCTCCTGAGATCTGAGGATCATGGTTCAAAGCCAGCCCGGGCAGGAAAGTCCGTGAGACTCTGATCTCCAAGGAACCACCAGAAAGCCAAAAGTGGAGCTGTGGCTCATGTGGTAGAGCGCTCACGGGTCCCTGGGCTCTCGGGTATTTAGAGACAGAGGGCTTGACTGTAAAGTGATTTGAAGCTCGGTGTTTTATCTGTGCTCTAATGGCTTTCTGGGGAGAGCTTTCTGGTTTCCAGGTGTTGGGCCTCCTCTTCCTGGTCCGAACACCTTGAGATACGGAAAGCCTCTGTCGTCTGCAGTGGGGCCTGGAGGGGGCCTACGTGTCGGGGTGGGGCCTGGAGGGGGCCTACATGTCGGGGTGGGGCCTGGAGGGGGCGTACGTGTCGGGGTGGGGCCTGGAGGGGGCCTACGTGTTGGGGTCGGGAGCATTTCTCTCCAGAAGGCCCCCATCCTGCCAGACACGTGCTCATTCTTGGGGGTGAGAGCGTGCTTCTCTGGGGAAGGAATGGTGGCTTTTCTTGGGAGCACAGATGGCGCTTCTGTTTTTAACTACCTGGTTTCCGAATTGCCTTCACTGGCGCCTCGGTTTCCCTAACGGATCCTACCACCCACCTCCCCCCTTCATCCACCAGCCCACCCTCCTCGGCCTCCAGCCCCTTGCCCTCCCTCCTTGCCTGCCCTCCTCTGGGCTTCTCAGAGGAACCTGCCACCTGAGGCTGGAAGAGCGTAAGAGTCAGGAGGAGATGGGTGGGGGGATTTTGGGGGAGGTCTGTCATGGGGCTTGAACCCTGGGCCTGGGCGCTGTCCCTCAGCTCTTCAGCTCAAGGCGAGCGCTCTACTCCTTGAGCCACAGCGCCACTTTCAGTTTTCTGGTGGTTCATTGGAGATGAGAGTCTCACAGACTTTGCTGTCCAGGCTGGCTTTGAACCGCAAGCCTCAGGTCTCAGCCTCCTGAGTAGCTGGGATGACAGGTGTGAGCACCGGCGCCCGGCTAGGGAGATCATTTTAAAGAGCCCCTTTCTCTGTGGGAGGAGGGGTACAGCCAAGCATGGTGACACCTCACAGACACCAGCCCCTCAGGAGGCTGGGGGGGGTGCGGAGATTGCTTGAACTAAGGAATCTGAGGCCTACAAGGAGCAGAGCGCTCACCTTGAGCACAAAGAGGCTGGGGGACAGCGCCCAGGCCCTGAGTTCAAGCCCCACCACCCCTAAGTCAATTACAAATGAACCATTAAATAAATAAGATAGAGGTTGAGGGACTCAGTTCGGTCAGGAAGCTGACCGCCGGGCCTGCTCGGACCCTTCTTCCCTCCGTGTGTGTCTCAGATGACGAGGTGACCGTTGGCAAGTTCTACGCCACCTTCCTGATCCAGGAGTACTTCCGGAAGTTCAAGAAGCGCAAGGAGCAGGGCCTAGTGGGCAAGCCCTCGCAGCGGAACGCGCTGTCGCTGCAGGTGAGGCGGGGTGACGGGGAGGCGAGGGGGCGGGGCGCTCGCTGTCCATCCGTCCGTCCGCCTGCTTCCCCGGCCTTGGGCGGCCCGCGCCCGCCACAGGCCTTCCATGGTAACCCAGGTCCCCGCCCTTGCTCCTCTGGAGCCCAGGCCTGGCCTCGGGGCTTGGGGGTCGGGGGCCGTCCTCACGCCCCCCTGGTTCCAGGCCGGCTTGAGGACCCTCCACGACATCGGGCCCGAGATCCGACGGGCCATCTCCGGAGACCTGACGGCCGAGGAGGAGCTGGACAAGGCCGTGAAGGAGGCCGTGTCCGCCGCGTCCGAGGATGACATCTTCAGGGTAGGCCCGGCCCCTGGCGCCCCCCGGCTGTGGCCCGTCGGAGCCCCCCCTCCCACCGCCGGCTTCCCGTGGGCCTGCCCGGCCACGCCAGCCCCCCCCCCGCTCGGGGAAGGCCCCCCCACACCGGGGGCCTCTCCTCCACCCACCCCTCCCTCCTGCTGCAGAGGGCCGGCGGCCTGTTTGGCAATCACGTCACCGCCTACTACCCAAGCGACAGCCGCAGCCCCTTCCCGCAGACCTTCACCGCGCAGCGCCCGCTGCACATCAGCAAGACCGCCGGCGCCCCGGGGGACACCGAGTCCCCGTCCCACGAAAAGCTGGTGGACTCCACGTTCACCCCCAGCAGCTACTCCTCCGCAGGCTCCAACGCCAACATCAACAACGCCAACAACACGGCGCTGGGCCTCCTCCCGCGCCCGGGCGGCCACCCCGGCGCCCTGAGCACGGTGGAGAGCCACGGCGGCGACCCCCTGGCGCCCGCCAGCCCCGGGCAGGACGCGGCCTGGACGCTCCGCTCCGGGAGGTGAGCGGAGGTGTGGCCCGGGAGAGGGGGCAGGGGGGCTGGCGGCCCGGCTGTCCCGCGCCCCTACCCCGTCCAGTTTCACAGAGTGGGAAACTGAGGCGCGGCCAGGCTGAGGACCTGCAGGTCACAGTGTGGTCCCGCCCCTCAGAGCCCAGTGCATCTGTGGTTCCGAGGAGGGCCAGCCGGGCGGCCGGGCAGGCGGCCCGCCGTTCCTGATCGGTTTCTCCGTCTTGGGTGGGGCAGGAGTCGCTCTGGAGACAGCCAGCTGGCCGTGGCCGGCCAGGAGGAGGCCGCCCAGGACGCGGCCTACGACCGCCTGCGGACGCGTGATGCGGAGTACGGCAGCGAGCCCAGCCTGCTGGCCACCGAGATGTGCGTTCTGTGGGCCGGGCAGGGAGGAGGGCGTGGGAGGCGGTGGGGGGCGAAGGGGGAGCCGTGGGCCCAGCCAGGGCCGCTGAGCTTCCCTGCACAGAATGTGTCGATCCGCTACGACCAGGGCTCTGGGTGTGCGCACGCACACGCATGTGCCTGTCCTGGGGCTTGAACTCAGGGCCTAGGCACTGTCCCTGAGCTTGCTTTACCCTCTCAAGGCTAGCGCTCCACCTCGTGAGCCACAGCTCCTTTTCTAGCTTCTTGGCGGTTCATTGGAGGTTAGAGCCTCATGGACGCTTTCCTGCCCGGGGCTGGCTTTGAACCGTGATCTTCAGATCGCACTCTCCTGAGTAGCTGGGGTGACAGGCGTGAGCCACTGGCGCCCAGCTGACCGTGACTTTTCACAAGATAAATAAATGAATGAAATGAAAACATAAGAAACCCTATGGAAAAGTAACTAAAAGCAAAACCAGCAGAAGGCGTAGCAGGGCTGACTGGTGATAGACAGCATGGGCGTGTGCAAAGATCGGGACCTTGCTGGTTCTTGAGTCTGAGGCCTAGGCCTTTCCCACCTTCCTGTGTGCTTTGTGCCGCCTCAGCTCAGAAATGCCGGGCTGGGGCCGGGCACGGTGTGGCCTGGGCGGTTGAAGCCAGCCTGGGCCGCGCCCGAGGTAGCTGGGCGTGGGTGTTTCTGTCCGTGCGTCCGGGAGGGCGGCCCCCCCCCCCCGGCAGTGGTGGGCTCGGCTTTCCCGGGGTGGCCCGTGCGGGTCTCGGGGATGAGCCCCGGCTCTCTGTCACAGCCTGCCCTCCCAGGACGACGAAAACCGACAACTCACACCCCCAGAGGAGGAGAAGAGGGACTTCCGGCAATCCCCAAAGAGAGGCTTCCTCCGCTCGGCCTCCCTGGGTAAGGAGCGCTTGTTCCCTGGTCCCTGTGGACCCGGATGGGAAGTGGCCAACCGGGCCGACCCGACGGGGCTCCGGAGGAAGCCCAGTGCGCCGTCTGTCCTGCGTCTTCCCCACACCGTGACAAAATTACCTTGGGGCCGTCGCGTTTAAAAAGGGGGCCGAGAAACCGATTTTAACACCTGGGGCGGTGCTCCGGAGCCCGCGGCCCACCGTGGCTTCGGGGCTCCGGGGTGGTCCGGGAGCGTGCGCCTCCTTCGCTTCCTGGCCAGATGCCCAAAGGAGAGCCAGAGGCGCCAGCCCCCAGTCCCCGCGAGGCGGCGCCGGGCCTCAGGCTTCCCACAGGCCTCACCTCCGAAAGTGCCAACGCCGCGCCGCGTCCCAGTCA
>NW_012267285.1:3529912-3531015 GCF_000151885.1 Dipodomys ordii
TCCATCCCCGCGGTCCCAGGCCGGCCTGGGCGAAAAGCGAGACAGGGTCTCACAGTCGGGCGCCAGGGGCTCCCGCCTGGCTTCCCAGCCACTCAGGAGGCTGAGATCTGAGGATCGCGGTTCAAAGCCAGCCCGGAAGGAAAATCCATGAGACTCTGATTTCCAATGAACCACCAGAAAGCCAAAAGTGGAGCTGTGGCTCATGTGGTAGAGCGCTCACCTTGAGCAAAAAAAGGAAAAAGCCCAGGCCCCAAATTCAAGCCCTAGAACCAGCACGCACGCGTGCACACACACACACGCAAAAACGCACACACGCTGCGCACACACACGCACACACACACACGCACAAGCTGGAGTCGGCAGGGCTCAAGCCTAGAGAGTCTACCAGAACTGAACCAAACAAAATATTTTTTTTAACCCAGAATTTATCTTCACCCGTCTGGTTTGATCATGACAGTGGGTGAGAAATTGTTTTTAGCAGGGCACCAGTGGCTCACGCCTGTCATCCTAGCTACTCAGGAGGCTGAGGTCTGAGGATCAAGTTCAAAGCCAGCCCGGGCAGGAAAGTCCAAGAGACTCTGATCTCCTATAAACCAATAGAAAGCCGGAAGTGGTGCTGTGGCGCAAGTGGTAGAGTGCCCGCCTTGAGCTGAAGAGCTGAGGGACAGCGCCCAGGCCCAGAGTTCAGGCCCCACAACTGACAAAAAAAGAAATTGTTTTGTTTTGCCTCTCTGCCAACGCCCCGCCGCGCAGCGCCGCCCGCCCCTCCCTGCCTTTCCCACAATGCACTCTGCTCTCTCCCGCAAACGGGAGGCAGGCGGGGAGAGGCCGTGGTCCTTGGCCTCCTCGGGACGGAGGGGCAAGGCGCCCGTGTTCATTACAACGCCGTGGCCCAGCCGCGTGTCGCGGGGCGGGCTGGGGTCTGCGTGATGGGGCCCAGGAGCGGCGTGGCTTCGGCAGGCTTGCGAAGCTAGCCGGTGGGAAGCCATCGCTGAGATGCCCCTCCAATGTCCCCGAGGTTGCTGAGCTGGACGCCGGGGCTCGGGGGTGCAGGCGGGGCCCGGGGGCAGCCGCGTGGGGCCTGGCCTGCGGGTGACCGCTGT
>NW_012267285.1:3532051-3538919 GCF_000151885.1 Dipodomys ordii
GGGTGGGAGGTGGAGGCCAGTGGCGGGAGGCCCAGAAGGTGGAGGCCGCCAGGGCTGGAGGACCCGGGGCGCGCCACGTGTCTCCACTACGCTTGTAAAAACAAACTGTTTGCACATATTCTGTCGGGGCCTCTTTAGGGCCTGCGGGTTGAAAGAAGGGAGGAGGGAGGGGGAGCTGCCGGGCCTGGAGTCCCCTCGGAGCCCCCCGCCTGCCCCGGCCTGGGATCCCCTCCGCACCCCCCCCGTGGTCCCCGGCTGCTCCCCTCCCCTTCCCCCCCCAGATTCGGCCTATTTCTGGGATCGCATGCTGCCGCTCCCGTGAGCATCACTGGGGTCTGGTTTTTCTTTCTTTCCATTTTATTTTCTGTCGCTTTCCCTCGGGAGGGGGGAGAAGGGCGGTTCCGTGTGCACAGGCCCCGCCCGCCCCTCGTCCCGTCAACTTCACCGGTCAGGGCCCCGAGTTACCGGGTCTTCTTCTTCCTTTCAGGTCGGGCTTGGGGTTGCCGTTTGCAGGTGGGGGGGAGCGGGGGTGTGCGGGGAGTGGGGGGGCCTGCGTCTGTGTGCCACGCCCCTGGGGGCCGCGAGGACCCTCCCTGAGCACCCGCTGCTCCCGCCCACACCCTGTGCTCCTGCGTGTGGAGATCCGCACCTCGGACCATTGGAAAGCAAAAACCAACCACAGTCTGCTTCTGAAACGAGAATCTAACCCAACTCTGCGTCTTCTGCCCCACAAGATATGCAAAAACAATGCAATAATATCCTTTTTTTTTTCAAAATACAATTGTGAGTTGTGTTGGCATTAAAACTGTATTTAAACAATAACAAAAACCCACGGACATTTGAGGAGCAGGAGTCTGGAGGGACGTGGCGCTCGGTCCGCTCCGGGCACGCCGGCGCCGGCTGGCTCCGCAGAGGGATCGATGACACTTGAATTCAGGTCAGTTTCCGCATTTTTCCGCCATTTTTCAAGCGCTGACTTGCGGTTGTGCGAGCGAGTGGTGCGCGCCGCGTTTGTCTCCCGCGTTTGTCTCCGGATCCTCTTCCTGTGCACCCGCTGCCCCGACCCCTGGCATCCGGAGCGCGGGCTGGGCGGTCGCTTCGTGGGAGGGTCACCGGCGACCTCCCGCGTGACTGTTTTGCATATCTTGTGTTTGTTTCCCTCCCGCTTCGATCCCCGCCCCCCGAATTCTGTGATGGGCGCCCCATCGGACCCCTTCCTTGCTTCGTGGGTTCCCCCGCGTGGAGGAGGAAGAGGCCAGCTCTTCTGGTCGCTCAGCGTGGACTTTGGGCCTCAGGGATTCATGGCGCGCTGCGGGTGTGGAGCGCGTGGCAGGGCGGAGGGGGGGTCGATCACTCTGTTCAACCACAAGACCCTCGGTGACCCCCCCCCGCCACTCGGGCCGCGCGTGGGCCTGGGCCTCTCCCAGCTTTGTTCCCTCGTGGGCTGTGTCATCGGGGGCAAAAGTAGAGAAGCGTGCGGCCCGTCGTGCGGGCCCGCCCGGGGTCCCGGACGCCCCGGCCACCCAGGCCTCACCGTTCCCCTCGGGGCGGCTCAGTGCCCCGGCAATGTCTGCCACGGTGCCGCTGTCTGTGGCCAGGACCGCCATCCGTTTCCACCGCCCGCACGCAGGTAGGAGCGCCCCTCCCCCAACAGCCGATCCGGGAGGCCAGCCCTGTCCGTCCTCCACCTTCTGGGGGAGGACTCCAGCCGGCTCCTTTCTGCCTGATTCTAGAAGGTTCCTTGGGCCGTGTGGCACAGAGACTTTTCCTAGGCTGTGGCTTGATTTGGACGCGGTGGGTTCTAGCCCCTCCCCCCTCCAGGCCAGGGTGGGGGTGCTGGCGGGCCTCCATCCCCCGCTGCCTCCCGTGCTGGTCTGCGGTGCGGTGTCCAGTCCATCTAGGGTCCCTGGCTGCCGGCAGAAGGCAGGGCCGGCCGCCAGAGCACCCCGCCTGGGCCACAGTCACCCAGGAGTCAGGGGCCCCGCCGGCTGCCAGCGCACCCCCCCAGGCCCGAGGACCAGAGCAGGACCGGGTCAGACCCTGTGCCCCGCTGCAGGGCTGAGGGCCGCGGCCAGCTGGGCTCCTGGGCTCTCAGACCCCAGGGAGTCGGCAGCGATGGCTGGTTTGTGAGGAACCATAGGGAAATGGAGGCAGAGAGGAGGTGCACCCCCACCTCCCGTGCCCCTCCCGTTCCTTGGCCAGCCAGGGTTCTCCGAGATTTGCTTTGGAAGAGGAGGAGGAGATTCTAACCCGAGGCTGTTTCCTCAGCTGAACCAACCTGCCCGCGGGACCCGAGGCCGCTCCGAGCCCGGGCCTGAGCCGCCCCCCCCACGTCCGCCTCCCGCGCGCGCGCCCGAGCCCCGCGGAGCTGCCCTGCCCCCCAGCCACCTCCCTCTGCCTCTGCCCCCCACTGTACCCCGCAGCCGAGCAGGAGCGCACGGTGCCGTGGACTTGCTCTGGGCCTCATTACTTGAGTGTTAGCAGCGAGGAAACATGGCTTTGTGGTTCCAGATAGCAGCGTGTGGGTCACTTCCTATTGCTAAAAGACTACACACACACACACACACACACACACACACACACACACACAGAGTCCATGCACACATGCGCACATGTGTATGCACACACATGCATACGCATGTGTGCATAGTCATGCGCACACGCACACACACACCAAGTCCCAAGACTGAGCTCCTGTCCAGGCCGCGAAGCGGACCTCCTGGGCGGCGTCTGAACCTATTGTTCTCGTTGTCATGAAACATACTTGAATCTACAATAGGAGCAGACCGATGCCTTCTCCCCGCTCCTCCGGCGGGGTCTGGATGTGGCGTGGCGTGGCGTGGCGTGGCGTGGGACGGCCGGAAGGTCCTCTCGCTCCGGCCGCATGCCGTGTGCCGCGCACACAGCCAGAGCCAGAGCCAGTGCCAGACTTGGGGTTTTCCTGTGAGAATTTTTCAGACGTCGAAGCAAGATGGAGCCAAGGGACACACACTGCGGGGTCCCAGGGCCAGGGCCGGGTCCCAGGGCGGGGTCCCCCCACCGGCCGCCCCCCCACCGGCCACCCGTTCCTCAGCTCAGCCTCTCACAAGCTTGCCGGGCCAGGTGCTCGGGGCAGTGTTCAGAATGCAAGCCTGAGTTGTGGGAAGCTTCTGGAATGTGTCCCATGTCACATCTGGCACTGCAGATTGGCCATCTGAGACAATCCCTCCTGCCCGGGCCTGGGGGGGGGCGTCCCTCGAGAGGAAGCCCCCTGTGAGCCTCCGGAGTTCCTGGGCTGGGGTCCTCAGAGCCCCAGGTTGCCCAGCAGTGGGGGGCGGGGTAAGAGGAGGATAGGAGGGGGGTCACTGCCTGGAAGCCCCGGGCGGGCGAGTCTCTGCTGGGCTTTCGGCTCCCCCCGGAAGGCAGTGGGTGGGCCAGGGGTTCCACCCAGACCCCTGCCACCCCAAGCCCGCCACGCTTCCCCAAACTTCCTCACCCGCCCGCCCTGCCCCTCCCTGCCCCACACAGGCCTTTCTCCCCCCAGAGAGACAGAGACAGAGTCACCAGGGCTTGGTTGAGAACAAGCTATGGACACAGTTCACTGAGAAACAGGGCAGGGTCCCCACAGACACTCGCCATGGAACTGTTGATCCCTTCCAATCCACCAGAGCCACCAAGCAGAGGGTCTGGACGAAGCCCCCCCCCTTCCCCCAGCACAGAAAGACGGGAGCGCCCAAGGCCCCCCCACGCCTGCACCCCGGCCCGGCCCCCCAGGATCCACGACACCGCAGTCCGACTGTTGTAAATACTGTTGTACAGTTTGTAACTGCCGGCGACCGGCCGTCCAGGGTCCCGCCAGGGAGCGAGGCCGGAACCGAGGAGGGAGAAGAAGGCTCCGGGCCTCTGTGTGAGACGCTATTGTATATTCCTGTAAGATTGCATTTTTATCTAAGGAATGATGTTATTTAAAAAACAAACAAAACCCACAAAAAACAAGAATTGCAAATAAATTTCTTAACAATGTCTGTCTGGTGTGCTGCCCTCTTCCCCACCCAGCCCTTCTCCTCCCCCAGGGGCCGGGGCCCGAGTTCAGACCCTACAACCGCTGCCTGCCCAGCCCCACAGAGATCAGAAAACAAAACAGAGCAGGCCCTCCCTTTGGGGCACACGGAATGCTCAGCCCTAGGCCCAAGTTCCTGCGTCCACCCCAAACTGACCCACAGAAGGCAGCGCACAGGACGGCCGACAGAGACCGGGGGCGGGGTGCTGTGCAAAGCGAGGAGGGCGCTCGGGCCCGGGGAAGCCCTTCCCACACAGCTGCTCCAACGGCGGCCCAGACGCCACAGAACACAGGCAGGGGCGGCTCCCCAGACAGCTCTGGTGTCTGGAGGGGGGGGGGAATTCCCAAAACTAGGGGCTGACGCAGAAACATCTCAAGTGTACCTTACAAAAGCTGCCACAGCCGGGCGCCCGAGGCTCACGCCTGTGATTCCAGAGGCTGAGCTCTGAGGACCAAGGTTCAAAGCCAGCCCAGGCAACTACAAGAGATTCTTACCTCCAAGGAACCAACAAAAAGCCAGACGTGGAGCTGTGGCTTAAGCAGCAGGGCCACGAGCCTTGAGTGAGAAAGCTCAGAGACAGTGCCCGGGCCCCGAGTTCAAGCCTCAGGACGGGCACAAAGGGGGAGGGGGGACTATCAGGGAGTGGACACGTTTGCGTGTGGGTGTTCACGGGCAGGGATGGACAGACGGAGGCCGGACACCCCAGACGACCCTCACGGTGCGAATCCCAGCAGCTCACGGACGCTCGTGTGCTGGAAGGGCCGGGGCGCGCGCAGGCCTGTATCGCACCGAGGGGCACAGCGCCTGGGCCGGCTTCGGTAGACCCGTCCGCGGCCCGTGGGCCTTGTGCCGCCTGGAGGGGCCGCTCCCACACTCACGCCCCACCCACGGGGTGAGGCGACCCCAGCCCCAGAGAGAGAGAAGAGGCAGCAAGTGTTTATTTTAAAAAAGGGAGGGGGAGAGCAAGAGGTGGACGCCAAGCTAGACGTTCGGGGGGAAGGGCCTGGTGCCCCCCATCATGAACTTGGCGATGGACACGCCCTTGAGCAGGTAGTGGTGGATGCTGTAGGCGAAGAAGCCGAGGCAGAAGAGGATGATCATGAAGGACAGGGTGACCAGGGTGTAGATGGACATCCGCTTCTCCGTGGTGGCCCTGATGAGGCAGAGGAAGGGCCCCGGGCAGCCGGGCGTGCTGCAGGGGATGGGCGTCTGGCTCACCACAGGCAGGTGCTGGAAGAGCAGCAGCGCCAGGAAGACGCCCTGGATGGCCACCTGCAGGAGGAAGTAGAGCAGGTAGAGCAGCAGCAGCATCTTCTCACGGTGGAAGTTCAGGAGCGACTTCTTCGGGGCGTGGACGCGCTCCTGGATGGCCAGCATGGAGCCCTCCTCCGCCTCGCCCGCCAGGGCCTCCGCCGACTTCACCCGGACCTGCTTGTGCCGCATCTGGGCCATGAAGAACTCCATGAGGAAGAAGAGGGCCAGGAAGATGAAGTAGAAGAAGTACCAGGTCCCGGTCACGGGCCGGCTGAAGCTCCGCTCGAAGCACTCGATGCGGCAGGGGTAGGTGATGTTGCCGTGGCACCAAAAGTCCTCGTGCACGTGGGCCCAGGGCATGCGCACCACGTACACCACCACGCCGTACATGCCGATCAGGCCGAACCACAGCTGCCGCCCGATGTAGTAGCCGGATTTGTCGCCGGCCACCGAGTGCAGCACCGGGATCAGCCCGGCCACGGCTGCAGCTGCCATGATGGGGGGCTCGGCGCCCCTGGGGCCCAAGATCAGAACTCAGACGGCACCCTGGGAGGGAGAGCGAGGGACGGGGTCAGGCCAGGGACGCGGTGGCAACGCTCCTGCGCCTGTCCGAGGAGGCTCTGCCCCACCGCTGCCAGGGAAAGCAGACCCCCAGCCTTCCCCACCCCCCACGCAGCCGGAGCCGGTGCCGAAGCCAGGGCCTGGCCGCGCGTGCCCATCTCATTACCGGTTCATGTTTGATGCAGCACAGGACGGGTTCCGAGGTTCTCCGTGCACCTGGCGATCCGAGACTGTCTTCGCTGAGAAATGGTCTGCAGCTGAGGAAGAAAGGCAGAGAGCTCCCTTAGTCCTCGGCCGCCCAGTCACGGCACTCACCAACTCCCTTCCAGGCTGGTGTACCCGTCACCCATTTATTGACAGGAATGATCGTTCTGACCGTTACGAGCTGTAGATGGGTTGATCGATCAATTGATTGATAGAGCAAGCCCCGTGCCAGAGTACTAGGTAACTCTCTCCATCAGAGAGCAAACCATTTTCAATCTCTTAGGAGCGTCATTTGAGTCACTGTCCACGATCGTCCTTACGTTTTCCCCTGTGCTAGAACCCTGGTTTGAGCTTTGAGCCTTGTGCTTGCTCCCCGGGCACTCGACCACACGAGCCACGCCTCCAGCCTGGCTTTTGCTGGATAATTGGAGATGGAATCTTGCAGACTGTTCTGCCTGGGCTGGCTGTGAACCTCGGTGCTCTGGATCTCAGCCAAGACACAGGGCCGAAGTCCAGTGTCCTGAGCCGCCGTGCTCCCCAGCAGACACTGCGTGTGCTCCCGGCTCGCACAGATGCTCGTGGGACCTGGTTGTGCCACGGCTGTTTCATTAAAACCGGTCACAGCCAGTGCAGACCCGTCTCTCTACACACACATCAGCCACGGTTTCAAATCACACCTAGACACCACGTCGCATGGAAGCTAGTCAGCCACAGGGGCTGGAAGAGGAGGCCACCACGCACTGGGGGTGTGGGACGGGGAGGGGATGAGGGATGGGGATGGGGGATGGGGAGGGGATGAGGGACGGGGA
>NW_012267285.1:3545316-3553389 GCF_000151885.1 Dipodomys ordii
GCAGGACCAGGGGTAGACAGACTGTGAGGCTGGAGGCAGGGAGTCAGGGACAGCAGGACCACTGTGGGGAGACTGAGGACCATTACCCACACCACCCCCACTCCGACCCCAACCCCACCCAGCAGCAAAACGTTGGACGCGGGTGTCCGCTGAGGTAGGGTCTTGTCCACTGTTTCCCTAGCTGGCCTCAACCCACTGATGTCTGGGTCCAAGGAGCTGGGATCACAGGTCTGAACCCCCAGGCCGGCCTGGATGTTTCTGAAAACCTCACGCAGGCCCACGCCCCACACCCTACAGCCCACCACGCTGGTCTAGGAAGGGAAGCTGGCTGGGCGTGAGCAGTGGTCCTGCCTGTCAGGAGCGGCTCTGCCGCCACAGGAAGCACCAGCTGCCTGGCGGTGCAACTCCTGCGGCCGGTGCAGTTTCTTCTTTTAAAAAAATAACTCACCCTGCCTCCCCTTCCAGGAAAACACGCCCTCCGCTCCCCCTCTTCCACTTTCTGGGGCTCCCTGCCCAGCTCCCCTGTCCCCACACCGGCCAGGGAGGCCGCTTGGTCTCTGAGTCAGAGGATGTGACACAGAGGGACATTCCTCAATCTAACTTTGTGTGTGATCTGTCCAAAAGAAGGTCAGGACAAAGTGGCTCCCCCAAAGAGACTTGTGTTCAGGGTGTGCAGTGCTGAGACATGTCCCCGGGCCCTTCCTGCTGCCCTCCAGAGGTCTTGAGGCCAGGGAGCCCCAGGGGTGCAGGTTGGGGGCACCGGCTGGCAGCCGGTCTGGGGCGAGGGTCAGGTGGAGTGTGTGTGAGGCTGGGCTCACGCAGGTGGCAGGGGGGGGGAGCCTGGGGCTCACACCTCCTGCCTCTGAGCCTCTCCCCCAGGGAAGCACTGAGCCCTGAGCCACGCACTTCCACAGTGGGACAGAGCTCTGCCGCCTTCTCCCCTCCCCCTCCCCTCAGCCTGCACCTGCTCTGGAGGCTGAGATCTGAGGGTCCCCGGTAGAGGCTAGGAAAGTCTGTGAGACTTTTTCCAATTAACCACCAAAAAAACAAAAACAAAAGCCAGAAATGGTGCTGTGGCTCTAGAGATAGAGCTCTAGCCTTGAGCAAGGACAGAGCCCCAGATCCTGAACTCAAGTCCCAGGACCACACCAAAAATAAAATGAAAACCTCAGATTTCTCTTCCTCCTCTTCTAAGTGGGCACAAGATGAGGCAGGGAGGAAGGAGGTCAGAGGGCGTGCCACCAGCCTCTCCACAACGTGAGGAGAGCGAGAGCTGTGTGGAGCGCGTGCGTGGAAGCGTGGTTGTGGGAAACGCCCCTTCTGACGCTGCACTCAAACAGGAAGCTGATACGTGATCTGGCTATTTTTAAAGCTGGGTGGATGGGTGGTTTTTTGTTTTTCTCCTTGTTGTGGTTTTTATTTATTTAGCCATACTGAGAGTTGAGCTCAGAGCCACACCTGTGCCAAACAGGTGCTGTACCACCGAGCTGCAGCTCCACCCCAAGAACAGGACGTTGGAAGCCGCTAGCCGTAACTCCTAGCCGGGCGCTGGTGGCTCACGCCTGTCATCCTAGCTACTCAGGAGGCTGAGACCTGAGGATCGAGGTTCAAAGCCAGCCTGGGCACAAAAGTTCATGAGTCTCTGATCTTCAATAAACCACCAGAAAACCGGGAGTGGCACTGTGGCTCAAGCAGTAGAGCACCAGCCTTGAGCTGAAGAGCTGAGGGACAGTGCCAGGCCCAGAGTTCAAGCCCCACGACTGACCAAAATAAAGAAAAGAACTGCTAAGGAAGAAATCTTGGATAGCACAAGACCTTCGCTAGTACCATCAAAATAAGTCATAAATATTTTCTTTGCATTATTATAAACTACCTGAGTGCAAATTCTGTGTTGGAATTAAATTCTAAAGAAAATGTCCATGATTTCTTCCTCTAGGTCACTGTTTTTATTTCATTTTTATCTATTTTTGTTCATATTAACATCATAGATAAGCCATCTCTTAACTAGTTTTAATTTAATTTGTAATTACTTTTTTTTTTTTTTGCCAGTCCTTGGGCTTGAACTCTGGGTCTGGGCGCTGTCCCTGAGCTCCTTTTGTTCAAGGCTAACACTCTACCACTTGAGCCACAGCATCACTTCCAGCTTTTTCCATGTAGGTGGTACTGAGGAATGGAACCCAGGGCTTCATGCATGCGAAGCAAGCACTCTACCACTGAGCCACCTTCCCAGCCCATGTAATTGCTTTTTTGTTGGTGGTCATGAGGGTTGAACTCTGGGCGTGGGTGCTGTCCCTCATCTCTTCAGCTCAAGGCAAGCGCTCTACCACTTGAGCCACTTCTGTTTTTCTGGTGGTTTATTGGAGATAAGAGTCTCACGGACTTTTGTACCCGGGCTGATTTTGAACCATGATCTTCAGATCTCAGACTCCGGAGTAGCTAAGATAACAGGTGTTTTTTAAGTACTAAAGTATTTTTTTAAGCCTCACTCTAAATCTGCTCTCCTGATATTGACCTCTAAATAAGCATGTGCGTATTTGTTTAATTCTTCAGTTGTCCAGTTTAGGTATCATCTGTTGACTCTTCTGGGGGCCGGGGAGAGGGGCAGTACTCAAAAGTTTGAACTCGGGGTCTGCAGCTTGCTGGCCTTGTTCATTCTCCTGGCCATCTCGCACTGAGTCACACCGCCAGTCCTGCTTTTTGCTGCCTGTATTGGAGATAGTCTCACCATCCACCCAGGCTGGGGCTGGCTTCAAACCTTGACCCTCCTGAGTACGATTACAGGCTGGAGCCGCCAGTGCCCACCATTACCTGCTGCCTTATGACAAAAGACAGTTCTGTCTCACCTCCTCCCTTCCCGCGGGGGGTGGGGTCCAGTGCCCACAGGGGTCCAGTGCCCGCAAAGGTCCACTGCAGGGGTCCGGAGCCCGCAGCGGTCCAGTGCCTGCAGGGGTCCAGTGCCCACAGGGGTCCAGTGCCCCGCTGGAATCCAGTGTCCACAGGGGTCCACTGTCCGCAGGGGTCCAGTGCCCACAGGGGTCCACTGCCCGCTGGAATCCAGTGTCCACAGGGGTCCACTGTCCGCAGGGGTCCAGTGCCCACAGGGGTCCAGTGCCCGCAAAGGTCCACTGCAGGGGTCCAGAGCCCACAGCGGTCCACTGCCCACAGGGGTCCACTGCCCGCTGGAATCCAGTGTCCACAGGGGTCCACTGTCCGCAGGGGTCCAGTGCCCGCAGGGATCCAGTGCCCACAGGGGTCCACTGCCCGCAGGGGTCCAGTGCCCGCAGGGGTCCAGTGCCCGCAGGGGTCCACTGCCCGCAGGGGTCCAGTGCCGCAGGGGTCCAGTGCCCGCAGGGATCCAGTGCCCACAGGGGTCCACTGCCCGCAGTGCCCGCAGGGGTCCAGTGCCCGCAGGGGTCCAGTGCGCAGGGGTCCAGTGCCCGCAGGGGTCCAGTGCCCGCAGGGGTCCAGTGCCCGCAGGGGTCCGGAGCCCTCAGCAGTCCATTGCCCGCAGGGGTCCACTGCCCGCAGGGATCCACTGCCCGCAGGGAGGCCTCAGCAGTCCATTGCCCGCAGGGGTCCACTGCCCGCAGGGATCCACTGCCCGCAGGGATCCACTGCCCGCAGGGATCCAGTGCCCACAGGGGTCCACTGCCCGCAGGGATCCACTGCCCGCAGGGATCCACTGCCCGCAGGGATCCAGTGCCCACAGGGGTCCACTGCCCACAGGGGTCCACTGCCCGCAGGGGTCCACTGCCCGCAGGGGTCCACTGCCCGCAGGGGTCCACTGCCCGCAGGGGTCCGGAGCCCACAGGGGTCCAGTGCCTGCAGGGGTCCAGTGCCCACTGGGATACACTGCAGGGGTCTGGTGCCCACAGCAATCGGTGCCCGCTGGGGTCCACTGCCCATAGGGGTCCAGTACCTGCCGGGATTCACTGCCCGCAGGGGTCCAGTGCCTGTAGGGTGTCCACTGCCTGCAGGGTGTCCACTGCCTGCAGGGGTCCAGTGCCCGCAGCAGTCTAGTGCCCACCGGGATACACTGCAGGGGTACGGTGCCCACAGGGGTCCACTGCCCGGAGGGGTCCAGTGCCTGCAGGGATCCACTGCCTACTCCGAGTGTCCTGAGAAGTGAGTGGGCCTTGCCCTCAGCGCACACCGGCCCTTGAGGCCCAGGTGGTTGGAGGGAGATCCTGAATCCAGGCTCTGCATCACCCCAAGAACTGTTAGCATTCCACTTTGTGGAACGTCCTGGGGACCCTCTCCTCTGCTGGGCAGAGGAAGGGCGTGGGAAGATGTCCCCAGAGTGAGCGGGCGGGCTGGGCTGCGGGCTGCTGCGTGGCTTCCCTCCCAGGCGCTGACCACCTTCCTCTTCCCACAGGGCCTGCGCTGTGCCGTGCAGAGCAGTAAGTTCTCCATTTCCTTCCCTTGTGCCTCACGGACCCCGACAGTGCCGCCCTTCCCTCCTGCACCCCTTCTCCACAGCGTTTCCCCAGAACCCGCCCCCAGCGCCCCCTGAACCCACGGAGCCCCGCCCCGGGGTCCCTCCCCAGAACCCGCCCCCAGCGCCCCCTGAACCCACGGAGCCCCGCCCCGGGGTCCCTCCCCAGAACCCGCCCCCAGCGCCCCCTGAACCCACGCCAGCACAGTGGCCTCTGGGCGCCGCCCTCAGCTGCGCGCCCTCCTCCCCGGCTCGCAGGTTCCTGCCTGGACGACAGCTGGGTCCACCCTCAGAACCTGACCCCCTCCTCCCCCAAGCTCGTGAGGACCCAGCTGGGCGTGGCCCTCACTGGGCATGGGGACCGCGTCCCTGTGCTGCTCATCGAGTGGACCCTGCAGACGGACGGTGAGTCGGGGCTGGCGGTCCTCCTGTGGCTGCCACCGCCCACAGACAGACAGCACTGTGGTTCTTCCGTCCAGACTCGGCCCTGGGCTGACAGAACCCACCACTGCAGTTGCAGCCGGTCTATGTCCATCCCACACCCCTTCACGAAACACCCCACATTTTAACCGCCACACTACGAACTCAGGAACCCGTTGGTTGGCCAGGGCAAGAACTTTCTGAGGCAACCCCGCGCCTCTCGGGCTGGGACCCCGCTTCCCGCGTCCCGCCCCGGTGTGGGGCCGCTGCCCTCCACGCGAGACCACACGGCCAGCACCCTGAGGACTGGCCCTCGGCCCGGCCAGCCAAGCAGCCTCGCTGCAAAGCGGGGTCAGGGGAGCAGGCAGGACGGGAAGTGTGGGCGCAGGTGCCGACGCCCCTCCTCCACCTCCAGCCAGCATCCTGTACCTGGAGGGCACGGAGCTCTCCCTCCTGCAGCTGAGCACCAACGAGCAGCTGTGTGTCAAGTTCCAGTTCCTGTCCAGGCTGCAGCACCATCACAAGCGGGTAGGAGAGGGAAGCCTGGCGCAGGGCTGTCACCCAGCAACACGGGGAGGCGCACGGGAAGACCTGAGCCCGGGCTGGCCAGGGCACAGAGCAAGACCCCACCTTGGGAGTCACAAGTGAGAAGGGACTGGGGCCGGCCCCGGTGACTCACGCTTGTCACCGAGACCTGAGGGTCAGAGTTCAAATCTGGAAGATTCTCATCTGCACCTAAAAGCTAGAAGTGGAGCTGTGGCGCAAGTGGTAGATGCCAGCCTTGAGCCAAACCCAGCTCAGAGAAGACACCCAGGTCCTGAGTTCAAGGCCCACCCCACCCCCGAGAAAAGGAAGCTGGAATCTTCCGTACACGTCCCCCTGTAAGATAACACAGAGGTGCCCACCTGCCTGCCTGCGGCACAGGTGCACACACACGTGCACGTGCGCACACACCATGCACACTCACGCATGCACACGCACACACACACCCATGCACACACGCACAAGCACACACATGCACAAGCATGTGTGCACGCACACGTGCATGCACTCACGCACACATGCACATGCACACATATGCACACGCATGCACGCACACGCACAAAACATGCACGCACGCACATGCGCACACATGCACACGCACACACAAGCATGCATGCACACAAGCACAAGCGCACACAAGCACACACACACATGCACAAGCACATACACACACATACACATGCACAAGCACATACACACACATACACATGCACACGCGTGCACACACACATGCACAAGCACGCACACGCACGTGCATGCACACACAAGCACATGCACGCATGCACACGCACACACACGCACACACAAGCATGCACGCACACAAGCACATGCACACACATATACATGCACACGCGTGCACACACATGCACAAGCACGCACACGCACGTGCATGCACACAAGCACATGCACGCACGCACACACATGCACACACATGTGTGTATATGCACAAGCACATGTGCACGCACACATGCATGCATGCACACACGCACACACACAGCACATGCACAAGCACACATGCGCACACTCACATGCACACACGCACACATGCACAAGCACACGTGAACACACATGCACAAGCACACGTAAACACGCACGCACACATGCACAGGCACACGCCCGCTCTGGGACCTTCTCCGGAGCTGGAAGCATGCCCCACGGCTCCCCCTCCCCTCCATCCCCTCCATCCCCCCTTCGCCTCAGATTTCAGTTTTCTCACTAGAAAAGCGATGAGACTCCATCTAGGGAGAAGAGAGGCGCATTGTAGACAGTGCGCACTCCGGGTGGGGTGGGGTCTCATTCCTGCTTTGGGGAGAGGTGGGGGGCTCATCTCATCTCCCTCTCTCCTTCCCTCCCCTCCCTGTCCCTCTCTTCTCCCCTCCTCCCTGCCCTCTCTCCCTCCCTGCTCTCCCTCCTTCCCTCCCCTCCCTGTCCCATCCTCCCTCTCTTCCCTCCCCCCTGCCCTCCCCCTCCCCCTGCCCTCCCCACAGTGGCGGTTCAGCTTTGAGCACTTCGTGGTGGACCCTGCGGAGGAGTACGAGGTGACGGTGCACCACCTCCCCAAGCCCTTCCCCGATGGGGACCCCAACCATCAGTCCAGGAGAGTGGTGGTGCCTGGTAAGAGCCCGGCCCAGCCCAGGAGAGGCCTCCTCCGGAGCTGCGCCGGCCCCTACCCGCCCGGACGCCGCCCACACACAGGGCCGGCCTTGGGCCCACCCATCGGTGAACGCCCAGAGCCTTGCACGTGCGCCGGCCTGGCACGGAAGGTGCCGGACCGTCCCTGCCCTGCCCAGTCGGCTGTGGTGTGGGGCGCAGGCTTCGCGCGTGCCCGTGAGCGCTCACCCTGCCCTGCCCTGCTGCGCCCCTGAGCGCTCACCCTGCCCTGCTGTGCCCCTGAGCGCTCACCCTGCCCTGCTGCGCCCCTGAGCGCTCACCCTGCCCTGCCCTGCTGCACCCCTGAGCGCTCACCCTGCCCTGCTGCACCCCTGAGCGCTCACCCTGCCCTGCCCTGCTGCGCCCCTGAGCGCTCACCCTGCCCTGCCCTGCTGCGCCCCTGAGCGCTCACCCTGCCCTGCCGCGCCCCTGAGCGCTCATCCTGCCCTGCCCTGCTGCACCCCTGAGCGCTCATCCTGCCCTGCCCTGCTGCACCCCTGAGCGCTCACCCTGAGCCCGGGGACTCAGGACTGAAGCCCGCTGCCCAGCCCCCGCCCCCGCGTGGCCCGCTGCGCACTGCCGGCCTGGGCGTCCTGACCGCACAGGAGCGCTTCAGTGCCTCCCCCCCCCCTCGCCTGGATGATGCCTGGCCCTGTCCCCGCAGCGGGCCTCCACTGGCCCGGCTCTGGCTGGGACTCAAAGGCCGCCCCCCCGCTGGGTGTTTGCAGGCTGCCAGGACTCCATGATGAAGACAACCACGCCCTGTGTGAGCGCAGGCAAGTGCTGCCCAGAGACCCTTCCCTGCGCCCAGAGACCCTTCCTTGTGCCCAGAGACCCTTCCCTGCTCCCAGAGACCCTTCTCTGTGCCCAGAGACCCTTCCCTATGCCCAGAGACCCTTCCCTGCACCCAGAGACCCTTCCCTGCGCCCAGAGACCCTTCCCTGCGCCCAGAGACCCTTCTCTGCTCCCAGAGACCCTTCCCTGCGCCCAGAGACCCTTCCCTGCGCCCAGAGACCCTTCCCTGC
>NW_012267285.1:3558409-3559470 GCF_000151885.1 Dipodomys ordii
GTGCACGGGTGTGGGGGTGTGCACAGGCATGGGGTGTGCATGGGCGTGGGGGTCATGCACAGGTGTGGGGGCGTGCATGGGCATGGGGTGTACACGGGCACGGGGTGTGCACGGGTGTGTGGGGTGCACAGGTGTGGGGGTGTGCACGGGTGTGGGGGCGTGCACGGGTGTGGGGGTGTGCACGGGCATGGGGTGTGCATGGGCGTGGGGGGCGTGCACGGGTGAGGTCGGCCTGCACAATGCAGAGTGGCGTCTGGGGGTAGGGTGCCCCACAGCCAGCTCCCCTGGCTGCCTCTCTCCTGGGGCCTCGTGTGGACCGGACCCCAGTCCAGCAGCCGGGGGGTGGGGGGGAGGAAGTCTTGGTCTTAGGCCTTGGGGAGAGTCTGGGGTTTGAACACAGGGTCTCTGACTTGCTAGTCGGGCGCTCTGCTCCTGAGCCACGCTGTTCTCTCGCCCTGTGTTGCTTTAGTAGCTTTTCAGTTGGGCAGCCTGGGCCATGGTCTTCCTATGTGTACCTCCCATGCAGTCGGAACCACAGATGTGCACCCCAACGCCCAGCTTGCTGGTTGAGATGGGGTTTCACTAGCCTTTTTCCCAGCTGGCCTTGAACCCCCGGCAGCCGGGATCCCAGGTGCGATCTGCCCTGACTGCCTTGCCGCGCAGCGTTGCCCCAGCTGTGCTGAAATCGGGCTCAAGCAGCCCCACTGCCTCGGCCTCCGGAGTAACCGAACCGCAGGCTTCACCACAGCCCAGCCTCTTGACACCCGGCCTCCGCTCCCCCAGATCCAGCCGTTCTTCAGCAGCTGCCAGACCGACTGCTTGAGACACGCAGTGACGGTGCCCTGCCCGGAGCCCCCGCCCTCCCCAGGTAGCAGCCCTGTCCATCCCGACCCGAGCCCCCGCCCTCCCCAGGTAGCAGCCCTGTCCATCCCCAGCCCTCGTCCACCCCAGGTAGCAGCCCTGTCCATCCCCAGCCCCCGCCCTCCCCAGGTAGCAGCCCTGTCCATCCCCAGCCCCCGTCCACCCCAGGTAGCAGCCCTGTCCATCCCCAGCCCCCGCCC
>NW_012267285.1:3559520-3560235 GCF_000151885.1 Dipodomys ordii
CTCTGTCTAGCTCTGTCTAGCTCCGTCTAGCTCCGTCTAGCCCCGTCTAGCCCCATCTAGCTCTGTCTAGCCCTGTCAGCTCTGTCTAGCTCCGTCTAGCTCTGTCTAGCCCCATCTAGCCCCGTCTAGCTCTGTCTAGCTCTGTCTAGCTCCGTCTAGCTCTGTCTAGCCCCGTCTAGCTCTGTCTAGCCCCGTCTAGCCCCCCCTTCCTCCTCAGTCACGGGAGACCGCGGCGGCGGCGGGGGCCCCTCCATCCCCCTGCCCCCGGGCAGAGGAGGCCTCCCTCCGCGGCTCAGGGCTCTGTGGACACTTGGGTCTGGTCAGCGGAGGTCTGAGGAGAGGGCCGGGCTGCAGTCCTGCTGATACTCAAGAGCAATATCTCCCCCCACTGTGCTGTTACAGCAGAGTCCTTTGCAGGTAAGGGGGGAGGGGGGAGGCCTCCAGGGGTGCGGGCTGCGGGGCGCGCTCACGCTCTCCCCTTACTGCAGACCGCGTCCCCCTGTGGGTGTCCGGCCTCATCACGGGCGCCGCCGTGCTGCTGGTGGCCTCCGTCATCCTGCTGGCCGTCTGCATGACCTGGAAGCTCTCAGGTAAGGCACAGAGGGGGAAGCACACGCCCAGGCAGCCCGCACGCCCGCCTGCCCGCCCGCGCAGCCCTGCCGCACGCCCGCACACACAGCCCTGCCGCACGCCCGCACACACAGCCCTGCCGCAC
>NW_012267285.1:3561234-3563928 GCF_000151885.1 Dipodomys ordii
AGCCCTGCCGCACGCCCGCCCGCTCAGCCCTGCCGCACGCCCGCACACACAGCCCTGCCGGCCCAGCCCGGCTTGGACCAGGCCAGGCCACCTAGCTCAGTCTGCGTCATTAAGGCCAGCGGGTGCGAGGAGCCCCCTGGCATGAACAGCCCCTTCCTGAACCCCAGACTCGTCTGTCCCAGATCAGAGGGGACAGCTGCACGTGGTGGAGAGGGTCGGGTCCAGACCCACATCTCACCCATGTGGCCCCCGGCCCCACCTCCCTGGCTTTGCAGCCATGGGACGATTCCCTAACAAACCTTAGGTTCTGTCTTCTGTGAGATTGGGGGACAGGGCCCCCTCAGGGCAGAGGCAGGGCTGTGGGTTCCTGGCACCCCCACACCATGACGGTTAGGTGTGAATCATTGGGGATTGCTGTGTGTCTCAGATCGTGTGTGAACCATTGGGGATTGCTGTGTGTCCACGGCTGCTCTCGGAGCTGTGGTGCTCCCTGGCCGCCTGCCGGGTCTCGCGGGGGTCGGAGGACGCCTGGTGTCGGCCGGGTGGTCTCGGCCCGCCAGAGGATGCCGGTGTCGGCCAGGTGGTCTCTCTCGGCCTGCTGGAGGCACCGGTGTCAGCCAGGTGGTCTCGCAGGGGCCGGAGGACACCAGTGTCGGCCGGATCTCGGCCCGCCAGAGGACACCCAGGCGTGTCTCCGCAGCCTCTCCCCAGTGGGTTCTTTCTTCCACAGGGTCTCGCCACAGGAAGCACGGTGACCAGAGCAAGCGCACAGGTCAGCGCCCTGGCCACGTGGGGCGGGCGCGGGGCAGGACGGGGTCCATGCAGAGGACACGGGGCAGACGTGAGGGGTGTACCGGACCCCATCTCTACCCCATGGTGGGTCAGCGAGCACTGCGTGCAGAGGACGCAGGCCTCACAGACAGCCCTGTGCCTTGGCTGACGCCCGCGCGGCTGGCTCAGCATGGAATCCCAGCTGCCCGGGAGGCTGAGATCTGAGGATCGCGGTTCAAAGCCAGCCCCAGCAGCAAAGTCTGTGAGACTCAACTCCAGTGAGCCACCAGAAAACCAGAAGTGGTGCTGTGGCTCAAGTGGTAGAGCACTTACCTTGAGCTGAAGAGCTCAGGGACAGCGCCCAGACCCTGAGTTCAAGACCCACAGTTGACAAAAAGGCAAGCACCTGTCTTGAGGCTTAGCTCAAATGGTAAAGCACCCTCAATGAGCCAGCCACCAGAGGGGGAGGCCACAGGGGTCGCCCCGGAATCAGCACAAAGCAAATTCATCTGCATACAGCCAGGGGCCAGGTGGGAAACGGAGGGTGCTTTTCACACAAGGCAGAGACTGGGTTTTCTCAGGCAGGGCAGGCAGCACCCAGCTTCTAGCCCAGTCTAGCCCCGTCTAGCCCGGTCTAGCTCTGTCTAGCTCCGTCTAGCTCTGTCTAGCCCCATCTAGCCCCGTCTAGCTCTGTCTAGCTCTGTCTAGCTCCGTCTAGCTCCGTCTAGCCCCATCTAGCCCCATCTAGCTCTGTCTAGCCCTGTCTAGCTCTGTCTAGCTCCGTCTAGCTCTGTCTAGCCCCGTCTAGCCCCCTCTAGCCCCCTCTAGCTCTGTCTAGCCCCGTCTAGCCCCGTCTAGCTCTGTCTAGCCCTGTCTAGCCCTGTCTGGCTCTGTCTAGCCCTGTCTAGCCCTGTCTAGCTCCGTCTAGCTCCGTCTACCTCTGTCTAGCCCCGTCTAGTTCTGTCTAGTCCCATCTAGCCCTGTCTAGCTCTGTCTAGCCCTGTCTAGCCCTGTCTAGCTCCGTCTAGCTCCGTCTACCTCTGTCTAGCCCCGTCTAGTTCTGTCTAGCCCCGTCTAGCTCTGTCTAGCCCTGTCTAGCTCTGTCTAGCCCTGTCTAGTCCCGTCTAGCTCCGTCTAGCCCCTTGCAGGAGGCTGCCTGCTCTCCCCGCCCTGGGGGCCGGCAAGCAGGGCAGAGGGCCCTGGGTGTGAGTCCACCGACTTCCCTGTCTCCACAGATGTCCAGCCTGCCGTGGACCTGACCCCGCGGCTGCTGAAGCCCAGGAAGGTCTGGATCGTCTACTCGGCCGACCACCCCCTCTACGTGGACGTGGTCCTCAAGTTTGCCCAGTTCCTGCTCACGGACTGCGGCACCGAGGTGGCCCTGGACCTCCTGGAGGAGCGGACCATCTCGGAGGTGGGGGTGCTGAGCTGGGTGGGGCGCCAGAAGCAGGAGGCGGCCGAGGGCGGCTCCAAGATCATCGTCCTGTGCTCCCGAGGCTCCAGGGCCAAGTGGCAGGCCATGCTGGGCGGGGCGGGGCCGGCCGTGCAGCTGCGCTGCGAGCGCCAGCGGCCGGCCGGAGACCTCTTCACGGCCGCCATGAACGTCATCCTGCCCGACTTCAAGAAGCCGGCCTGCTTCGGCGCCTACGTCGTCTGCTACTTCAGCGACCTCAGCGGGGAGCAGGACGTGCCGGACCCGTTCCGCATCACCTCCCGGTACCCGCTCATGGCCGGCTTCGAGGACGTCTACTTCCGCATCCAGGACCTGGAGATGTTCGAGCCGGGCCGCATGAACCGCGTCGGGGAGCTGGCCGGGGACAGCTACCTGCGGAGCCCCAGCGGCCGGCAGCTGGCCGAGGCCGTGGAGCGCTTCCGCGGCTGGCAGGCCCGGTGCCCGGGCTGGTTTGAGCGGGAGAGCCTCTG
>NW_012267285.1:3565394-3569746 GCF_000151885.1 Dipodomys ordii
CGCCCACAGCCCCGCCCCCAGTCCCCCCATCCCCGCCTCGAGAGGCGGGGTACACACATAGGAGCATGAGCCCCCCTGGGGCCCCACACGGTGGACGCCTGTGGTCCCAGCCCGGGGGAGGCTGAGGCGGGAGTTGGAGCCGTGAGCAGGTTCTGAGGGGCAGAGCCAGGCCCAGGGAAGGACAGATGGCCTCTGTCACCTCCTTCCGTTCTGACCCAGCCCTGTAAGAAGCCTCCGGCTCGTGCCTTACAGGGGGGCCGCCGGCGCCCCTGCCAGGCTCGGCCGGCCAGCCCTGCTCCCCGCCCGCTCCGCCCCGGCCAGCTCCCTGCTTGCTCGGCCTCCCTGTCTGCCTCCTCCTGGCCACTGCATCACACGGGAGGGAAACAGCCCGCATGGTCAGGTGGCCGCCACAGACCCAGCGGGCTCGGGCTCCTCCTCCCGAGGCCCAGGTCCGGTCCTCGCCGGGGCTGCGTGGAAGGCCGGGCCTCAGCCTCCCGGAGCCCCGGCCCCTCCAGCGTCCCACCCAGCCAGTCCCCGCCCCCCCGCTCTGCTGTCTTCCCTGCTTCAGGGCGGCCATGCTCCACGGCTCCTGCAGTTTTCCCCACAAGGAATCTGACTTCCTCACAGTGCCTCCTAAGAACTCCCGCCTGTCATCCCAGCGACTCAGGAGGCTGAGATCTGAGGATCACGGCTCAAAGCCAGCCCTGGCGGGAAAGTCCAAGAGACTCTGATCTCCAGTGAACCACGAGAAAACTAGAAGTGGCGCTGTGGCTCAAGTGGTAGAGCGCCCGCCTTGAGCTGAAGAACTCAGGGATAGCACCCAGGCCCAGAGTTCAAGACCTACGACCACCAACAACAAAGGACCAGTACATAACTCAGTAAATCTATGATGACAAACATGGGCTAGCCAGGTGTGGTCTATAATCCCAGCTACTCTGAAGATGAGCATGGGGAAGGTCATGGTTTGAGGCCAGCTGGGGCTGAGAGTTGTTGAGACCCCATGTTCACAAAACCAGACAAGTGGTGTGGTGTGAATCTGTCATCCCGGCTGCGCGGAGGATCCCTGTCCGGTCTGCCCCAGGCCAAAAGCAGAAGCCACCCCAAAACAGCAGCCTGCCGCCGCCAGGGTGTAACTAGAGCGGTAGGGCTGGCGGCCAGCAAGCATGAGGCCCCAAGTTCAAACCCCACGTCACCATGGTGATTTCAGATCCCCTGGGGTTGATGCTTCGGCTGGAGCGGGAGTGACAGCTCAGCGCTCGCCGAACCCCCCACGCGGAGACATCACTTGAGCTCCAGTCGGGGTTTGAGACCGGCCCGGGCACCCTCGCTGGGCTTCACCTCAAGCAGGGAAGCCGGCGCAGTGCTGTCCCCCGGGTCAGCTGAGCCGCGGACGCCCACACGCCAGCGCAGTGCTGTCCCCCGGGTCAGCTGAGCCGCGGACACCCACACGCCAGGCGCCGGCGCAGTGCTGTCCCCCGGGTCAGCTGAGCCGTGGACGCCCACACGCCAGGCGCCAGCGCAGTGCTGTCCCCCGGGTCAGCTGAGCCGCGGACGCCCACACGCCGGCGCAGTGCTGTCCCCCGGGGTCAGCTGAGCAGCGACGCCCACGTGCCAGGCGCAGTGCTGTCCCCCGGGGTCAGCTGAGCAGCAGACGCCCATGCGCCAGGCGTCGGCCCCCGGGCAGCAGTCCCCTCTCCTGCAGCACTGGCAGATGCCGTCCCCCCAACACAAGGACCCGGGGTGGAAGCCAGGCTGGGAACAATGGTAGACCACACGGGAAGCTTGTCACAGGTCCCAAATTTGGGGGGATGCTTCCCCTCCCCAGAAAAGTCTGGTTTTATTTTTAAGAAGAGAAAGGAGGAGGAAAGTGTGATAAAGGCGTGAGATGCACTTCAGCCCTGCCAGCCCTTCTCCACCAAAAAAAAACACATCCGACTCTGCCAGGCCCTTGCGGGACCCGCGCACGTCTGAAATCTCAGCCCCTCGGGAGGCTGAGGCGGGAGCATCACTGGAGCCCAGGAGCTCAGGACCAGCCTGGACGAGACCGTGCGTCCCAGACGCCTCTGACAGCAAACACCCCGCGGGCGGGTCCAGAGGAGCAGGTCGGGTGGGGGCGGCAGGAGGCCCTGGGTCCCGTCCCCCGCACCTCACGGAGGAGATGGTGACCCCTCTGGACAACGCCTTAAAAATAACGAAACAGCTTTTAAAAGTAAAACCAGATCAAAGATGGGGCTCAGATAAAGACCCCCTCTTCCATGCTGAAATGCTGCGAGCAGACGGTGGCCCCCCACTCACAAGACCCCGTCCTGAAAACTCTAGAAAGTCCGGGAAAGAGGTCTTCAGGGCCATTTCTTACTGTGAGAGGGACTGGCGGGGGGGGTGGGTGGGAGGGGGCAGAAAACAACCCAAGAAAAACACCCAGGGGGGGGCGGGCTAGGTGGAGTTCTCCCACAGTGCAGAGAGGGTGCCCGGGCGGCTGCGCCTCAGTTGGCCCTGTAGCAAGGCTGCAGCTCCCCCACCACCAGACAGCACTGGGGGGGGTCCCCGGGGGGGACAGGCATGGCTCAGATGACACGTCACAGTCTGACATTAGGTAGTAGAGAGACAGTAAAGCTGGAGAGAGGATCTGAGAACAACACAAGCAGCTGCGAGCCCCAGAACCTGGCACGGAACTGGACCCCAGGCAGAGCGAGAACCAGGTCTTGGCTGGGAAGGTGGCTCAGTGGTAGAGCGCTTGCCTTGCATGCCTGAGGCCCTGGGTTCGATTCCTCAGCACCACATAAGCAAAAAGAAAAAAGCCAGAAGTGGCGCTGTGGCTCAAGTGGTAGAGTGCTAGCCTTGAGCTGAAGAGCTGAGGGACAGCGTTCAGGCCCCACAACCGGACCCCCCCCCAAAAAAAAAGAACCCAGGTCTTCTGGTACCTTCTGGGGTTTACTACAACACACAAGATCTCACACAGAGGAAAGGAGAAAGGGAACTGAAAATCCCTAAGGTTTCACCCCAGGGGGGGCGGGGGACCTCTGGCCTGGCTTCCTGCCCCCTGCCTCTCCCGCCTCAGATTCCAGAAGTGGCATCCAGACTGAAAGTGGATGGCTGGATGTCACCTGTCACCAAGGCAGGACACGGAGAAGGGCCAGGAGGGCCGAGGCTCAGCAAACTCCAGAAGCCAAGCCGAGAAAGGTCACTCAACTCCCTCCGATGTACACCAGACTCCCCAGAGCCCCACAGATGGGGAATTAGGTACCCTGCTCCCCGACGGCCCCCCAGAAGATCCAGCTTCCTGTCCATCCATCCAGGAATTCCCCCCAAGCCGTTGCTCCAAGCATCGTTCTGGCCCAGCCCTGGCACGAAGCGGCGGTTGGGATGCGTTCCTCTGGAGGCGGAAGGCCTGGCTGACTGGCATTCACAGACCCTGTAACCGGCACCAAACCCCGCTGGGGGTGGCGGCCACGTCGGACGCAGCTGGAGTGCGTGGCCGCGTTGTGCAAGCTGCACCAGCGTGTGGTGTAAGGATTGCCGGGAGCCAGAGGTAGAAATGCTCGCCCACCCCAGAAAGAGAGCCGAGGAGGCAGGGACAGGATGCGGAAGGCCCGGGAAAGCGGCTCCCTCGGAGGAGAGCCAGAGTGCCCCCCCCTGGGATTCACGGCTGTAAATCCACGCAGGGAAGGGAGGGGGTGGCACATGGGGGTGGGGAGACAGCACCCCGGATTGCTGACAGACACGAGGTCACTGCACACCCCCATCCAGCACCAAGACCAGCACCCCGCCCGGACGCGTCCACCCAGGATGGGGCATGGGGGAGGACGCGGGAGGAGCCGTGGCTCACAGGCCGCCCAGCCCCTGGGAGGTCAGGGCCTGGCGGGGACAGAGGGAAGGACACCGGGTGAGCTGCCCGCCTCCCCACCCGCCCTGTGTGTTGGGGTGCAGAGGGACACAGGGCGTCCCCCCCCCCACTTCATGGGATCTCTTCATCTGGACGCCTGGCTGGTCCGGGGGAGGGAGGCCGGGGGAGGGAGGCTGGGGGAGGGAGGCCGGGGGAGGGAGGCCGGCCCCGGCCCCTCGGTTCTGCCAGGCCAGGGCCAGGGTGTTGACGTAGCCGTGGGGGCTCCCAGGAGCCTCGGGGCAGCCCTCCAGGCCGAGGCAGCCCAGGAGGAAGGCGGCGGCCCAGGAGGAAGGCGGCGGCCCAGGAGGAAGGCTTTCTTGAGATGAAGAGCCAGGTACAGGCCACGCAGCAGCGGCGCCGACAGCGCCTGCGCCACTTTCGGAGCCAGCGCGTGTGCATACATCAGCCAGGCCAGGTGGGCCAAGGCCCGGGACCCCGGCCCCGCCCCGCACGTGTTCCGCCCGCCGCC
>NW_012267285.1:3570807-3571801 GCF_000151885.1 Dipodomys ordii
GGGCCGTGGGCCTGGGGGGGCTGTGGGCCTGGGGGTGGAGGACTGTGGGCCTGGGGGTGGGGGGCTGTGGGCCTGGGGGTGGAGGACTGTGGGCCTGGGGGCCGTGGGCCTGGGGGTGGAGGACTGTGGGCCTGGGGGTGGGGGGCCGTGGGCCTGAGGGGGTTGTGGGCCTGGGGTGGCTGTGGGTCAGGGCCTGAGAGCTGGCAGGTGCCCAGCTGAAGAGGGTGGGCAGAAGGCCCCCAGCCCTGGAGGAGCTGCTGGGGTATAGGCCGGGCTGGGTGTAGCCCCGACCTGTGCACTAGCCTGGCCTGCGGCATGGGTTTGGACTTCTACACCTGGCCGGCAGGCAGAGACTGGGCAGCCATCGGGAAGAGCCCTTCCCACTGGGCAGCCCCACCCCTCGGGGTCAGACCGTACTGAGGGAGGGAGGGAGGGAGGAGGATCAGGAACCCAAGTGATGTCACACATCCACCTCCAGCAGATGGAGCAGCTCTCTGAACGTGCGTGCTAGGTGAACGCTAAGTCCCCAAGGCTTGTGAATGAGGCACACATCCAAGACCCCGGCACTCAGAGGTCAAGGCAGGATGGCCTTAACTAGGTGCTGCTTCAGAATCGGGGGGCGGGGCCTTAGGCTGGGTAATGCCTGCGTGCCCAGACCGTACCCCTGAATCTGCCTTGCAGTGTGAGTTCTGACCAACCTGCTTTCTCCAGCCTGCCGGAACTCATGCTCAACTATGCATGGTCCCGGTGGCCTCAGGACCCTGGCACGGACAGGCAGCACTGAAACGTTCTGCTTCCAGCCGTCCTGAAAGGCAGCGGTGGGAAGAGGCTTGGGGCTCAGCTCCACCACTGGCAGCTCGTGTGCGCAGCCTGGTCCTCGGCCGCTGGGCTCCGGGCCTCAGCTTTTCTGCTGGTCTGTGTGTATGACAGGATTGATGCTTTCCGGGAAGCACAGGAGCTCGTGTGTGTCTGTGTGTCTGTGTGTGTCTGTGGG
>NW_012267285.1:3572056-3578234 GCF_000151885.1 Dipodomys ordii
GGGGGGGGGGGCGGGGGGCTGGGCGTGGCCTCCACAGGGGCTCCCTGCTTCAGTCTGCTCCTGTGAGTGGCTATTTGCCCTGCAAATGTTGACTGGGCTGGAAATGCACAGGTGTTACCACTACCAGGTGTCAGGCTGTAGGGTTTATTGTATCGTCTTTTGGCTGGGGGGGGGGGGGGGCTTGGCTCAGCGCATGCTGGGCTGCAGGAAGCTGACCCTACCTTAGCCTCTCAGGCTAAGATGTCCTTCTGTCCAGGATTCCTTCCGGAAGCCACGATCTGCTTCCGTCAGTCAGTACCGGGCAACAGAGCTCCCGTCCTTAGCAGCCTTAATTCTTGGAGCTGGGCTTCACAGGCCTCAGCTGGGGGCCATGGATGGCAGCCTTGTGGATTCGGCTCCTGTGTGCATCGGAGCAGGTCCAGCAGAGGTCAGGGCTGAGCTGGGGAGCTGCCAAGTAACGGGCGTGATTCTAGCCGGACTCGCTAGCTCAGGGAGTGTGCGCGAGCACCAGACTTGCCCCCTGGTGTGAGGGGAGAGGCCCAAGAACCCACTTGGGCAGCCCGGCCATTTCTGTGCTGTGGTGGGTGACCAGCTGTTGCCCATTCCGGAAGGTGCTGAGCCACGCGGGACCACCCTGAAGACACAGCCTGCTGCCGGAAGGACATTCCTCCCGGAAGATTGGCGCGGACGATCGACTCGCGGTCCCGGGAATTCCTGCTCAGGTAGCACGGCCACCGTCCCTTTATGTTAAGGGAAATGGTTGGCATTTTACCCATGACCTGAACTGGGGGAGGCAGAGTCAGGCCTGCTCTGGTAGGGACTGGAAGGGGTTGGGGAGGGGAGGACCCGTTCCAGCAGAGGGTCCTGACCCAGGCCAGGGCAGTGGTAAGGGGCTCTTCATAGGCGTCGAGGACTCGGTTTGTACACAACCTCGTGGCATCATTCATTTCTTTCATGGGGGCGGGGAGGGGCAGGTTTGGGGGCCATAGGCCCCCAGCCCAGGACCTGGACGCTCTCTCTGGCAGCTGACAGGTTATCAAACAACTTCCTCCCAAAAGGTTATGGCCTCTTGCTGTGCTCTGCGATGGGGCCACCACACCGGTGCGCTCGCTCGTCGTTGGCTGCTGGCGCTGAGCATGTCATTAGGAGTGCTTGTTCCCACTTCAGAGCAGCCTGGGCGGCCTCCGCCCGTTTCTGCACATCTCCTCCAGTCTCCCCCAGAGGACCAGCGGGCAGGGAGGGGAGCTGCTCCTTTTGAAGGATTGTCTCCGTACCCACCGTGCACGTCAGAGGTAAGGGACACTGTCTCCTGGCAGCCCTCTGCCCCTTTCCAGGGTTGCTATAAGATTCTGCGTGTCAGCCATAATGCCCCACCTCAGGTGAGCCACAATAATTCTTAGTAAGACACCAATAATCAGGATGAGAAATCAGGGTAAAGACCAGGTTGGTGACCAGAGCACTGTAGACACACACAGGCACACAGCCATAACTTATTTTTTATTTTTTTTGTCGGTCGTGGGGCCTGACTGGGCGCTGTCCCTCAGCTCTTCAGCTCAAGGCTAGTGCTCTACCACTAGAGCCACAGCGCCACTTCCGGCTTTTTCTGCTTACGAGGAATCGAACCCAGGGCCTCATGCATGCAAGGCAAGCGCTCGACCACTGAGCCACCTTCCCAGCCCACACAGCCGTAACTTAGCCTTGAAAGGGCAGTGTTTCACAGGATGCCGCGACCTCCAGGGACAAAGGCAAAGTCCCCGCAGCAGTGCCAGACCCTGGGCCTCGTGCTGGGCCTGAAAGCAAGCTGTCCTTGGGAGGAGCAAAGTAGATGAGCAGCAAGGCACAACAGAGGGGCGAACATACAACAAGCCTGTCTACCCCTCGCGTCTGTGACCCGTGCAAGGGCCCGCCCAGGGCCCGGACAGCCATGAGCTCCAAGAAAGGTGTCCCTCCTGGTCCTCAGCAGGCGGTGCCAACAGTTCCTAGTTAGGACAGGGATGACACCCACGAGGAAACCGACGCTGAAGAGGGAGGCAGACAGGAAGGGAGGGCTGGACCCGAAAGGCTAGGTTTCGGGAAGAGCGGGAAGAGGTGAGGCACGCTTCAAGCTCCCATCTCTCCGTTCCCTGCGAGCACACGATGCTGTGCAACGGAGAGCTCGCTGACCTCCAGCCCCAGGAGCCCCTGGCAGGGGCTCAGACCAGCCACCCGAGAGGCGGCAGCAGCAGCAGCAGCAGCAGCAGCAGCAGCAGCAGCGGGAAGCAGAGGAACTGACAGTGTTGTCAAAAAAAAAAAAAAAAAAAAGAATACAGGTGGACCTGTTGCTACAATGAGAAGTACAAGTTTTCATGTCAAAAAAAAAAAAAAAAAAAAACCAACTCTCCCAGCTGAGCTATTTTAGAATTCCACCCACCCTCGGGGCGGCATCCGGTTACCACGGCAACCTCGCAGGTACACACTCACTGCGCTGCCTCCAGCCAGAGGCCAGAGGAGACCAGAGGAGACGGCCCAGCCGTATCCTCACCCTCCATCCAGAGGAGGCGTGGGGAAGGACCCTGTTCAGACTGCAAAGCAGTGACTGCGTCCACCACCACGCCACCCACCCCAAGGAAAAAAGGTTACTTAAAAAGACAGCCGGGCGCCGGTGGCTCACGCCTGTCATCCCAGCTGCTCTGGAGGCTGAGATCTGAGGATCCCAGATCAAAACCAGCCCGGGCAGGAAAGTCTGTGAGACTCATCTTCAATGAACCACCAAAAGGCCAGAAGTGGAGGCATGGCACTAGCTGTAAAGCACTAGCCCTTTGTGAATAAAAGTACAAGGCAAGAGTTCAAGGCCCTGAGTTCAAGCCCCAGTACTAATCGTCAAAACTAAAGGAAAAAAAAGGAGGCCTTCCCAGGCCTCAGCCCCTGGCTCCACCCCGGGGGCTCAGTTCCTTCTGGGCACCAGTCCCTGGAGTGGGTGCTGCCTGCCCAGTACTCAGTATCCAGTACCCAGTACCAAGCTTTGTCTGGACAGACCTGTCCTCACAGCTGAGGGTGCCTGGGTGACCCCGATGGCGGGCACCCCAACCAACGGGACGTCCGGCAGCTTCGGAACCCGCTGTGTGTGCCGCTGCTGCTGGCGGTGGCTCATTTCCGAAGCCCTGGCCCATGAACGTGGGGAAGAGCCGGAGTCACCAAGTCCTTCAAGGACATGCCCCAATGGCCTGACTTCCACCCGCGAGGTCCCACACGGCTTCGGGGCACACCCTGGATCCAGACTAGCGCAGAACACCCCAAAGGAGGTGGGGGGAGACGCAGGTCCTCCAGGACGGCCCGCGGCGCCGAGAGCCCTGACTACACGGCTCTGTTACCTTGCAATCAACCCTGTGACAGATACACTCAGACACCCACGTCACAGCCCAGCGTGGTGTAGGCTTGGGGCAGCCGAGCCGCACAGACCTCTGCGCCCCCAGGGAGGCCCCACCACCCACCCTTTGCGCCCGTGGGCCTTCTGGGTCCATGCCGCACACCGATAGCACAATTAATATCTGTTAGGATCATTTTAATTTAAAAAAATAAGACCCAGAGTCTCTGGGCAATAAACTAAAATACAGTAAAAACCTTGCCGCCATACAGTGGCTGCTTCCCTGACAGCCAAGCCTCCAGAAGCTTCCGCAGGATTCCAGAAGTCCCTCCTGAACGGAGGAGGAACCCGAGGCACCCAGGTGAAGGGACTGGCGTGAGGTCAGACTGCACAGAGAGGTGCTTGGAGTTTCACCCGCAGGTCCGGCGACCAGCTGGGCTGCCGGGGGCGGCTCTGCGGTGGCTGCCCCGCCCCGCGGCCCAGCTACCCGGCCCAGCCCTCCTGCCGGAGCACCAGCCGCACGGCCTCGCCGACGTCGCTCACCACGTGCGCCGCCTCCATCAGCCCCGGGCTGAAGCCGAAGTCCCGGTGCCCGTGGTACGGAGGCTCGGAGCCCACGCCCAGCTCTGCGGGCCCCAGGTCCCGCGGGCTGTACACGCCGGTGCACACCAGGATGGAGGTGACGCTCTGGGCCGCCGAGGGCTGCCGCCGCCACAGGCCCCCGGCCCCCGGCTCCGGCGTCCGGCCCCGCCTCACCATCTGCAGGTGCCGGTGGAACAGGTTGGCGCCGTAGATGTCAGACATAGGGTTATCACTGCAAAGAGGAGACCCAGGCTCAGTGTCACGGTGGAGGATGGAGGTCGGCTGTGGGGCCGGGTGTGGGACGGTGATGGAGACCCGGGGGGAGGGACTGTGAAAGGGGGGCCGGAAAAGGGGCGCGGAGCTGCCTGGGCCTCACCCCACGGCGTAGAGCTTCCGGATGGGGGCGGCCCAGCCCCGCCGCTCTGCCTGCTGCCTGATCAGGTCCTCTGCGTACTGGTAGGTAAGGATGCTGGGTTTGCCCATCAGGCCCTCGTATCGCAGCTCCTTGCCCGTCACTTTCCGGTAGATGGTTTCCAGGCAAAGCAGGAAGGTGCCGTGGCCAAACCTGCCCAAAACGAGCTCAGTGGCCTGGCCCTCTCCGCCACGCCACGCCCTCGGCAGGCCCAGACCCCCGACCCAGGGCCCCGGGACTGTGAACCGCAGCTAAATTACTTGTAGGAGAAGCAAACATTAATCGAAGTCTTCTCGCACAGGAACAGTTTTTAACAGCTAACTTTTGGGAAAATCCTAGTCACTGCAACTCAGGAGGCTGAAGCAGGATTATGAACTAAAGGCCAACTGGCTCACACTACTCAGGAGGCTGAGATCTGAGGATGGCGGTTCAAAGCCAGCCTAGGCAGGGAAGCCTGTGAGTCACTTTTTGGTCAGTTGTGAGGCTTAAACTTAGAGCCTGGGTCTGTCCCTGAGCTTTTGCATGCAAGACTAGTGTTCTCCCACTTTGAGCCACAGCACCACTTCTGCCCTTCTGGTGGTGAACTGGAGACTCACGAAGTTTCCTGCCCAGGCTGGCTTTGAACTGCGATCTTCAGACCTCAGCCTCCTGAGTAGCTAGGATGACAGGCATGAGCCACCGGTGCCCAGCTTGAGACTCTTACCTCTAATTAACTACCAGAAAACTGGAAGTGGGGCTGTGGCTCAAAGTGGTTTGTGTGAAAGAGCTCTGGGACTGTGCCTAGAGTCCCATGACTGACCAAAAAAAAAAGTGCTAGAAGAAAACCCGTCTCCACGAGATCACCGAGTCACGAGACCTAAGGCAGCCTTGGGCTCTGCCACGTTCTCGTTGACCATGCTCTCCACAGGCCTCCATGCAAGGGGAGAGGCCTCCGGAAGGCTGGCTGCCACCGGCCTGGAGGGCAGGGAAGGGCAGCCGAGCAGGGAGGAGGCCTGTTCCGAGTCCACCGGCCTTGTCCACTGGGCACCAGTGCGTCTACAGCGCAGTGGTTCAGGCTGTCCCTGCCCTGCATCTCAAGGGTAACTGCTAACGACGGACAGGCTGAAGGACAGGAGGGACAGCATGTGAACAATTCACGCTGATACACCTCAACATTTTCTGTGAAGGGCGTAAGGACACAGCACACATAATCCATTAAAGGGCCCGTCCCTGGAGGCCCCCCAACCCCAGGGGCCAGGCTAGGGTGGCAGCTGTAGAGGTTGGAGTAACAGGTGGGAAGCTGCCCGCCCGCACGCGTCCCGGGCAGCAGCTGCCCGTGGATGGGCCCAGGACCCGGTCGCGGCCTCACCTGGGCATCTTGGCTTCCGCCATCCACAGGAGGTCCATGTTGCTGGCCAGGACTGGGAGGTGGGGGTAGGGGACCCTCGGCGGGTCAGCCCCCGGGCTCCCGTTGCTGAGAAGGACGTCCATGATCAGCTGCAGGCTTGTCTCCCAGCGGACCGGCTCCCCGAGGAGGAGCACCCCTTCAAGGCAGAGGCCCAGGAGTGAGGTGGGCAGGGACACGGGCAGGGGTGCCCAGAGCCCGGGGAACACCGGCCCACCGGGGAGCACAGAGCAGGGAGCACCCCAGACCCATCTTCACTCGTGTCCACTGTAGTCACAGACAGGCCAAAACCTGAAAGCACCAAGTCCCAGCGGCTTCCTCCTATCCCTGGGGCTTGGTCCCACAAACCGGCCTCCCCCGTTCACCACTGAGGCCCAGGGACCGGTGCAGCCCATGGGCAGAGGGCCCGGCCTCCCCCGTGCACCACTGAGGCCCAGGGACCGGTGCAGCCCATGGG
>NW_012267285.1:3580434-3587204 GCF_000151885.1 Dipodomys ordii
CCTGCCAGGCGCCAGCTGTGCGATGCCCCCTCCCCTGCCAGGCGCCAGCTGTGCGATGCCCCCTCCCCTGCCAGGCGCCAGCTGGGCGATGCCCCGTCCCCTGCCAGGCGCCAGCTGGGCGATGCCCCCTCCCCTGCCAGGCACCAGCTGGGCGATGCCCCCTCCCCTGCCAGGCAATGCCCCGTCCCCTGCCAGGCGATGCCCTCTCCCCTGCCAGGCGCCAGCTATGCGATGCCCCCTCCCCTGCCAGGCGCCAGCTGTGCGATGCCCCCTCCCCTGCCGTCCCCTGCCCTGCCAGGCGCCAGCTGGGCGATGCCCCCTCCCCTGCCAGGCGCCAGCTGGGCGATGCCCCCTCCCCTGCCAGGCGCCAGCTGTGTGATGCCCCGTCCCCTGCCAGGCGCCAGCTGGGCGATGCCCCCTCCCCTGCCAGGCGCCAGCTGGGCGATGCCCCCTCCCCTGCCAGGCGCCAGCTGGGCGATGCCCCGTCCCCTGCCAGGCGCCAGCTGGGCGATGCCCCGTCCCCTGCCACTCAGGCAGACTGGGCAGGCACACAGAAGGAGGAAGGAGCAAAGGCCCCAGACCCACAGGGCAGTAGGGAGGGCGTCTTTTACCTTCAATGGCCGGGAAGTCACTCCTCTGAGGGGGCTGCGAGAGACAGAGAAGATGCCCATCAGTGACACGGTCTTGGTGCCCCTCTGGAGCAAGAACAGAGGTGGGGGGACCAAAGACAGGGTGCACACAGCCCAGAGACCACCCCGTCGCCAGCGCACAGCACGGAAAGGCTGACAGGAAGGAGAGCCACAGAAGAAGGGGGCAGGCACGACCAGCGGAGCCACCATGGAAGGAGGGCTTCAAGTGAGGCCGGTGGGAAGAGGGGGGGGGATAGAAAGCAAGATGTCACACCCTCACAGAGAGGCCTGAGGCCAGTGGACTGAAGGGAAGGCGGCCTAGGAAGCGCAAGGAGCAGCATGGCGTGAGCGGCCCTGTCACCATGTCAGTCTGGGAGGCAGGACCTGCACCTTTCCAGCCTCCTGGGTCCATTCTCCCCGGCCCTGGCAATGTTGGCTCGGCCACCAAACGGCTCTTCTGAGATCTGCCCACAGAATTTGCATGCGTCTAAAAGAAAACTCGCCTTCCGCCGCAGCAGCCACTGGAGAAGGGCCACAGCGGCTCTGCACTGGCCCACGGCCGTGGCCTCGAGGCCACCAGGCAACCAAGAATGTGTGCGAGTTGAGTTATGCCTGCCTGCCGCTGCCACCACCGCTGCCACCTCACCAAACACGCCAGCCCAGGCGGGATACGATCCACGCCGCGTCAGGTGTCCGAGCAGCACGCCACGGGGTCCTTGGACAAACGGGCCCTCAGATTCATCAAGAAAAGGGCGGAGGTGCACATCCACGTAAGAGGAAGCCGGGAGCTGAGCGGCATGCTGGCTGCCACGAGCAAGGCCACCGCCGCAGGTAAGGGGAGGGTGGATGGAGTCCCCACTGTCCCCAGGTAAGTCTCTGTTCCCCTCAGAAACAAAAACCAAAAACTCTCCAAGAAGATGTGGTCTGTAACTAACTACAACACTCGGGAAGGTGAAGGTATCCAAATAGACACAAGTAAGCCTGTGTGTAAGTATGTTTCACAGAATCTCCAGGGCGCTCTGACTCAATAAGCAAGTTCACATGCTGCACAGAAACAACAGAGGCCTGTTCACCAGGAAGGAAATCCCAGGCTGGGGTCACATTCAGCAGCAGAGCACCGCCTACCACGTCCACAGCCCAGGTCCAGAAGTCAAGCCGCTGCTTCCGAGGAGCTGAACCCGGAAGGCTGCCTGTTTTGTCTCGTTCTGTTTACACCAGTCCTGAGCTTTTCTGCACAAGGTTAGGCATTCTCCCACTTGAGCCACAGCTCTATTTCCAGCTTTTTGTGGTTAGTCTAGCCCAGGCTGGCTTTGAACTGCAATCCTCAGATCTCAGCCTCCTTAGTAGCTAAGATTACTAAGCTAAGCTATCAGCACCTGGCCAAGACAACAGCTTCTCACGAGAATGAGCTAGTAAATACATTCTAGCAGATGGAAGAGATGCTCTGGCTCTGAAAGTGTTCCTAGCTAACTACAAATAGGCTTCAAGCCGCTGCTCCTTTGGGCCATTCTTACCTAGCCAGGGAACAATCCCTGCCAGGAGACTCCACCACAGCACACAGAGAACACAGCTCTCAGCAGGAGGGCAAGGAGATCAGCAAGTGTGCCAAGGAGGAAGGAGGAGCCCACGAGTGAAAGGAGTGCATTACCGTGGTCTTTGGCCGCCGCTCGAGGTCTACCATGTCCAGCACTGGGAAGGCCGTGCGAAGCTCATCCACTGTAACCACGTTCTGGAAGCCCAGTCTGGTGGGAGCATGGTCAGGAAGGCACAGCTGGACAGGACTGGGGCATGGGGACTCCCCAAATGCACGGAGCAAGGAGACCACACTGGCCTGGCCACACCGGGCGGCGGGCAGTCCTAAGTCCTGTGGGGGCCAGTCAGCAGGCTGTGGCAGTACAGACAGACTGCAAACAGGGACTCCAGAACAACTGCTCAGCGGCCCGCGGGCACATTCCTGGCTCCAGGCCTTACGCCGCCGGCCCGACCCTGGTTCTCAAGGAGCTTGGAGCATGCACAGACCACAGCACAAAGCAGTGCTGCTGTGAACAGCTGGACGCATTTCCCAGGAAGGACTCCCTCTAATCCACCAGCAGCAATGGAGCCCACACTGAGTTCACTCAGCCAAGGTTCCCTTCCCCAGCCCACTTTCCCTGTCCTCCAATCACCTGCTATTCCGTGCCAACCTTCTACCTGCCCTGCCTGCTGGGGAAGCCTGAACAAGCTCTGGGGGCACAGCCGGACCCTCCATGATGTTCGGGGCCAGTCCTGCCCCGGGCCAGTCCTTTCCTGGCAGTACCTGTAACACTTAGAATCTTTCTTCTTTTTGCCAGTACTTGGGCTTGAACTCAGGGCCTGGGCGCTGTCCCTGAGCTGCTTTTGCTCAGGGCTAGTGCTCTACCACTTGAGCCACAGCACCACTTCCAGCTTTTTCTGTGTCTGTGGTACTGAGGAATGGAACCCAGGATTTCATGCATGCTGGGCAAGCACTCTACCACGGAGCCACATTCTCACCCCAGGAATCTATCTTTCTTGGTGTCCTCCGCTACTAGACCATCTCTTCTTCTTTGAGGTGCCAGGGCCCCAAACAAGGGCCTTATTAGGTCCTCCACCACTTCAGAGCGCATAGTCCAACACGGTGTGCAGGAAGTGTCTGCACAGAGGAACAAGCCATCTGAGACCAGGGAACCACAGCCTGCCCTCTGTGTGCCCGAAGGGACAGCTAGCAAGCGGTTGAGCACCCAAGCAGGAGAGCGTCCTAGAATCGCAGGGTCGTTTAAATACGGTTTCCTGATTCTTCCCTAGACCTAGGCAGGGGCTGGGGCAGAAGACCGTGACAGCAGCTCTGGCCTGGCTTCCGGGAGCCACTGTGCACGAGGGCGCACTACACGCGCTCCCCCTGAGCCCACCAAGCACCCAGGTGCCCCTGCGCGCTGGTCCCCCTGGCCGAGCAAGGAAGCCCCCCGTCCTGCCCCTTCCTCTCTAACCACAGCAACGAAACACAAAGGATACGCCTGGGCAATGTCCAGCACAGGGCCCTGGCCGGACACCAGCATCCGCTTGCCGTGGAACTGCCAGAAGAGCCTCATGGGGCTGTGAGCGAGAATGACTTGGTCTGGATCCACCTGGAGGGACAGCCGAGAGGGAGGAAGGCACAGGGTTGAGAGAAGGTAACGCGGAAGCAGCAGATGCTTTCATCTATGAAGGAAAAAAGAAAGACAGGTGCAGGTGGCTCACGCCCGTCATCCCAGCTACTCAGGAGGCTGAGATCTGAGGATCAAGGTTCAAATCCAGCTCAGGCAGGAAAATCCGTGAGATTCTGATCTCCAATAAACCACCAGAAAATGGGAAGTGGCGCTGTGGCTCAAGTGGTAGAGCACCCGCCTTGAGCAAAAAAAGCAGGATAATACTTAGGCCCTGAGTTCAAGCCACAGATCTGGCATGAAAGAAAAGAAAACCCAAACTTCAGGTTATTTTTCCCAAAGAATTAAAAGACTCTCACTGACCCAACCTGCCATGACCCAAGGTCTGTCAATGACGTGATGCCCTGACCCAGAAATGGGCTGTAGAAGGATTTGGGGTTTGATGAGGAGTGCCGTCCTTGGTGTCAATGCTTCCTACCTTGAATCTCAGCAGAGCTGACAGTTCCTGGGCTTTGCTGTGTTGTAAGATGTTCCCGGCGTTGGTGACGAAAACCACAGGAACCCGCAGCTGCCCCTGTGGGTCCAGCAGCCTGGCGAAGGCGTCCAGCGCAGCCGGAATGACTTTGTGGCCCCGAACCAGCACACCGTCGACGTCTAAGAGGAACCCAAAGGTCGGGGGGCCCTGCGCAGCGGGGAGAAATCACCACCATGAGGCGAGAAGCAGGAGGAGGAAGAAAAAGAAACAACCCTCCCACTCAAGTCGCCCAGCATCCTTGAGAAATGACATCAGAAATAACAAAACGCTGGAATGGAGGTATGACTGAAGGGGCAGAGGACCAGCCTTCACTGAAAAAGCCAGGCAAAAACTTAAGGTTCTGCTCAAGCCTAGTAACAGCTCACACACTCACACACAATGGGGGAAAGCAAAGGAAGAGGTAATGTGGTCTAAGAAGCATTGTACTCCATAACTGGGGCTGGCTCAGTGGTAGAGCGCTTGACTTGCATGCATGAGGCCCTGGGTTCGATTCCTCAGCACCACATAACCAAAAGAAAAAAGCCGGAAATGGCGCTGTGAATCAAGTGGTAGTGCTAGCCTTAAGCTGAAGAGCTGAGGGACAGTGCCCAGGCCCAGTGTTCAGGCTCACTACTCAGGAGGCTGAGATCTGAGGGTCACAGCTCAAAGCCAGCCCCGGGCAGAAAAAGTCTGTGAGACTCTTATCTCCAATAAACTACTCAGAAAAAGCCAGAAGTAGGCCTATGGCTCAAGTGATAGAGTGCTAGCCTTGAGCAGAGAGGCTCAGGGACAGCACCCAGGCCTTAAGTTCAAGCCTCAGGACTGGCAAAAAAGAAAATAAAAAGTCATTTCTGACCACCAGAAAGCCAGAGAACAGCCAGTGAGAAACTCACTAGGCCCCTCACACCAAATAGGAAATGCCCACACAAACAGTGCCAAAGGCTCTGGGCCCCAACCTGTTTTGCCCAGCCCGGGAGACTGTCCTGGGCACTAAGCCAGCACCGTAACAAAGGGATTTTTATTTATTCTTTGTATCAAAGTTCTGAGGAGGTGTCTTTATCTCCAAATGGATTACCTAACAAAAAACGAACAATAGGTAAGAAAAACAGCAATGGCTAGTGAGAAATATATTCAGACAGATAAAAACCAATCTCAGGGCAGTTCAGTGGGGAGCACCAGCCCAGCATGCTTGTGGTTCTGGTTCCATCCCCAGCACCTCAAAAAAAGGGGGGGCTGGGAAGGTGGCTCAGTGGTAGAGCTCTCGCCTTGAGCTGGAGCTGAGGGACAGTGCCCAGGCCCAGAGTTCAGGCCCCACAACCAGCAAAAAAAAAAAAAAAAAGGTGCTGGCCTGATGAGTTTCTTACTGGCTGTTCTCTGGCTTTCTGGTGGTCGGAAATGACTTTTTCTTTTCTTTTTTGCCAGTCCTGAGGCTTGAACTTAGGGCCTGGGCGCTGTCCCTGAGCCTCTCTGCTCAAGGCTAGCACTCGACCACTTGAGCCACCTTCCCACCCCCCATCCCCAGCCCCTGCCCTGTCACCTCAAAAGGACTAGCACACAGGTCTGTAGGGATGAGGGGACATGACCTGCCCCTAGGCAGGCGGTGTGCTGACCCTCACAAGTGTTCCACAAAAGCTGGCTGGGTGCTGAATGACCCAAAGAATGAATAGTTAGGGACCTATTCCCCCTGGGACACACACCCCAAAAGGTAAGGAACTATCCCATGAGCTTGTACTGCTAGGGACACGTGGACTTTGAGGCAGATTTTAAATGCCCTACATTGTAAGTGGCATTAAGTGCTTACTAACCGTTAAGTGTGATGCTGACATTGTAGTTCAGCTCAAAATACCCTTATTTTCTCAGAGGTACGAGAACTAGAAGTGAAATGAGGAACCAGGGATCTACTTTAAAATAAAGTAAGAATCCGTCTGGCCCCGGTGGCTCACGCCTGTCATCCTAGCTACTCAGAGGGTGGAGACCTGAGGATCAACTTCTAAGAAGGCTGGAGCAGGAAAAGTCCAAGAGACTCTCATCTCCAATTAACCACAAAAAAAAAAAAAAAGGCCAGAAGTGGAGGCAGGGGTCAGGTGGTAAGAGCGCCAGCCTTGAGCTAAGGAGTTTATGCATGTGTGGCGCCGCCTAGGCCCCTAATTCAGGCTCCAGGATGACATATATATGTATATGTGTGTGTACACGCACACACACACACACACACATATACACACACACATATATATTCTCAGGTAAGATTAAAAGGAAGAAATCGGTCTTCCAGGCAGATAAATCCTTGGGGGCTCTAATCTCCTAAAAGACCAGAAGTTGAGGCTCAAGTGAAAAGAAGTGGAAACTGCGAGGCCCCGGGTTCAAGTCCCAGCACCAGGGAGAGGAGGAAGAGAGGCCGGGGCTGGGGCTGCGCCTGGTGCCTGCGAGGCCCCGGGTTCAAGTCCCAGCACCCCCGAAGTGCGGTGTGGGGGGGCCCGGGGAAGGGCG
>NW_012267285.1:3588154-3602022 GCF_000151885.1 Dipodomys ordii
GGGGTCAGCGTGCCGGAAGGCGGTGTCCTGGGCCTGGGGGGGTCCCCGCGGGCCCCGAGCGGGACGGGGCAGCCCGGAAACCGGAGCCCCAGACCGGGAGGGGGAAGAGCAGCCGGACCCGGGCCACCCCCGGGGGATCCCCGCCAGGCCTGACTCCAGAGGGCCGGCTGCCCTGCCGAGGCCCCCGCCCCGAGCCGAGGAGGAAGAGGGCCTCGCGCCCCAGACCCCGAGGATCCGCGGCACTTCCCTCCCCACCCCGCCCGGAAGCCCCGGGCCCCATGCTGCTCCCAAAGGCGCTGTTTACACCCTTCCCGCTCGCAGGAGGGACGAGGGAGGGCAGGCTATCTTTAGGGCAGCTGCTATTTGAGGTAACATACCTCAGTGTGTGAAAATTCTCATGGCTCCGTGGCAAAGCGTTGGCCTGGCCGTGTGGGAAGACCTGGCTTCATTCACCGCACCACAGAAACCAAGTCCCCACCCCGGGGAAGAGATCATTTTGGAATTCTGGAATGGGTGATTAAGTTGGGTTACAGAATCCTAGTCTGATAAATTTTTAAAAAATAAATAGAAGGCGCTGGTAGCTCACACTTCTCTAAGCATAGTTACTCAGGAGGCTGAGGATCTCCATTCAACGCCAACCTAGGCAGAAAAGCCTGTGAGACTCCAGACTCTGACCTCGAATTAATTATCTGCCAAGAAGGTGGAAGTGGAGCTATGACCTTGGGCAAAAAAGAAAAAAAAAAAAAAGCTCCTGCACAGTGCCCAGGCCCTGAGTTTAAGCCCTAGGACCCGCATAAATAAACCAGACATTGGTCAGGTGCTGGTGGCTTATACCTGTCATCCTAACTACTCAAGAGACTGAGATCTGAGGGTCACAGTTCAAAGCCAGCCTAGGCAGAAAAGTTCAGAGATTTCTGTCTCTGGTTAACCATCAAAAAGCCAAAAGTAAAGCTGTGGCTCAGATGGTAGAATGCTAGCCTTGAGCAAAAAAAATCTCAGAGACTGTACCCAGGCCCTGAGTTGAAGCCCCAGCACTAGAACAAAACAAAACATAAGAATGAAAGCAAAAAGGGCTGGAGGTGTGTGTCAAGTAGTAGAGTGCCTGTCTAGCAAGCACAAGGTCCTGAATCAAATCCCAGTAACATTATTTATTTATTTTTTTTTTTGCCAGTCATGGTGCCTGAATTCTGGGCCTGGGCGCCGTCCCTCAGCTCTTCAGCTCAAGGCAAGTGCTCTACCACTTGAGCTACAGCGCCACTTCCGGTTTTCTGGTGGTTTATTGGAGATAGGAGTCTCAAGGTCTCTCCTGCCCGGGCTGTCTTTGAACCGCGATCCTCAGATCTCAGCCTCCTGAGTAGCTAGGATTACAGGTGTGAGCCACCAGCGCCTGGCTCCCATTATTTCTTATTCCTTGTTTCTTATGGAGAGAAATTAAGTGTTAACCTATCAGAGGCTTTTTTTTTTCTTTTTTGACTGATCAGCTGCCCAGCTATCTAAAATTCTTGGGCTCAATCTACCCTCTTATCTCAGCCTCCTGAATAGCTGGGACTGTAGGTGCCCACCACAGCCCCTAGCTGTGAAGAGATTTCCTAATTTAAAAAAAAAAAAAAAGATTAACAAAAATGAAACAGGCCTGGGGGAAGAGGGTATTGTTAATGCACAATAGTAGAACGACGCAGCTTAAAGATTTTACCTGACTTTTATCATCAATTGTAAAATCTTACTCCATAAAACAAGAGCGTTTGCAGGAGGATGTTAAATTAAAGGCTTGAAGAAAGCAGACACAAAATCCCAAACTGGATGGGTCACTGGGAAGTCACTTTCCAGGGAACAATGAGGAATGACTGATTGGTTGGGGTCAGGTGGCTTCAGGTTACCTTTTTTGTGTGAGGATTAAGGCCTGGGGAACTTCATTATCATAGCAATGGAACTGGCGAGGTTGGGAAATTTGGCTGTTACCTCTCTAATCCCAACGGTCTGGAGCTCCGTTCGGTCTGTTTGTGAACTTCAGGGCCAGCGACTCCATTTTGATTTTTTTTTTTTTTAGCCTGGTGTGTCGAGGTTCAGGGCAGCACATTCGTCCAAAACAGTAGCCTCCTCTGGTTTCCTATGAAAGCTGAACCTGCACTGCATTGACCCCTACCTCTAAAAAGCCTGTGGTTTTCATTTGTATTCATCCATTTTCCTGGACCACAGGAAAGAGGCTGGGTAATGTCTGAATAAATCCACCTGCTCACAGTCCTGGAGGTTCAGGCCAAGGCACTCAGGTTAGCTTGGCTCAGGTGATGGCCCAAGGCCTATTCATATGCAGAGGTGGAGAACTAATTCAGGATCTTACCATAATCCCTTCCAGGGCTTGCATCTCCAAATGACCTTAACACGGCCTGGCTGGACACCAGGCTTCCAACACACAGCCACTTGGGGGCACACACTCAAAATTTCCCCCAGCTTCCCACCCCTCCCCCTTCCTCTCCTCTCCATTTCCCCCTTCTTCCCAGCTTGAAGCCAGCCAGGGCAGAAAAGTCCCTGTGAGACGTGAATCTTCAATTAACCAGCAAAAAGCCAGAACTGGAGGTGTGGCCCACGTGGGAAAGCACCAGCCTTGAGTGGAGAAAGTTAGGGGGACAGCACCCAGGCCTTGAGTTAAGCTCCAGTACCCCAAGTGTGCATGTGCACGCGCGCGCGCGCACACGCGCACACACACACGCGCTGGAGAGAGCCGCCCAGAGACAGAATCTAGGACCCAGGGAGCGAGCAAGAGGCCTCACTCAGGACTCCCCACAAGCACCCTGCCCATCACCACAGACCCTGTCTCTGACCCACTTCCTCAGCTGTGACATGAAGAGCAGCTGCAACCAAAATCACGAGGCCACGTTTGCCCCTGAGGCTCTGGAGCTGTGTGCCAGGAGGAAGGGAGGCAGGGTGCCGAAGGAGCTTCTTCAGCATGCCAGCTTGGGTTGGGGGATGAGAGGGGACATGGAAGCTATGGCCTGATTTTATCCTGAAACACGTAGTGGATATTCCAGGTAATAGAATGGATTATAGGCTTGAAAGGAATGGAGGTTGTAAGTGGATCTTTCTGATTTTCCCTTCTTGATTCCTGACATCTTAGAGGTCTTGTTCATTAGGGTATCTAAATCTCTGTGGGAAAACCAGGTTAGTTTGACGCTGGTGGCACATGCCTGTCATCCTAGCTACTCAAGAGGCTGAGATCTGAGGATTGTAGTTCAAAGCCAGCTCAGGCAGGAAAGTCTGTGAGACCCAATGAACCACTAGAAAACTGGAAGTGGCACTGTGGCTCAAGTGGTAGAGTGCTGACCTTGACTGAAGAGCTGAGGGACAGCACCCAGAGTTCAAGCCCCATGACCGACATTAAAAAAAAAAAATCTTACCTGCCCAGATTCCAGAGTGGCTTTGAACCAGGATTCCCAGATCTCTACCTCCTGAGTAGCTAGGACTACACGTGTGAGCCACTTGAGCCTGGCCCTTGTCTACTTTTCTTTGCAGGATGGATTAACAGGGGATCCCAGGGATCCCAGGAAAGAAGCCAGGTACTCAAACGGCTCCGCAGACAGAACCTGAGGTCACAGCCAACTTTATGGATCTGTCGGAAGAGAGGAGAAAAGAAGAAAGAGGTAGGAGATGGTGCCACTGGGCCAGAGCAGAATGGGCAAATGCATAGCCACCTTCCAGAGTACTGACCCCCGGCTCTAGCCAACCACATCACTGCTGGCCAGTTCCCTAGTGTCTACTCTGAGAGCACTTCAGCAGCCCTGAGGAAAGCTCTCTTGGCCTACATTGGTTCTCGTGAGGCAAAATGGCCAATGCCCCTGTGAGGTACAGGGTAGACTTGGGTGCTGGGACACCTACCTGACACCCACATAGCCACCAAGGAGGGCAGCAGGGCCCTGGGCACCTCAGAGAGCGAAAACATCTGCTCCCCTCTCTCCCTTCAAGCCCAGGGTTAGGATGAGGCCACTAGCTAACCACAGAAACACCAGGTAATGGAAGACTGTGTAACCCCGTGCCACGACACTGCCCAGCCACTGGGTCACCTGTTTCCACCCTTAGTCCCCAGCCATGGCCTCCCCTGCAGAGCTCAGCCCTGTGAGCATAGGTAGGAGCTGCTGGCCCCAGGGAGCCACAGAGCAAGCAGCCACAGCTGTCCTGAGACCTGGGCCTCACAGGTCAGGCTCTGCCCCTGCAGCCCCCGCCCCGTGGGAGAGGAGAGGCTCCGGGAAGCCTGGGGGCTCTCCAGAGGCTGGCTGCCCACTGCGTCCAGTGCCCTGAGTCAGAGGGCACTTACGTGCCAGCCTTCCCCGTGGTTGCGGACAGGTCATAGCCACAGACTGCCTCATGAGCAGGCAGTTTTTGTTGTTGTTCAAGAGCTGATATACAGGGGGTTGTACTCCCATGAGCCTGGTAATGAGTGCATTTCCTTTCCAACGGAGTCCTCTGTTCCCTGACTCTCTCCGGGTCCCTCCCGCCCATCTCCACCCTGCAGTTCGTTGTACATACAGTTCACTTGCATCGTGTCCTGTGAGCTCCACCGCTGTGCCTTTCCATCTTTTCCCCTGGAGTTCTGGGCCCTCCCCCCTTGCCCTTCTGAAGAGGCACTACACATAAAGAAGACAGAATCATCGAAAACTGAAAAATGAAACAAAGGAAGAGGGTAGGGGAGTCTCTTGTGTCCATATCTGGGAGTTTGTTTCAGTATGTCTGTTATTTTATATAAATAAGAAGAGGCATGTGGGCATCGCACCTTTGTGTTTGAGAAGGCAAATTTAGTGAAGCTTTCTGGGTTTGCTGGGGGAGACAGGAGTCTCCCTCCCTCTCCCACCACCCCCTCCCGCCCCCCCCCCCGGCCAGGCCACCCACAGGGCTGCAGTGGCATCTGCACGCATAGACCCCAAGCAGCCTTCTCAGGGCCACACACCACCGCACATGGGCAGAACCCCACTGGCACGGGGAAGCACAGCTTTCAGGCAAAAGCACCACACCCTTCAGGGAGTCACCCAGGCCAGTGTGGCCTATCTGGAAAAGGATCCTGGCCTTTTCATTTCAGTTTGGCTGTGGAGACAGATGGGACTAGACAGGACTACTAAGGGTGGGCACTGATATAGAGGAACTCAGCATGATCTGCATGGGGAGACCTGAGTTCCATCCAGCAACAGACAGACAGGCACACACACACACACACAGAGTTCCACACAGTCTACCTGACCTGTTGCTATTGGATAGTCCAGTTGCCATTTTAGCATAAGGATTATGAGCTGGAGGGAAATACTATTCTGGCGAGGGAAGGCAGCAGCATTGGTGTACCTCCTCCTGTCCCTAACCCTGAGAACAGGTCTCCTCGCAGGAGACAATACAGACTCACCAGGATAAACCTGCCCCAGGGTGCCCGGCCTCTGAGGGAGAAAGAGGGAGCAGGATTATTCTAATAAACCCTTTGGTGCACACACACAAAGTCAGGTGCAGGTAGCTCACACCTGCAATCCTGGCTACTCAGGAGGCTGAGATTTAAGGATACAGTTCAAAGCCACTCAGCTCCAGAAAGTCCATGAGACTCTTAATTCCAATAAAAGTGTAAGTGGAGGTGTGGCTCAAAGGGTAGAGAGTCAGCCTGGAGCAGAAAAGAAGACAAGCAAGCGCACAAGGACTCATATGCAAACCCGGTGCCGGCATTCTACAAGAGAGAACCGAATTTAGGCATCTGTGGCTCTTGCCTATAATCCTAACTACTCAGGAGGCTGAGATCTGAGGATCACAGTTTGAAGCCAGCCTGGGCAGGAAAGTCTGTGAGACTCTTATCTACAATTCACCACCAAAAAGCCAGAAGTGGAGCTGTGGCTTAAGTGGTAGAGCGCTAGCCTTAAACACAGAAGTTCAGGGACAGTGAGTACCCAGGCCCTGATTCCAAGCCCCAGAATGGGCAGAGAGAGTGAGTGCAAAACCAGCAAATGACCGTTATCAATCAAACATGCGGAGGTATGCAAATGACACATCCAGGCCCCCGCGTGGGACTTGCACACATGACTGGTTTCAAGTACCCAGCCTGCCTTGCTGAACACGTCCCTGCCCTCCAAGGCTCATGCACGCAGAATGTTCTGGCTGCCAGGAAGGTCACCCCAACCCAAGCCGCCCTGGATCTGGAAGTTCAGCAGCAGCACCCCACTGCAGGGACCGGAGGCCCCCTCCCCCAGAACTGGGTGGGGAGGCCTGCCTGCTTCACATCTGGTGTGGACAGGCTGCTAACGAGCTAGCGGGTGGGGAAGGGCTCAGCAGGTTTGGGGGTGTCCCGTGGGTCTTCTTGAGTCAGGCTCCCAGGAGAGATTCACTGTCACCAGCCAGTCACACGGCCCAGTTACTGCAAGACCGGTGCTTGTAGTTTCGGTTTTTCTCTTTGCCTTCTGGGTTTGGGACTGGGGGTGTCTAGAGCTTGTGAGGCAGATGCTCTGACACCTGAGTCACCCCAACCTTTTGGGCTTTTTTTTTTCAGATAGTGTTTCCCGTCTACACCTAGATCCGTCCCGGCTTGTTTGTAAACCCGGCTACTTCTGGGAAGCAAGGGTAGGAAGAGGGCAGCCCAGGCAGACTCGGGTCCAAGGAGCCAGGTGGGATTTTCAGTTTCAATTCAGGCATCTGCTAAGAATCCAAGAAAAGCCTTGTTGGGGTGGGGGGGCAAGGAACCAGGGTCGCGCGACTAATAAGACTTGTCCAGTGCTGACATCCAAGAAAATGCCTGGACCAACCACCCCGGCATCTCTGGCCCCTAAGTCCTCCACAAGATCTCCCTCCCTCTGGGAGGACCAGGTTGGGGCCTCAGCTCTGGGCACTGGGAGCAGAGCAGGAGCCCAGGAGACAAGACCCGCCTAGCGACTGTTGCTAGAGGCAAGTGGCCTTTGTTGCTGACCATACGGGAACACAATGGAGGCTGTGCAGCCTCGGGAGTCCGTGCACCGTGCACATCACCGCTAGCCCTGAATTAGGCCTGGACCGCCGGAGCGGGGGAGGTGGCAGGCTCCCACTGTTGGTGGTTGTTCCTGCATCCGAGGCCCCCCTTGCTCTGGCGAAAGCAAGCGTTAAGGCCTAGACTCTCCATCGCCAGAGGTCTTTGTTCCTGGGTCAGGCCAGGATAAATGGCCAAGTCCCCATCCCCCTCAGCTACAACCAGAAGCTGAGCCCAGCAGTCTTCAGCCCTCTGGAAAGGCTGGCTGTGGACTCTGGGGGGTGGGAGGGAGCACCAGAGCTAGGCCAGCCCAAGGCCCTCAGGGCAGAGAGGAGGGAGAATGGGACAGAACAGCAGGGCCTGATTCCTTGCCCTCTGGTCTCAGAAACGTCCTCCACTGCGCCCGCCATGGTCAAGACAAAAATCACTGCCTGCCACGCAACCAAACCTTTCTCCACCACCAGTCTCGCCCTCCCTCTGCTCCTTTGACATTTGTTTGGCAAGCCTGAAGGCAAACTCTGCCCAGCCAGCCTCAAACCAGGATGTACCCAGCCTCTGCCTGCCAGGTAGCTAGGATTACAGGCATGAGCCACTGGCACCTAGTTACCCTTTAGTCGCTCTTTCTCTAACATCACTGGCTCTTTAATCAGCTAAAACTGGCTCCAGTTTGTCACCTGTGCTGCTTTTTTGGGGGGAAAGGGGGACCAGTCCCAGGGCTTGAACTCAGGGCCTGAGCGCAGTCCCTGAGCTTTTCTGCTCAAGGCTAGCTCTCTCCTGCTAGAGTCCTAGTTCCGCTTCCAGCTTTTTGGTAGTCAGCTGGAGATATTTCCTGCTCAGGCTGTCTTTGAACCATGATCCTCTTGAGTAGCTAGGATTACAGGCATGAGCCACCAGTGCCTGGCACTCCTGTCTCCCTTCATACCATAAAGAGGTGAATGTGCCAACCTGGAGATCTCAGCCTTGGGGCGGAGCCCATGGTACTGACCTTTAGCACTTCCTTCCCTCCAAAAAACTAGTCCTCCAATTTTCCCTGTGTCAGCTGGCACCTGAGTACCAACACACACACACACACACGGAGTGGAGTCCTGCGTCTATCTGTGGAGGAGTTAGGGCCAGCACAGCTGGGCCATCACTACCCAGCCTACCAAGGACACGTTTACACCAGGTGGTTCCACAGGCTCCCTAGAGCCTTCCGGGTGACCCCAATTTGGGATGACCACAGCAAACATGTCCTCTGGAGAGCCGGGTTCAAACGTAAATTCAGGGCTCCGAAGTTCAAGTTATCTTTAAAGTTGAAATACTACAAACAGATTGCCCAGGGCCAAGAGGATTACCTCATATAAGCAAATAAATTAACCTGCTAAAAGTAGTTACAATCCTGGCCACAGAGCCACAGAGGGTGACCTGGGTGGATCCTCACCCAGATAACCTTTTTTTGACCAGTTATAGGATTTGAACTCAGGGTCTGGGCGCTGTCCCTGAGCTCTTTCACTCAAGGCCAGCACTCTACCAGTTGGAGCCATGGCCCCACTTCCCGTTCTCTGGTGGTTCATTGGAGATAAGAGTTTCACAGGCTTTCCTGCTCTGGCTGGCTGGCTTTGAACCTCTATCCTCAGGTCTCAGCCTCCTGCGTAGCTAGGACTGCAGGCATGAGCCACCGGGGCCCAGCCTTAGGTGGGCCAGAGGGCACCACAGCCCCTGAGAGCCGACGGCAGAGTTTCACTCCCAGATCCTGGGGTTGGGAACTAAGGGTAACCAAAGGACAATTCCACGGGAAGACCTGGACGTCCTCTGGGACAGGAAGAGGACTGGAGTGCCCTGCCCCAGAGATGGAAGGCAGGAGTTCAGGACTGAAGCTGAACCTCCGAGTCCTCCTGTCTGTATTCCCCTTTCCATTTCAAGAATGCCAAGGCTGGGGCCTTGGTGACGGAGACCAGGAGCTGTTTGCTGTCCTCAGGGCCCAACAGGAGTCCGTCAGCTCTGTCACTTAGTCATTAAATCCTTATTGAGATCCAGCTGTATGCCAGGCTAGGTGAAGGGGCTTGCTTGGGATTTGGTCCTACTTTCCTGATGGGCAGAGCAACACTTCAGGCCAGGGCAACTCCCGAGCAGCACAGGGCTAGAGTTGTATGGTTCAGCGGTCCTGGATTCCATCCTCAGGACCAAACCAACAAAACCCTCGGGCCTGCCATCCTAGCTACTCAGCAGGCTGAGATCTGAGGACCGTGGTTCAAAGCCAGCCCTGGTAGAAAAGTCCGTAAGACCCAGATCTCCAATTGACCAGCAAAAAGCTGGAACACCAGCTTTGAACAACAACAACAAAAAAAAGCCAAGTGACAGTACCGGGCTGAGTTCAAACCGCACAAAGGGAAAGGGAGAGAGAGGGAGAGGGAGAGAGAAAATATGCAAAGGGCAGAGTAAAAGTGTATGCAAAAGTCCTGAGGTGGAAGAGAGCTTAGGGAACTAAAAGGGGGCGTGACAAAGGAAAGTGATAGGAAACCCTTTGAGCCTGGAGACCGCAATTTACATGAACTTACCTCTGGAAGCCAGGCCCCCACCCTATACACAAAAGGAAGACAAGTGAATCCAAGCAGTGCATTTAAAATAGGTGTGCCCTTTGTCTCCTGCAGTTGTTTCTTTTATTTCTCCTTTTCTGATAGGCCTGGTGGTCCCGGGGTGTGTGTGTGGGGGGGGTGAGGGTGGACCTAGTGCTCATTGGTAAAGATCCAGAGAAGGTCAGGCCACGGGGGACAGTGCCAGGGGACGGGAAGTGGCCACCCCAGCTCCACATCCTTGTCTTCTCTCCCTCCCTTCTTGTCTTCCTTTCTTTTTCTTTTGAGATGGGGTCTCCTGTAGCCCAGCCTGGCCTCAAACTTCACAATCCTGCCTCTTGAGGGCCAGGGTTACATCACACACCCTGTGAGGCCCATTTGCTTTTGAGAAGGGCTGTGTGGGAGAGGGCGCTATGTGTGCCAGGAAACCTAAGGATTGCTGGGGGGGTCAGGCTTCAGGCCCAGCAGTGGTGACAGCCGCAGATCCTCACATAAGCCTTGGTCCCCAGGGCATCCACCTGTACACGTGACAACCTGGATTTCTGAAAGCGACTGCCACCATGCAAGCTTGCCCAAGCGCTACTAAGTCACGGTAGCAGCGGCAGCAACTCAGAGGTCACTCGCAAGAACTGACCTCTGTGGGAGACTCATCGCTGACAGCGGTTGATCGAGAGGTAGACTGGAGAGAGACACAGACCCATCCTTAAGAGGTTGGCAGAGTAAATTCTGGTACCGATTCCCAGAGCAATGCCTGACCAAGATAAAGGGGTCCTGGGGACGTGGTGCAGTGGTCCTTTTGTTGTTGTTGTTGGTCATGGGGCTTGAACTCTGGGCCTGGGTGCTGTCCCTCAGCTCTTCAGCTCAAGGCAAGCTCTCTACCACTAGAGCCACAGCTCCACTTCCAGTTTTTGGTGGTTCATGGGAGATAGGACTTTCCTGCCCGGGCTGGCTTCGAACTGCGATCCTCAGATCTCAGCCTCCTGAGTCGCTAGGCTTACAGGCATGAGTCACCGCGATGCCCAGCTGCTCTGATTATTTCTGAGACAGGGTCTTGGATTTCTTTGCCCAAGTGGGGCCGGTCCCCCTACTTTTGCTCCCCACCCCATGGCTGAAAGATGGCAGGCACCGTCTTACTGGTGCTGACCGTGTCTGCAGATGAGCACGAGGAGCTCGGCTTCAGCCTGTATCTCCTTCTCCTCTGGGCTGTCCATTCTCTGTCAGTACCAGGCTGAGGCCAGGAACGTGCTCGATTCCTCAGGTTCCTGTCACCCTGCTGCCTGGCGCTCTGCGTCTTCACTTCCTCTTCCTACAAGGACAGGGGTCACACTGGATGAGGGATGCTCTGGCCTCCTTGTAATTTAATAATCTCATTGGAGTCCTTCCTTTTTAACTAACTAATTAATTTTGGGGGGGGGTATCAGCCCTGGAGCTTGAACTCAGGGCTAGGCACTGACCCCGAGCCTTTTTCACTTGAACCACAGGTGTACTTCTGGCTTAAAAAAAAAAAAATTGAAGATGAAAATTCCACAGACCATCCTGCCTAGGCTGGCTTTGAACCTCGATCCTCAGATCTCAGCTTCCTGAAGAGGCTGGGTTACAGGCGTGAGCTGCCACCACCCAGCTAGAACAATCATATTTTGAGGTACGGTGTCAGGACTCAGGACTCGGCATATGAATTGGGAGGGAGACGGGGTTCAGTCCCTAGCAAGTTCTTAATGAGAGGGCCTCACACCAGCCTTCTGTTCCCTGCTTGAAGGAACTTGTGATTTGGGGAGGCAAAATAGGGATTTATTACAAAGCAGCAGACTAAGTGTAGACTTAAGTGTCCCCCCCAAAACTTCTGAAAGCCCATCTTACCCATGGTTAATAGGGCACAGCCCCCCTCCGGGCAACCATTTATCGAGTGCCTGTCTGTACAGAGCTGTGGTCAAGGTGAGGTGTAGCAGAGAGTGCTGTCCAGAAGTATTTATCGCGTGGTGGGAAGGTGAACAGACACAGCTTGATCCCACTCATGAAGGAGCTTGTAATTCTTGTCGAGAGGCAAGCAACTCACCTGACAACCAGGAGGACTCGGGCGGGGGATGGATGGTGTGGCGGAGACTGGGGGAGGGGTATGTGCTGCTGGAATTGAGAAGGAGGGGACAGCCCAGCCACTGCGGGCTCACGTGGACGGGAGCATTGCACAGGCTGTAGACTCTCTGTCCGGGTGGTGAAGGCAGTCAGGAGAGCTGCGATCACACCAGCTCCAGCTCTCCAGGGTCATTTCAAGTTTCGAATGTGGCAAGAGTGGTGGCTCTTGGCTCTGCTACCATGGAACACCAAACGTGCCCTGGGCCTTTTTCCTGGGCCTCCCAGGGTGGGGCAGATAAGAGTTTCCCGGTTGTAGGCAACCCTGGTCTAGTAGTGGTCCCTTGCCCCAAGACAGGTCCCTGAGCTGACACCTGCCAGCGTTCCCACCTTACCCATCACCGCTGGTACAGATGTCTTGTTGAAGGCCTGAGATGCAGTGGCTCACAGGGGTAGAGCTCCTGCCTAGTAGTAGTAAGTCGAGGGCCTTGAGTTAAAACCCAGGGCTGCTAAAAAAAAAAAAAAAAAGACAAGTTTTGCCGGATGAGATTCCAGCCCCACTCAGGCAAAAATTTGCAAGACCTCATCTCAACGCCTGGGTCTGGTATGGTGGTACACACCTGTTGTCCTAGGCACTCAGGAGGCCCAGGCAGGAGGATGTCCCTCCAGGGCCCAGCCCAGGGGAAAACATAGGAGTGGGGGAGCCCGTGCGGGCGGAGTGCCTGTCATCCCGGAAAATAAAGCGGTAGAGCACTAGCCTTGAGCACAAAGAGCTCAGGAACAGCACCTAGGCTCTACAGATGCCTATACAAGATTTGCCTCCCCCCACCTCCACCAACTCCACCCCGCCCAGCCAGAGCATCTGGGGTGGAGGACAGGCAGGCAGGAAGGCATGCTGCCCCGATAACCACCCACCATAAAGGGGGCATTTTATTGGGCTGCTTGGTCCGGGGAGAAGGAAATGGGCCAGAGACAAAGAAATTAGCATTCTAAAAGCCAGAGAATCTGCAAAGTGGGAAAGGAGAGAGGAATCCCAGCCTTGGTCGGTCCTGCATTCCACACCCAAAGGTCCACAATGGGGAGTCTGAGGCCCAAGACCACCTGACTTTAACTGGTCTGTACTTCACAGGCAGGGTATTGGAGCTAAGAGCTCCCTTTGTCCACAGCAATCTTGTAGTGCTCCGGTAGACAGACAGCACCCCCACGCTTCTTTGCCCCCCCCCACATCCTCCCTGAAATCCTCCTGGCTTTCCCCATCCCTTCCTTTTCTGACCTTACTGGACAGGGCCAGACGGCTGCAGGGCCTCCCGTAGGCCCAGCGCCCCAGGGGCAGACCTTGTTGTGGGCCAAGAGGAAGGACACCCAAGATCCCTGGCAACCCGCAGGCCTCTGGGGAGGAGGAGGACCGGGCCACCAAAGTTCCAACGAATGTTCTCATCTCCACAAACAAACAAGAAGAAAATACCAGTCTGGAGGGGAAGAAGAGCTCGTGAACAGCTCTCCAGGGTGTTTACTAACCTGGTCAGAAAGCAGCAGAGCAGGGGCTGGGACTGTGGCTCAAGTGGTAGAATGCTAGCCTTGGGGAAAAAAAATAAGTTTAGGGACAGTGCACAAGCCCTGAGTTCAAGGCCCAGGACTGACAAAAACAACAACAACAACAAAAAACAGCAGGGCAAATTAAGCTGTATCTCAGCTTTGCCTCCAGACAATTTAGCATGCAAAAATGGGATCTGAGCGCAGGGGATGTGAAGGGTGCCCAGGGCAGGGAAGGCCCTGGCCAGGCTGTCTCCGCCCCGGACAGTGTGGCTGCTAGGCGCTCTCTGGCATGGCCCGGAGGACCGAGCACTCTGCCAATTCACATCCCAAGGCCAGCAGTGTTTACGTGTGTGTTTGTGCCCGTATCAACCCAGGGGCATGCCTACCCAGCGAGAACCTCCTCTAGAAACCAGCATGTGGGCAGAAAGCAGCCCTCTGGGCCAGGGAGGCAGAGCTCTCTCGGGTGGCTTCACTTCGGTCTTGGGACCTGTGGCTAAAGTGAAGGACCAATAGGGCCCCTGGTTGTGTGGCCTTTTCTCCCCCCAGCTGCTTCCCTCTCTCTCACAGACCCGGGGACACAGAACAGCTGAGCAGATAAACAAGACACCACCTGCTCCCTCCTCCCCGGTGACACCCCTCCCGGCCCGGCCCCAAGCCCCGCCCCTTCTCCCTCACACTGGGTCCCTCCACTCCCCTGAAGCCACACTGGCGGTGGCAGCAGCTGCAGCCTGCTCTCCCCTCCCCTCCCCTCCTCCCCTCCC
>NW_012267285.1:3602272-3620362 GCF_000151885.1 Dipodomys ordii
GAAGGAAGGAAGGAAGGAAGGAAGGAAGGAAGGAAGGAAGGAAGGAAGGAGGGAAGGGGTTAATCTGGGCAGAGAAGCTGCTGCATTCCTGACTGAGAGGAGGCAGAGCCCAGGCAGCGGGAATAACTCCCAGAGGCCAGGAGGCCAAGGCCCAGTTGAAACCTCTGAGTGAAGGTCACCTTAGCTGTGTGGAATAGGAGAGCGCACGCGCACACGTGTGTGCATACACACACACACAGTTTTCACACCATGAACATTTTCTTGACAATGCCTCAAATTGACAGGCATTACCAAAGGCCTCACTGGAGTTGGTGCTGTTGGCCCGAGTTCCAGAAGGCTCCTTTGGTGGGAAACAGGAGCAGAGCCCAGGCCCTCCCTCTGGGCGGCCCTGCGTGTGTCCCCAGCCTGGGTGATCCCCAGAGGCTGACCTCCCAGCAAGCCAGATGCTGCATCTGTGTTACTCTTGTCTCGCAGAGATCCCAGCCGCTTGAGGAAGACCATGTGCGTGGAGACTTTGGCTCCAAGACCTATGCTTCCTCAGAACACAGTCATTTTCATTTTTCCAGTCCTGGAACTTGAACTCAGGGCCCAGGCGCTGTCCCTGAGCTTCTTTTGCTCAAGGCTAGTTCTCTACCATTTGAGCCAAGGCACCACATCGGGCTTTTTCTGCTAATATGGTGCTAAGAAATCGAACCCAGGGCCTGATGCATGCAAGGCAAGCACTCTACCACTGAGCCACCCTCCCAGCCCCAAGTGGTAGAGTGCTCGCCTTGAGCTGAAGAGCTGAGGGACAGCGCCCAGGCCCAGAGTTCAAGCCCCACGACCATCAATCAGTCAATCAATAAACAAACAAATAAAAAGAGAGAAGAAGAGGCTCGGAGCCCTGCAGACAAATACAAGAGATGGCAGAAAGCTGGGAAGATGGCACCAAGTCCTGACTTTGTTTTATGCAGAAGGCAAAGGTTAGACTTGGAGTTTGACCAAAACCAATAAACTTTTTATTTGTCAGCTCATTTTTTTCTGTGGTGTTGGGAATGGAGCCCAGGGCTTTGTAGGACCCTACCACTGAGCCACCTTCCCAGCTTTCTGCCAACTCTTGTATTTGTCTGCAGGGCTCAGAGCCTTGTCTCTCTTTTTGTTTATTGATTGATTGACTGACTGATGGTCCTGGGGCTTGAACTCTGGGCCTGGGCACTGTCCCTCAGCTCTTCAGCTCAAGGTGAACACTCTACCACTTGAGCCACAGCTCACCTTTCAGTTTTCTGGTGGTTCATTGGAGATATAAATCTCACAGACTTTTCTTGCCCGGGCCGGCTTTGAACCTCGAACCTCAGATCTCAGCCTCCTGAGTAGCTAGGATTACAGGCGTGAGCCACAGATGCACAGCTTCTATTCTTTTGTGCTGATCCTAGGGCTTGAACTCGGGGCCTAGGCACTGCCCCTGGGCATTTTTGCTCAAGGCTAGCACTTTACCACTTCAGTCACAACTGACTTTTTGGTGGTTAATTAGAGCTAGGCATGTCATGGACTCTTGCCCAGGCTGGCTTTTAATCACAGTCCTCAGATCTCAGCTTCTGGCCAACTCTTTTGTTTTTGTGTTTGTCTACAGGACCCAGAGCCATTTTTGCGTTGAAAGCTACAGAAGTACTGAGCTGAATAGCCCTGAGCTGAGGCGACCTTGGACAAATTGCTTAACCTTTCTGAGCCTCGGTGTCCTCCTTGGAAAAACATAAACTGTCTGGCAAGTGAACTTCCTTTTTTTTTCTTGTTTCTGTATTATATTATTATTATTATCTGGTTGGTTGTGGGACTTGAACTCTGGGCCTGGGCACTGTCCCTCAGCTCTTCAGCTCAAAGCTGGTGCTCTACCATTTGAGCCACAGCACCACTTCCAGTTTTCTGATGGTTCATTGGAGATAAAATTCTCATGGACCTTCCTGCCTGGGCTGGCTTTGCATCTCCATCCTCAGATCTCAGCCTCCTGAGTGGCTAGGATGACAGGCGTGAGCCCCCAGGGCCTGGCCTTGTTTCCGTAATGGAGTTTAAACTCAGGTTCTTGCCCTGAGGACCACGCCCCGGTCCTTTTTTGTTGTAATCATTTTTCAGATTAGGGTCTCATGTTTTTTGCCCAGGCTTGCCTGAACTGCTTTTCTCCGAGTGGCTGGGACGACAGCTACCATGCTCAGCCTAAACTAACTTTTCAGATGGCGCTCAATGGCCATGCACAGTTAATGTCAGAACTCAGTCCCCACGCTGGGGTCGCCCCGTGGGGAGTGCTTGCCCGGCCTGCACAGTGTTTCTCCTGGATTTGATCCCCAGCACTGCAAAAACCAGTGTGAAACCCTTCCCTGGTGATCCTCTTTCCTTAGCTGTACTATTATCTTTTGTGTCATCGTTGTTGTTTGGGGGTTGAACCAGGGCATTGTACTTGCTAGGCAAGAGCTTTTTCTTCTCCTGTCCCCCCTCCCCCTTCCCAATGGCCAAAACCACAGCCTAAGTGGGATATCTTCAGGATTTTCAGCTGGCAGGCATTCGGCAGGAATCCTCCCTCCCCTCTCCTTTTCTTCCTTTACTCCTTTCTCTCTCTTTCTCCCACCCCTCCCAAGTCCTCCTGCATGCCAGGCACAAAAGATCCTGTTTTTTTCCCTTCAAAGATGCCCAGGCTAGTAAAAGAGATTAAAAAAAAAAAAAAAAGCTGGGCACCAGTGGCTCACGCCTGTAATTGTAGCTACTCAAGAGGCTGAGATCTGAGGATTTCGGTTCAAAGCCAGCCTGGGCAGGAAAGTCTGGGTAACTCTTTATCTCCAATAAATCGCCAGAAAACCGGAAGTGGCGCTGTAGCGCAAGTGGTAGAGCGCTCACCTTGAGCTGAAGAGCTGAGGGACAGCGCCCAGGCCCAGAGTTCAAGCCCCACAACTGACCAAAAAAAAAAAAAAAAAGATTCCAATGCAAGGTCATACAAAAAATATCTCATAGAATCTGAGGGCTTCAATGTCAGTCAGACCTGAGGCTGAGGCCCCTCCTCCACAGACCACGGGCATGGATCACCAGGGCAGACCATGGGTGTAGATCCCCAGGGCTCTTACCCCCAAGCTTCTCCATCTGCCAAGCAGGGTTCTGTGCCATGGGTTCCCGAAAGAATTCAGTGAGAGGGTTGGTCAGCAGGGTGTTTGGCACACTAAGTTTGAAACGAAGGCGTTGTTGACTAACTGTACTCTTCTTTCAGGATGTTCTGCCCTGGGCATTGGGGATGCTCTTCAGTGTGCTAGGCTGGCAGGCCTTGGGATGTGGTGGAGACCAAGACAAGGGGAGGAGGTACCTGAAGCTCACAGGCCAGGCAGTGGAGAGATTCAGAGAACAGCCACAGCATTGGAGTCCCTCTGGCCCCCACAGAGCCAGGTAGGAGGGGTCTGGACAGGGGCCTGGGTCTGGGCTGGCTTCCTCAGAGCCAAGAGTCAAACCTGGGTGGTGCTGAAGCTGGCCCAGGAAGCAAAGCCTTACCTACCACGGGGACACGTGCACAGGGGCCAGCACTCACCCAGCTGCTTTGCAGAGCAGAAGACTGAGGAAGGCTGAGCTGAGCCTGGGAGGCTCGGTGGTGAAAAGGGAGTCTAGATGTGTCCAGAGAGAAAGGATCTGCTCAGGAAACGTTCCCTTCTTATTAGTCCCACAGTTTCCCTTTTTGATCTGGCCACTAGGCAGCTCAGAGACAGCTTTTAGATTCAGGTGTTGCTACACTTCCTTGACTACAGGTGGTATACAAATAAATTGTAAAATACGACTATATCCAGTAAGAAGAAAATGAGACTGCTTAGAAAGCTACAGCAAGCCGGGCACCGGTGGCTCATGCTTGTAAGCCTAGTTACTCAGGAGGCTGAGGTCCAAGGGTCACCATTTGAAAGCCAGTGTATATAGGAAAGTCCACGAGACTTTTTTTTTTTTTTGTCGGTCGTGGGACTTGAACTCTGGGCCTGGGCGCTGTCCCTCAGCTCTTCAGCTCAAGGCGAGCGCTCTACCACTTGAGCTACAGCGCCACTTCCGGTTTTCTGGTGGTTTATTGGAGATAGGAGTCTCACGGTCTCTCCTCAGATCTCAGCCTCCTGAGTAGCTAGGATTACAGGCGTGAGCCACCAGTGCCCGGCCTCCACGAGACTTTTATCTCCAATAAACTACTCAGAAAAAGCCAGAAGTGGTGCTGTGGCTCAAGTGGTAGAGCACTAGCCTTGAGCACAAAAAGGCCCAGGGACAGCGCTCAGGTCCTGAGTTCAGGTTCCAGGACTGTCAAAAGAAGAAAAAGGAAGCTACAGCAAAATAGCACGTGTCTCTCTAGCTCTTACCTGGCACACAGTCGCAGTTTAAGAAACATCTTCTGACATGGGGAGTAAGTTGGAATGTTTTGTGGAAAGGGCAGCTCCCTACATATTACACCAGGGCTGACCATTTGCCGGCTTGGGTGTGGCTCAGTGGTAGATTGCCTAGATCAAGTCATCACCAGCCTCGTGCAAATGAAGGCGTGACAAATGAATGACTGAATGAATGACTCACAGGAGCTCACCACACTGGCTTGGGTTCTTTCTTGGGGTGAAGATAAGGATTTGCTCTGCAGCCTGGGCTGGTCTTGGACTCTGGAGCCTCCTGCCTCAGTGTCTTGAGAGCTGCAATTTCAATTGGCTTCTTTAGTGGGAGCTATTTTTTGTTTGTTTTTGTTTTTGTTTTGTCTGTCATGGGGCTTGAACTCTGGGCCTGGGCGCTGTCCTTCAGCTCAGCTCTTTAGCTCAAGGCAAGCACTCTACCACTTGAGCCACAGCACCACTTCTGGTTTTCTGAATGGTTTATTGGAGATAAGAGTGTCACAGAGTTTCCTGCCCAGGCTGTCTTTGAACAGAGATCCTCAGATCTCAGCCTCTTGAGTAGCTAGGATGACAGGCATGAGCACACGGAAGCCTGGCTTGTTGGTTTGTTTGTTTTGGGTCCGGTTGTGGGGCTTGAACTCTGGGCCTGGACGCTGTCCCTCAGCTCTTCAGCTCAAGGCTAGCGCTCTACCACTTGAGCCACAGCGCCACTTCCGGCTTTTTTTCTTGCTTATGTGGTGCTGAGGAATGGAACCCAGGGCCTCAGGCATGCAAGGCAAGCACTCTACCACTGAGCCACCTTCCCAGCCCCTTGTTTTTGTTTTTAATAATATTTCCTAGTTGTTTTGGGTTAAGGGTCCACCGTCCTAGAGTCAGCCTAAGGGACAGAAGCTTAGTTCTGTTCGTTTGTGCACAGGTCCCGGGTCTCCCCTCTGCGATCACGGTGCTCTCTCTAGCCATGTGCTGACCGTGCGTGGAAGAGCGTCATGCTGGTGCGTGTGCCCCGGTGCGTGTGCAGGTTCTCACCAGTGTTCTCTGGTCACCCCTACAAAAGGCACGGGGGTGGGGAGCCCTGCAGCAGGGCCAGAGGCTCCCCAGCCCGAGGAAACGGGCTGGAGCTCTTCCCCCTGGTCTCTCATCAGTCACATCAGGCAGGGGTCATATTTAAAAGCTGGGGCACAGAACCTGGGCGGGACTGAGATTCTGGCCCCCCACAGGGCTCCCTCCACGCGCTTCTCCCTTCCTCCTCCCTTCCACCCCTCCTTTTCTTTCTTCTTCCCTCTCCCCCTTTCTTCTCTTGGCCTCCCTAGAGAAAGGGCTCCCAGGACAGGGGACAGGGGTGTCGGGTTTCAGCTGTCCGTGTCCTGGGAAATCACCCGATCTCTCCGCCTTTGCCTTTCTTCTCCAGGGCCAGGATTACACATTCAGCGCCAGTTGGCTCTCCAGTGCCCAGCTGCTGTGAGGTGAGGGTGACGTCTCGGAGTTGGGCCACCCGGCCAGAAGGTGGCACGGGGCGCAGAGTGGAAGCTTCCGGAGTGGCTCCTCTCTCTTCTCAAAATGATCCTCCCTCCGTGGTAGGGACTCGGATGACCCTCTACTAGCAATTCCCAGGGTAGAGGGCATCTCCACAGCCCTGGCCATGCTGGGGTACACGCGGGTGAGCCCTCTCTGGTCAGGCGTCTGACGGCCCCCACTCCTGCCACCCCACAGACCACCAGAAGCATCTACTCCTAATAGACAGAGCTGCCTGGTGCCGGGGGCTCATGCCTGTAATCCTAGTTACTCAGGAGGCTGAGATCTGACAGCATACTTGTCTTGAGTTCAAGCCCCAGGGCTGGCACCAAAAGAAAGCAGCAGAGAAAAAGGAGTAAAGGAAAAAGACCCCCTCCCCAATCAATTTTCTGCTGCTCATATGGCTCCAATGACCAAGAATTCAGTTGAGGAAACAGGGACAAAATAGGGTCTTATTTAGGAAAAAAAAAAAGTTTTCTGTTTGTTTATGTGGTGCTGAGGAATTGAACCCAGGGCCTCATGCATGCTAGGCAAGCACTCTGCCACTGAGCCACCTTCCCAGCCCTGGAAACATTTTCAGAAGACCAAAATATTGATTTCAGATGTGAGGGACACGGAGCCCTTCCGTCATCAATAATAAATAGAAGCTGGGCACGGTGGTTCACCGCTCAGGAGGCTGAGTCATGAGGATTGTGAATTCCTGGCCAGCTTGGGCTATAAAGAGACCCTGATTCTCAAAGACAAAACTAAAGCCAGGAGTGCTGTCTGCAGCCTATAATCCTAGGTACATGGGAGGTAGAGAGGGGTGGCAGATAGAATACAGTTTAGGGCTGGGATGTGGCTCATTGGCAAAGTGCTTGCCTAGCAAGTACAAGGTCCTAGGCTCAATCCCAGTACCAAGAAAGAAAAGACGACCAAAAAAACAAAAACAGTTTAAAGCCAGCCTGGGCATCAGAGTTTGAGAGACTGGATCTCAAATCTGTGGCTGGGCTCTGTGGCATACACCTGCTATTCCAAGCAAAGGGGAGGAGCAAGATAGCTTGGTACTAACACACACACACACACACACACACACACACACACACACTCCTAAAATAAATACATAGATGTAAAGCAGAGAAATGGAACAAGATGGCTCCTTGGGGTGCTGTGCAGTCTCTGCCAGTCCTGAAGCTTGAACTCAGTGCTTGGCTGTTGACTCTGAGCTTTTGTGCTCAGAGTGCTAGCCAGCACTCTACCATTGGAGCCACAGCTCCAAATCTGGCTTTTTGGTGGTTAATCAGAGACAGGAGTCTCACAGAGTTTCCGGAAGGCTCTGGCTTTGGACGTGACCCATGATCCTCCAATCCCAGCCCCCTGAGTAGCTAGGGTGCCAGGCATCATCCTAGCTTGGTGCCACTTGGTGCCTGGCAAGTGCGGTTCCGTTCAGTTTTTTCCTTACAAATCAGAACTAGTCAAACGCACTAGACGCACAGGTGCGGTGGCAGGAGTTTCCGGAGGGACTGTATTGGGGTCTGCACCTTGGGGCTGAGCTGGGGGGGCTTTGTAGTCAATCTGGGGCTCCTTTGTTGAAGGCAGAGCTGCGGAGTCAGCCTTCCTCTTCTCCTCCCCAGGTGCTGGGTCTCCAGCCAGAGATTCTCCTACCTGCCTCCCCAGTCCCTTCTAGCACCTCGAGAAGGGCAGAGGGGAGTCAGGGGCAGAGAGGGAGGTCAGATTTCCTAACTCTCCATGGGACACAGTCTGAAGAAATTACCCTCTGGGCCCAGTTCTGTGGTTCAAATGAAACACAACACCCAGCCAGGCAGGATGCCCGGCTTCAGGCTCCTAAGGGCAGGAGCTGATCTTTCTCCACAGACACCGGCAGGGCCCTACCTTACCTCCCAGCCCCTCCCCTCCCCTCTGCCCCTCCCCCCCTCTCCTCCCCTCCCTATTCCCTAGGCTTAACTCCGGGTCTCACTCTGCTGAGGAAATAGTGCGCAACTTCCCAGGGTTAGGAGAAATAACTTTCCTAAGAATGTCACCAGCTGCAGACGCCCCTGTCATAAACCGTCCCCGCTCCAAGCCCCCAAGGGCTTTTATCCCCTCCCTGTAGCTACTCATTACCCAGCTTAATTAGGCCAGGAAATGCTCCGGCAGAGGACACACGCGGCAGGAGGCAAAGCTGGAGGAGCAGCTCTCAGCAGCCCCATTTCCTGGGGCTGGGCTGGGGGCTGGGAGGCCAGGGGAGATGGCCTCGGAGGCGCAGGTCCTCGGTAGACCGCTGCGGGGAAGGAGGCCGCGGGGAAGGAGGCCGGGGTGCGCACTTCTGCTCCCCAGGTCCTCCGGGGAGCTGAGGGCTGCACTTGTTTACGGGAACTGAACCGGATCTGAAAGCTTGGGAGTCCCAGCGCCCCTCCAGCACCCCCCTTCTCCACCCTGCCCCCACCAGTGGGGAAGAGGCCGGCTCAGCACCCCCCTCCCCACCCTGCCGTCATCAAAGCCAAAGGCCCCAGCCCCCTGACCTTCACCCCTGAATTGGCCTGGTCTTTCCCCAGAAAGATGGCATCCACGGTCCTCTCAGGGTTGGGTTTTATCCACCCCGGTTGGGGGTGGGGTGCTTAGGACAGCGGTGGGGGGGAGGGGAGTCACACTATCTGGGGGTCCAAAGGATGTGAGATAGGACTAGCTAATCCCATGCTTCTCTTTTTTATCTCTCCTCTCCCCGCCCCTTTGTGCTGGGACTGGGGCTTGAACTCAGGCTCTCATGTTCTTAGCTTTTTTTTTTTTTTTTTTGCTGGAGCTCTACCACTTGAACCACACCTCCACCTCCCGCTTTTTGCTGGTTAATTGGGGTTGGATTCTCAAGGATTTGTTTGCCTAGAGCCAACTTCAATTTACAGCTCTCAGATCTCAGCCTACTGGGCAGCGCCAGCACCTGGACAACCTGTTTTATCATTGTAAACGTCAGTTTCTCAATGGTGAAGGTGAGGAGAGTAATCTCCTGGCAGAGAGACATGATCTTCATTTATTTATTCCTTTTTTTGTTGGTTTTGTTTTCTTCAGATGCTGGGGTATCTGACCCCAGCATCATGCATGTTTGACCAATGCTCTACTACTGAGCCACAGCTCCTACCTGTGCATGTGCATCTTTATATGCCAGAAACATCCAGAAAAAAATTAGACACTGACGTGTGTGTGTGTGTGTGTGTGATGCAGCCCAACTTTGTTGCTCCCTCTGAAATTGAACTGCTCCTATCTTCTCAGTCTCCCAAGGAGCTGGGACTACAGGCGTGGGCCACCAGGCCTCCAGCCAGTACCAGGGATGTGGGGAAGCCAGTAGTGCAAAAGCCTTTCCTGACTTGCTTCACCCCCACTTTCCTCCAGAGTGAAGTTCAGGCGGAGAGAACCCACGTAGGAGCTCATCAGCTCCTAGGATTATTGGCTCCATAGATGATGTTGCTCAGCGAGGGTCGGGGATCCCAGTCAAGGGCAGCCCGTCCTGCTGGGGGCCTGCAGCCTGGGCCATGCCTGCCCACTGCCCCTGTCAGGTCCTGTCCCCCATCCCCTGCGCAGAGCAGACCTTCTCCCTCCAGAGGGGATTGTGACGTCTTGGAGTTAGAAGGCCATCCAAGAATGGCCCTGGGGAGGCAGGAGCCTCACATCTGCTGACCTACAAATCCTGGGGCTACCCATGGCTTCTGCTTTGCTGTTTCCACGTGTCAGTGTTGGCTGAGAAAATGGAATTTTCCTGAAAAATGACCCCATTTCCTTCTCTTTGGGCAAGACAAAAGAAGTTTTTGGTTCTCAGATATCTAAAGGTGCTGTCATTTTTGACTGTTATGTATTCGTTCATTTAGTTACGGGTTTGTTCAGTTCTAAGAACGGAATTCAGGGCCCATGTGCTAAGGCACTTGCTCTACCACTGAGCTCCAACTGCTATGACTCGAAATTGTATAAGCAGCTTTTTAGAAAGTGTTCTCTCATGGTTGGGAAGGTGGCTCCGTGGTAGAGTGCTCCCCTAGCATGCATGAAGCCCTGGGTTCGATTCCTCAGTACCCCATACACAGAAAAGCCAGAAGTGGTGCTGTGGCTCAAGTGGTAGAGCGCTAGCCTTGAGCAAAAGCAGCTCAGGGACAGTGCCCAGGCGCTGAGTTCAAGCCCAGGACTTGGGGGGAAAAAAGTGTTCTCTCTCATGCTGGGCACTGGTAGCTCATGCCTATAATCCTAGCTTCTCAGGAGGCTGAGATCTGAGGGTTGAAGTTGGAAGCCAGCCTGGGCAGAAAAGTCCCAGTGAGAATCTTTTTTCCACTTAACCACTTGAAAAATGGAGAGTGGCATTGATCTCTCAGTACCACATACCCAGAAAAAGCCAGAAACGGCTCTGTGGCTCAAGTGGTAGAGCGCTAGCCTTGAGCTGAAGAGCTGAGGGACAGCGCCCAGGCCCTGAGTTGGAGCCCCACAACCATCAACCAAAAAAGTACTCTCCTCCTGCCCCCCACGTGGTTTGGGGTTTGATTTCATGCCCTCCTGTTTGCTATGCAGGATTCTGCCACTAGAGTCACCCCTCAATCCTCTGTATCCTCCTGATCTACCCTGCCTCCCCCAGACTCCTGTCCACTGATTTTGGAGGTCCATGGATTGGGGCACTCCTAGACTTGCTGGGCTGGTAAGGTGTTTCTCATTTGAAATATAGTAAGTCTAAGATGGTGCCTGGCTGAGCAGCCAGAAGCAGAAGAAACCGTGGAGTTGCAGCCCTGCTCTGGGGAGAGATCTCGAGTCCTGTCTAAGGGAGGCCTGAGTGGATCTGAGCCTGGCTGGAGCCATCAGGAGCGGGGTGTGCAGCGCTGGAGGGGACGCGGCGAGGCGGGGAGGCCTTGCTCCCCATCCCAGCAACCAGGCTGCTGTGGTGACAAACCCACGAGGGGGCTCCCGTTGGGCAGGCCTTCCCATCCCAGCCCCGTTCAGGCCTTCATTGGCGCTCTGCTTTCTTCCCAGCCCTCCCAGCAGGCACAGTGGTGGACGCAGAGCCTCCTCCGCCCCGGAGCTTGGGGGCAAACATCTGCTGCCTGCATTGTTTCCTCTTATCTTGGGGCCAGGACCTCGCCAGGCTCTCCAGCGCCAATCACACGCCCCTCAGCAGTTTGGAGAGCCCTCCTCCAGGCTGACCTGGGAAAACTGAAAACTCCCCTTTACTCAGACCATTTGGAGTTCCAGGATGTCAATCACAAGCTAAGTGTGTGTGGGGGGGGGCGGGGGGGAGGGGGGAGAAGGAGGAGGAGAGAGGAGGAGGAGGAGGGAGCAGCAGGAGGAGGAGCAGGAGCAGGAGGAGGAGGAGGGAGGAGGGGGAACACAGGCATTCTGTAACATCCCCGTCGGTTCTCCGTGTCCCCAGGGCCAACCAGGCCTCTGGGATGTGACACCTTCACCTTTTCCCTCCTGCCCTTCCCCTCCACATCTCCTCCCCTGTCACTGAGAACCACTCGGACTGGCTGGAAGAGACAGCCTGTGGCCTTGGGTATGGGCCGGGCTGAGTCGCCCTGAGCCATGGGGTGAGTAGGTAGAGCTGTGGGCACCACCATTCACCTGTGAGGTGCTTAGGAAATGCAGAACTCAGTTCCACATTTGTGTGTGTGTGTGTGTGTGTGTGTGTGTGTGTGTACCACTACTGGAGCTTGAACTCTGGGCCTGGGTGTTGTCCCTCCCCTTTTTTGCTTAGGGATAACCCTCTCCCAGTTGAGCCACAGCTCCCCTTCCAGTTTTCTGGTTGTTAATTGGAGGTAAGAGTCTCCCATGGGGCTGGGAAGGTGGCTCAGTGGTAGAGCGCTTGCCTTGAGCTGACGAGCTGAGGGACAGCGCCCAGGCCCAGAGTTCAGGCCCCACGACCGGACTCCACACCCCCCCACCCCCGCCTGGGCTGGCTTCCCACCTCCATCCTCAGCAATCCCTTCCTTCCCTAGCTCCGAACCTAGGAACCCATGGTTTCCCACCCTCCCTGTCAGCCTGCCTTGGCCGGGGTGGCAGCCCCCACCGGCCCTCCTCTCAAGGGATCTCCATTCCAAACGCCGTCTTCCATGGCCAGGTCTGAGCAGCACAAACTGAAGGAGAAGGTTGGCAATTATCTAATGAGTTCACTCAGCGCCGACAGCCAATTAAAATATCCTTGACACGACATTCCCCTTCACTTTGTTTAAAGCCCAACTCCAGTGAGGCCTGCCCTTCACAAAATCTGCCAGGCCAGCGAGATGACAGGGCTGACAATAACCCCTGTTTATCTCACTAGCAAGTGACAATTGCAGCACCCCCAAATAAAAGGCAACTAAAGGCACCCACAAGCAAACAACCAAAAACAAAAAACAACACATGCACACAAACCACTTTGTTACAGCTCATGCGTCATTGTGAGCTTGAGTCCATTCTCAAAACAAGAATGCTTTGTAGCCAAGCACGGCTGTACACGTCAACAAAAATCAATCCCAAAACTAGGTCTCTGTCTCCGTGTCCCTCTCTAGTGATCACAGTGAGACTGGGATAAGAGAAAAAACAGCCCTAAAGCAAATGTTCTCTCTCTCTCTCTCTCTTTTTGGTGCCCACCCTGGGGCTTGAACTCAGGCCTGGTGCTGTCCTTGAGCTTTTCTGCTCAAAGCTCTACCACTTGAGCCACAGCTCCATATCTGGTTTTCTGGTGGTTCATCCGATATAGGAATCTCAGAAACTTCACTGCCCAGGATAGCTGTGGACCTCAATCCTCAGAGCTCAGCCTCCTGAGTAGCTAGGATGACAGGCCACTGGTGCCGGCTTTATTGATTTATTTAGTTTGAGGTGGGTGCTAGATAGGGGTCGAGCCCAGGGCCCCTTACTTGCATGTTACCAGCTGACCTCAAACTCCTGGGCAGTCCACCCTCCTGCCTCAGTGCCCTGGGTAGCTGGGAGCATGGGGAGGGGTACCCCCACTTCCTGGCTACGTTCTGGCTCCTATTCCATCCAGAGCAGTCCATAAGCCCGAGGCCCTACAGGGTGAAGGCATTCCCTCCTCAGTGCTGGGTTGTGTCTCCCCTAGGCTTCAAAGTCGAAGCGTCCTGAACTATACAACGAGGAGAATGCCAGCCTTGCAGAGCACCTGTGGAAATGAGCAAAGCATGTACCATTGAGGTGAGGTTACCTTGTTCCAGCCCTCACTGCGGGGGGGCGGGGGGCGGGGGGGTGGGGGGGACTGGCTGGGGCGGGACTAGGGCACCGCAGGTTCTATCCACACTCCTCTGTGATGAAGAGGAGTTGCACCTGGCTCCAGCCAGGTCCTTCAGAAATGCCTTTAGCCTGGCTGCTTCCCCCTTCTCTGGAGCTCAGTCACCTCTCAGCTCTCCTCAACGTTTGGTCTTTAAAAATGTGTCCACTTCAAGGGAGGAAGTGGTGGAGCACAGCTAAGCCGAAGGTCCAGGCCATACCAAGGCCTGCCCTGGCAAACACATGCGGCTCCATCTGGAAATAACTACAGCAAAAAGAGCTGGGGGGCGTGACTCGAGTGATAAGCGCATAGGCCCCGAGTACAAATCCAGTACTGCCACAAGGAGTTAGGGTCTGTGGTTACATTAGTGTGTGTAAGTATATGTAAATTGGATTGAGGTTTAGTCAGGTGATATGACAGCTCCAACACAGCAAGTTCTTGAAGATTATTTGAAGCTGGGCGCTGGTAGCTCTCGCCTGTAAGCCTAGCTACTCAGAAACCTGAGGATCGCAGTTCAAAGCCTCCCAGGCAGGGAAGTCCATGAGACTCAGATCTCTAGTTAACTACTAAAAAGCCACAAGTGGAGCTGTGGCGTAAAGTGGTAGAGCGCTAACCTTGAGAGAAAACGCTTAAAGACAGCACCCAGATCCTGAGTTCAAGCCCTACGACTGACCAAAAAAAAGAAAAAAAATTTTTTATAGCTAAGTATTCTGGAAATCAGTCCTATTTACAGTTGGGGGTCATTTCCCCGTCATGACCTAAAACCACTCTGTGGGCATGGACAGTTTATTTCATCAGTCATCTAATTCAGGGGCTGGGAAGGGTGGCTCAGTGGTAGAGTGCTTGCCCACCATGTGTGACACCCCAGGTTCAATTCCTCAGTACACACAAATGGTAAAAGCCAGAAGTGGTGCTGTGGCTCAAGTGGTAGAGCGCTAGCCTTGAGCAAAAGAAGCTCAGGGACAGCGCCCAGATCCCGAGTTCAAGCCCCAGGACTGGCAGAAAAAAAAAAAAAAGGTTACTCCATCCTTAGGAGAGCTATAACCCACAGGGATGTCGCATACTGGACGGTGTCAGAGACAGAGAGCAGTCAGACCGAGTGACACACAGACAGACAGACAGATGGAGGAGCGAGGGCTCCTGCCCTGCCTGGCATGTGCCCTGTGTGTGGCCCAGCAGGCACAATTTCCTTCCTTTCAGTCCCTGGGAAAAGCCTTGTGTGTGGGAAGCTGCAGTTTGTCTTGCGTGGGTAGCTGGCGAAATGGCAGCCACTCTAGCTGGAAGCAGAGGGTCCAGCAGGCCAGCCAGTCGCCAGAAATAAAGGGAATCATCCCAGATGGAGGTCTTAGGGGGAGAGGAGCTGGCAGAAAAGTCCAAGTCCACACTCCCTGGCCCCTAACCTTACCCGGAGATCCGCTTCCTCGATAACCCATAAATCAGAGACTGTCTCAGATCAACGAGCTGGTTTAATTACCTCTTCACTGCTATCACCGACCGGGTCCATTTTCCCAGAGAGTTTCCTTGTCTTATCACAGATCCCAGAGGTAGAAAACCCTAAATGAGGCTCACTAACTACGAACAGATGAGATGTCAAGTCGGTGACAAAGCACAGCCCTTTCCCGGGCAGCACGGATCTGCTCCGAGGAGTGCCCCAGCCTGCAGACTTTCATCCCACGGCCCACCACTCCAAGGTGATTTCCTTCATCCTCAGGTCCCCTTCCCTGCCCTCCTGTGTGTGAGTGTGTGTGTGTGTGTGTGTGTGTGTGTGTGTGTGTGCGCGCGCGCGCACAGGCACCGGCACCGGCGACTGGAAACGCTTCAATCCTATGAGATTTGAGTCTTTAGCTCAGCTCCCGAGTGGTTTATAAGGGACCAGCCACATACCTGGCTCCCACTGTAGAACAATATACAGGTAGAGATACCAAAGTGCTGCTCCTTTCCCTCCTTCTGGTCCCCCTCACTCGGCATTCATATCCCTGTCTTTCCGCTCAAGCTAAAAACGGCCTTGAAGCATCTCCCACACAAAGCCAGCCAGGTGAGGCCAGTTTTACTTCTAAGAGTTGGTGTTGCCTTTGAAGTGTGGCTTGGAACCCAGGCCATGGTGGCTCACGCCTGTCGTCCCAGCTACTCAGGAGGCTGACATCTGAGGATCACGGTTCAGAGCCAGCCTGGGCAGGAAAGTCCAGTTAACTACTCACAAACTGGAAGTGGAGCTGTGGCTTAAAGCGGTAGAGCGCTAGCCTTGAGCAGAAAAGCTTAGGGACACCACCCAGGAGCTGTGGCTTAAAGTGGTAGAGCGCTAGCCTTGAGCAGAAAAGCTTAGGGACACCACCCAGGCCCTGAGTTCAAGCCCCATGACCACCAAAAATAAATAAAATGTGTGTCAGTTGTAGGGCTTGATCTCTGGGCCTGGGCGCTGTCCCTCAGCTCTTCAGCTCAAGGCTAGCGCTCTACCACTTGAGCCACAGTACCACTCCCGGCTTTTTCTGTTTATGTGGTGCTGAGGAACTGAACCCAGGACCTCAGGCATGCAAGGCAAGCGCTCTACCACTGAGCCACCTTCCCAGCCCCTCCATGAGACGCTTTTTTTTTTTTTTGGGTCTGGTCGTGGGGCCTGAACTCTAGGCCTGGGCGCTGTCCCTCAGCTCTTCAGCTCAAGGCTAGCGCTCTACCACTTGAGCCACAGCGCCACTTCCGGCTTTCTTCTTTTTTCTTATGTGGTCCTGAGGAATGGAACCCAGGGCCTCAGGCATGCAAGGCAAGCACTCTACCACTGAGACACCTTCCCAGCCCTCCATGAGACTCTTATTTCCAATAAATCACCAGAAAACTGGAAGTGGTGCTGTGGCCCAAGTGGTAGAGCACTTGCCTTGAGCTGAAGCGCTGAGGGACAGCACCCAGGCCCTGAGTTCAAGCCCCACAACTGACAAAAAATGAAACTTTAAAAAATTAAAAAGAATAATGAAATGTCATCTGAGGTGCTGGGCTTTTGTGCCTGCCTCCACTGAATCCTAAATTTGAACCGTTAAACTAGTTACACACACACACACACACACACACACACACACTCACAGAGATAGTATCATTCTTCCCAGCACAACTTTTCCCCCCCTGTCCTGGGGCCTAAACTCAGAGCCTAGGCACTGTTTGTGCTCAAGGCTAGCGCTCTACCACTTGAGCCACAGCACCACTTCCAGCTTTTTCGGTAGTTAAATGCCAATACGAGTCTCATGGACTTTCTTGCTTGGGCTGACTTTGAATCCTAATGCTCAGACCTCAGCCTCCTGAGGAGGCTAGGATAACAGGTGTGAGCCATTGGTGCCTGGCTCTATATCTCTATTTTTGTTTGTTTATTTATTTATTTTTGGGTCTGGTCATGGGCCTGAACTCTGGGCCTGGGCGCTGTCCCTGAGCTCTTCAGCTCAAGGCTAGCGCTCTACCACTTGAGCCACAGCGCCACTTCTGGCTTTTTTCTTTTTGCTTATGTGGTGCTGAGGAATCGAACCCAGGGCCTCATGTATGTAAGGCAAGCAAGGCAAGCGCTCTACCACTGAGCCACCTTTCCAGCCCATCTCTATTTTTTATTTAATTTTTATTTATTTATACTTTTTTATGTATTGTTGGTCCTGGGGCATGAACTTGGGTCCTGGGCGCAGTCCCTGAGCCTCTTTGTGATCAAGACTAGCGTTCTACCACTTGAGCCACAGCACCACTTCTGGTGTTTCCTGTGATTAATTGGAGGTACAGCCTCATGGACTTCCCTGCCAAGGCAGGCTTCGAACAGCAATCCTCAGATCTCAGCCTCTTTTTAAAAAATATTTTATTGTGATTAAGTGATTACATAAATTTCACAGTATGGTGAGAAATAGTGATAGTTAAAGTCACAAACACATTCTAACCTTCACGGGGCAAATTGTCTTTATTGTCGTCTATAAAGTTTATGAGTTCTATAAGCTTTGACAATACAGTTGTTTCTTCTACACCAGGTGATATGTACATCTCTTTCCTTTTGCTTAGTGTCAGCCGTTCCCTCTTTCCCCCTCGTTCCCTCCCTCCCATTGCTGCCATTGAGTTGCTTAGTTTGTTTTCATCAATGTCCAGTGCCGCTGGTGGGTCCCACTGTTGTATGTTTTCCCCTGTTTCCCTCTATTTCTGAGTCCTCCTCCTGGTTTCCCTCCGGTGTCAGTAGCATGGGCCATTTAGTACCGATTCAACCAGATCAGTGGAGGTCCTTTGTTTCTCCAGTCCTGTATACTTTGTTGTGTCTCCTTCCATTTTGGATTTAACATCCACATATCAGGAGACCATGTGCCGTTTGTCTCTTTGCTCTTGGTTTCCTTCACTCAAAATGATTTTTTCTAGGTCCATCCATTTCCCTGCAAATGCTGTTATTTTGTCCTTTCTAATGGCTGCCAAATATTTCATTGTATGTAAGTATTGCAGTCTTTGGATCCATTCATCTGTAGTGGGGCATCTGGGTTGTTTCTGTATCTTGGTGTAGCACCTCTTTTTAAAGGCCTTTGTGGGAACAGCAAAGGAGCCAAAGTCAGGAACCCAGAATACTCCTGCAGGAAGCCTGGCATCTCTGGCTCCCTGGTTCTTCAGTGGAAGTGGTCCAGTGTGGGCATCTAAGTGTCTTTATTGAAGGCTCAAACAACTAAAAGAAAAACACCAGGCAGGGTAGCAGACAGACATCTACAGATCTCATCCTCCTGAGTAGCTAGGATGACAGGCCTGAGCCACTGGCACCTGACTTTTCCTTGAAATTGGAATTGCTCTCTCTCTCTCTCTCTCTCTCTGAACTCAGCACCTGACACTGTCCTTGAGCTTTTTTTTTTTTTTTTTCGGTCATGGGGCCCAAACTCGGCCTGGGTGCTGTCCCTCAGCTCTTCAGCTGTAGACTAGCGTTCTACCATTTGAGGCTCAGCCCCACTTCCAGCTTTTTCTGCTTATGTGGTGCTGAGGAATGGAACCCAGGGCCTCATGCATGCAAGGCAAGCGCTCTACCACTGAGCCACCTTCCCA
>NW_012267285.1:3621532-3633426 GCF_000151885.1 Dipodomys ordii
TCTTCCTCTTCTTCCTCTTCCTCCTCCTCCCTTTCCTCCTCCTCCTTCTTCTTGCCAGTCCTGGGACTTGAACTCAGGACCTGGGTTCTATTGTCCCTGAGCTTCTTTTGCTCAATGCTCTCGCGCTCTACCACTTGAGCCACAGTGCCACTTGCAGCTTATTCTGAGTACTTTATTGTAGATAAGAGTCTCATGGAATTTCATACCCTGGCTGGCATCCAAACAGGATTCTCAGATCTCAGCCTCCTGAGTAGCTAGGATTGCAGATGTGAGCCTTAGTGCCTGGCTTCCTTCCGTCCTTGCTTCCTTATCTTCTCTCTTTCTCCTCTCTTTTGTAGCTTTGGTACAATGCCTTGAGTGTGTTGTACAGGTGTTGTACCACTTGAGCCGCACCCCAGTCTTTGTAAAATATTAATTAATTAAATGAATTAGTTAATTTGCAGTGCTGGGAATTGAAAGTAGAGTCTAGCGTATGCTAGGCAAGGCCAAAGATATTTGCTCTGCCTCTCATATTTCCTAAGAGAGTGGTAATGACAGAAGAGGATCTGGTGAGCTACTTGTTTTTTTGAAGTTGTGGGGCTTGAACACAGGGCCTAGGGGCTGTTCCTGAACCTCTTTGTTCTCAAGGTGAGCGCTCTACCACTTGAGCTACAGCGCCACTTCCGGTTTTTGAGTGGTTAATTGGCAATAAGAGCCTCACTGTGACTTTTCTGTCTGGGCTGGCTTGGAACCGCAATCCTCAGATCTCAGCCTCCTGAGTAGCTGGGATTACAGGCGTGAGCCACCAGTGCCCACTGAAGCCTGGTGTTTTTACCTGGGTCGTGATTGAGCACAGCTTTGAAAATTATTTTGTTACTTTACTACTCTTTTGTGGTGACCACAATTAAAAAAATCTTATCTGTTGAATTAGTAGTCAAAATTTTGTATGTAGATTTTATTACCCCTCCCTCTCTCCCTCCCTCCCTCCCTTTCTCCCTTCCTTCCTCCCTCCCTCCTTCCCTCCCTCCTTTCCTTCTTCTCTCCCTCTCTCCCTCTTTCCCTCCTCTCTCCCTCTTTCTCTCTCTCTCTCTCCTATCTGTTCTGACCTGAACTCAGGGCCTGGGAGCTGTCCCTGATCTCCTTTTTGCTCAAGGCTAGCATGCTACCATTTGAACATCAGCTCCACCTCCGACTTTTTTCCTCTCCGAGCCGTAGCAATTACAGAAGATTCTATTCCTCTAGGGGTTGGCAGGTTGAGCCATACTACCCTTCTTGTGGATGAACCTGTCTTGTTTATTAAGAATGACTCAGAATGAAATAGACAAAACTGCTAAGGAAATTAGGTAGGAGGCTCAGGAAGGCAGAAGTCATGCAAACATAAAGCCTTGTGCCTGGGTCTGAGCTTGCACATCAGCTGTGGTGACGCTGTGCAGACTGTACCTAGGTTCTCCTAGGGCCCGGCAGGTGGTGAGCAAGCTCAGACACTGCTGTCTGCTGCACACTTGGGCCTTGCTTACATTTTGGGGACTTTTTCAGATTTTTTGTTGTTGTTGTTGTTGGTCATGGGGCTTGAACTCAGGGCCTGGGTGCCATCCCTCAGCTCTTCAGCTCAAGGCGAGCGCTCTACCACGTCTGGCTTTTTCTGGGTATGTGGTACTAAGGAATGGATCCCAGGGCCTCATGCATGCTAGGCAAGCGCTCTACCACTAAGCCACCTTCCCAGCCCCAGGGATGATGCAGGCATGTGCCGACATAACCCTCTGTTGTTGGTTGAGATGTGGTCTTGCTGGCTTTTTGCCTGGGCTGGTGAGCTTGATAATCTGCCTCCTGCGTAGCTGGGATTATAGATGTGAACCACTGCATTTGCCCTTCAACAGCCATTATTTAAATGCTTACACTAGACCCGGTGCTGGAGAATCAAAGGCAAATAAGCAGCAATGCTTGGCCTTAGGGGGATTTTCCTGTTGCTGGAGACCAGGTGAGCGCCAGGCTGTAAGGGTGAGCTGTGCTGGCATAGTCTGTTGGGAGCAGGGAAGAAGGGAAGGCTGCTGGAGCAGAGGTGTTAGGCGGAAGCTGATGTTGTTATTTCTGACAAGGAGTTAGATTTGCGTAGAGAGCGGCCAACAGTCAGGTTGCTGGCATGGAAGAAGATGGAGAGGAGCGGCATCCACAGCAGCGAGCGCAGAGGGGCGTGTTCAGAGCTCCCTGATCAGTAGTTTCCATGGTGGCCACCGGCAGCTGCTCCCCAGGGCTGGGCTCAGCTCACTCCTCCCTGGATGGCCTAGCACACATCCAAGGCTCCCAAGGACTGACACTTGATGCCTCTCAGATGTGTATGTTCACCCTGGGCTTCCTGCCCTGTGGTGGCTCCTGCGCTGGCTTCTCCTGGAACAGAAACTCAAAATGTGGTCATTCATATTTGTCCCCTCGTAAGGAACTTGCCCTGGCCAGGGTAGGATCCCCAGTGCCACACAGGCATGGTGGTACATACCTGTAATCTTAGCTACCCGGGAAACAGACGGGAGGGTCACCAGTTTCAGGCCAACAAAAGCAAAATATAACTGGGCGCCAGTAGCTCACACCTATCATCCCCGCTACTCAGAAGGCTCAGATCTGAGAATCAAAGTTTGGAGCCAGCCTAAGCAGAAAAATCTGTGAGACTCTTATCTCCAATTAACTACCAAAAAGCTGGAAGTGGAGCTGTGGCTCAAGTGGTGGAGCGCTAGCCTTGCACACAAAAGCTCAACACCCAGGCCCTGAATTCAAACCCCAGGATTGGCAACAAGCAAAGAAACAAACCAACAACAAAAACCTGGCAGTGGAACTGTGGCTCAAGTGATAGAGTGCCAGCCTTGAGCTAAAAAGGGACAGTATCCAGGCCCTGAGTTCAAGCCCCTGGTCTGGCACAGAATAACAAAATGATGGAAAACTAGCTGTCCACCAGAGGGATATTTAAAACAAATAAATCACGGTCCCTTGTCCAGCGCTCTAAGACTGTAACCAGAAGGTGACCCCTTGTATGTACTAGTATGCATAGCATGATGAACACTTCTTTTTTCTTGGTCAGTTGTGGGCTTGAACTCTGGGCCTAGGTGCTGTCCTTGAGCTCTTTTTGCTCAAGGTTAGCACTCTACCCCTTGGATCCATAGAGGTACTTCTGGTTTTTTCTGGTGGTTAATTAGAGATAAGAGTCTCGTGGACTTTCCTGTCCGGGCTGGCTTTGAACCACGATCCTCAGATCTCAGCCTCCTGAGTAGGTGGGATGCCAGACGTGAGCCACCAGCGCCCGGCTATGGCTGTCAAGTTCTTAATCAAACAGATGAACTGAAGCTGGGGTGTGCATCAGCACCCTCGGGGAATGAAGTGGCTGATGGAGAGTGATATCCGCCCTCCCCCAGCTCTAAGAGAGCGAGTTTCAGCGGCCTCCCTCCTCCCAGAGGCGGCTCTGGGGGAGCTCATGGGGTTGTTCCCCCGCCTGCTGCGCTGCAGGAGCCTTTAATTGGCCCACCTGAGGGGAGGTCGTGGCACCTGGAGCTGACTGGGTGCCTGGCCGGCCAGGTGCCAGCGCGGCGCATGTCCCTCTGGCCCCGGCGTGGAAAATCACCAAGCCTCCTTTTCCAAAGACAGTGGGAGACTGGTGGGAATTTGCCAGACTCCTCCCATGAGCCAGGGGAAGCCAAAGGGAAAACAAACACAAAGGCCACAGACAGCAGGCAGGTTTCAGAGCTTCTTGTGTGTGTGTGTGTGTGTGTGTGTGTGTGTGTGTACCTTACTGGGCTCATCCACTAGGCCATTTCCTGTTTCCTAAGGCCTTCCCTGCTCTGGGCTGGGCCTGGCAAGTCCTCTCCAGCTGACCTGAAAGAAACCAAGAGCCACCAGAAGGGCTCTTCCTTCCCTCCCAACTCACTCAGAACCAAGAGACTTTCCACGCTCCCGAGCACGGCCCTGCATCGGGCCTGGCCCCTCCAGTCCTGCCGCTTGTCAGCCGGCACCAGGTGTTTGTCCATCTCAGAGCTATTCTTGGTTCACATGTTCGTTTTCCAGGTCGACGGAGCCTAGGCCACCTGGAAAACCTTCATTTCCAGGTGTGGTGGGTGAACCCCTGGCTGCCAGCAGCTTGTCTGAAAAGGCGTCTGGGAAGTGAATGGGAATCACAGAGGGGTTTGTGTCTAGTCACAAAACCCCTGCGGGCCGAGCACGCCCCACCTTCTCTTTTCTTTCCCTTCAGTGTGTGGGACGGAATCCAGTGCTTCTTGCATGCTAGGCAAGCTGTGTGCCCCATCCCACACATGCCTTTTGTCCTTTTCTCCCTCCCTCCCTTTCGGATACAGGTCCTTGCTGTTGTAGCCTAGGTTGGCTTTTGAACAACTCCCAGTCTTCCCACCCCACCGCCTCAGTGCTGGGATGGCAGGTAGGTACCACCATGCCCCATTCAGGCCTTACACACTGGGCTAGTGGCAACGTCTCCTTGCCCTCAATGGGACGATTTCGTCCTCTACCCCTTTCCCCCCATGCTAGGTATTGAATTTAGAGCCTGCTAGGCAATGCTCTACCACTTGAACCATGCTTTTAGTCAGTCCTCTTTAGTTTTTAGACAGATTTCCATCACCTGTTGCCAGGGCTGGTCTAAGACCTAGCCCTGCCTTCCAAGTATCTGGGATTATAGGCACAGGCATTATCCTGGCCTCCAGGCTCATAATCCTTGGGCCCACACAATACCCTCCACTTACCTGAGCACTGAGAACCCTTTATGGGTGATTTGAACTATGTGTTTATCTTCATCCTCATTTTCCAAGTTGTGTAAGGGTCATTGCCAGTGTCCATTCTAAAGCCATCTCTGTGTTCCTTAAAATCGGTACAGTTCCTAGTCACAAATGAGAAACTGAGGCAAATTACTCAAAGTTTGGCAGTCTTAACCATTTATTTTTCACTGAAGGAAGCCCTTCCTTCCGTCCTTCCTTTCTTCCTTCCTTCCTTCCTTCCTTCCTTCCTTCCCCCACCCCTCTCTCTTTTTTCTGGTCCTGGGCCTTGAACTCTGGGCCTGGGCACTGTCCCTAAGCTCCTTTTGCTGAAGTGGAACACTCTGCCACTTGAGCCACAGCACCACTTCCAGTTCTCTGGTGGTTCATTGGAGAGAACAGTCTCACAGACTTTCCTGCCCAGGCTGGCTTTGAACCTCAATCCTCAGATCTCAACCTCCTGAGTAGCTGGAATTATAGGCATGAGCCACCGGCTCCAGTCCCCCCTTCTTTTAAAAATTTATTTTATTTTTTTTTATTGTGTGTGCCCATCTTGTGAGCATTTCCTGTCCAGGCTGGCTTTGATCTACAACCCTCAGATCTTAGTCTTCTGAGTAGCTAGGATTTCAGGTGTGCCACACACTGGCCCTAGCTTCTCCTGCATCCTTTTTGTCTCTTTGTTATTTCGAGGTGTTGGGGATCAAAGTGTGTGCTTTACCACTGAGCTCTCCCAACTGCCTAAGTGTATCTTCAATTTTTTTTATGCCAGTCCTAGGACTTGAACACAGGGCCTTAGCACTGTGAGCTTTATTGCTTAAGGCTAGTGCTCTACCACTCAAGCCACAGCTCCACTTTTGGCTTTTTGGTAGTTAATTGGAGAAAAACTCTCATGGGATTTCCTGCCTGGGCTGGTGTTGAGCTGTGGCGATCCTCAGATCTCAGCCTCCAGAGCAGCTAGGGTTCCAGGTATGAGCCACCAGCGCCCAGCCTGGCTGCAAATTCTCTGTAATTACTTCAGCTCGGCTCTCATTCTGGTGGAGTTGCATCCTGGGTGTCTACCACATGTACACACCACACCGTTGGGTTGTTCTCCCGGGACTGTGATATTGGGTTTTAGCCTGTGGTTTTGAGTCCCGTGGGGGAAAGAATTTCAGTTGAAATGGAAATCTAGCCTTTTTCGTTTTGATCTGACGTTAGCAAGACATATGGTATAGAGCTGGAGGAAAAAGAAAAGAGGAGACCCATGAAAAGTATGAGAAAGGGAGGGAGACCCCTTTCTTCTCAAGGCCCAGATCTGGCACAGCAGAGGGGCAGGAGGTGTGCGTGTCTGGTAACATCCAGGCCGGGGTTGTGTATCTCCTGTGAAGGCTTGATCTGACACACAGAGGCACACAGGCTGACTAACACGTCCTGTTTGCCTTCTCTCCCAAATGAAGGTTTCTGTGCTTTTACTTTTATTTTAGGTGGTGCTGGGACTAGATCCCAGGGCCTCCTCCTTACTAGGTCAGTTTATGACTGAGTGGTAGCTCCAGCTCTTTGGCTCTTTATTTTTTTGGCCGGTCATGGGGCTTGAACTCTGGGCCTGGGCGCTGTCCCTCAGCTCTTCAGCTCAAGGCAAGCACTCTACCACTTGAGCCACAGCATCACTTCTGGTTTTCTAGTAGTTTATTGGAGATAGGAGTCTCACAGACTTTCCTGCTCGGGCTGGCTTTGAACTGCAATCCTCAGATCTCAGTCTCCTGAATAGCTGGGATAGAGAGGCGTGAGCCACCAGCACCCAGCTTCATTTCAGATTTTTAAAAAATGGTAAAGTAGCCAAGCAAGTGTGACTCTCATGTCTGTAATCTTAGCCACTTGCTAGGTTGAGTCCTGAGAACTGTGATTCAGAACCAGCCCAGACAGACAAATCCATCAGATTGGTCTCAGATTATTTCCAGTTAACCAATTGAAAAGCCAGAAATGGAGGTTTGACTCAAGTGGTCAACCTGCCTTCCTTTATAGATATGAGGCTCAGTTCAAAACCCATCGCTACCAAAATACTCCCAAGCAAACAAGCAATATGGGCCTGGTATGTAACTCAGTGACTGACATGCACAAACCCAGAGATCCATCCCTAGCACTGAGAACAGCAACAAGAAAAGTGCTTCAGGTTCTCTGGAGTCTGGTGTACAAAAGACCTATCAAAGCCCTCATCTCCCTCCTGATGTCTTCTCCCTTCTGGTATCTTCTCCCTCCTCCTGAAGCATTCTCCCTTCTGATGTCTTCTCCCTCCCCCCGACGTCTTCTCCCCCCTCCTGATCTTCCCCCTCCTGATGTCTTCTCCCTTCTCCCGATGTCCTCTCCTTACCCCTGGATGCCTTTTTCTTTTTCTGGGAGACACTGGAATCATACTTGGAGCCTGATTTATTCACTTTCTTTGCTTCAAAACTGAAGGGACTGTCTCAGCACTTGGGAGGCTTAGGCGGGGAAAATGGCAAGTTTGAGCCTAACCTGGGGTATACAGCAAAATACACCAAGTCCTTGCTTACACACACACACACACACACACACACACACACACAACCTTTAGGGCGGGGATATGGTTAGAACACATGTCTAGCGTATTTGGGATTAGGGTTCAATCCCAGCATTGCAAAACCTCACATGAAAACCACCACCAGTGACTAACAAATGAGAAGTTGGGTTGCCTCTGACTGCTTCCCTTCAGTGTCTGCAGCTGTGTGGGCTGCCTCTCTTCAGACCCTGCTCTGCCTTCCATCCCTGCCAACCTCAACCTGAACCTCCTTTGTACGGATCCTGAAATGGCTTCAGGATCCCAGGTCAATAGTGTCATCCTCAGGTGTCTTAGGATAAAGCTTAGCTGAACTCTGAACTGGGTACTAGAGCCCCCTCACGCTCTGCAGAAACGCCACGCAGCAGCCGCTGAACGCCGCCATGGCTGTGTTTATACCACTGTCTCTCTGTTTCCTCCTTCTCCATCCAGCTGGCACAGTGTCCGTCAAGCTCCACTGGCCCATCTGCCGCCCAGGAAGCCCCGCTGTCCTCGTTTAGTTTGGCTTCCCTTCTTCTGGGCTTCCTTGCGCGCTAAGCTTACACTTAAAAGTCTAATCCCTGGTTTACTGGCTCGATGTCCTTGCTTGACTTTCATCGCCGTGGTGCATGGACCCTGGCTTATTGAGCTTTGTAAATCTACACCCTCAGGTGACTGCCATACCTGGCACAGGAAAGGCGAAAAGTCGATGCTTTTTTTTTTCTTTAGTTGGATTTTTTTTTTTTTCTTTTTTCAGGCTCAAGGGCTGCTCTAGGTGCTAGGAATACAAACATTGAACAATTCGGGACCAGGCTCAGTGATAGAGCATTTGTCCAATAGGTTTCCTGCTCTGGGTCCATCCCCAACACTGAAAAATATGGTCAACAGAAAACACAGCAAGCAAAACCAGAGCGCCGAGACATCCTAGAGCAACAGTGTATTGGGTGGAAGAGGAAGAAATACGTCTTTGTGTCACTCTTTAACCGACGATGGCCGAGTTAAACTTAGGGGGGAGGCAGCTTTCAGTTCACTGTAGCCGATTCTTTGAACAGCGAGAGTCAATCAAATCTAGAACAGTCTGCCTCTTGCAGGAGCGACTCCTCATCCGTACAACCGGAAGGTGGTCACCCAGAGCCTGACAGCTCAGAACAGCTCCTGGGTGGGAGGTTGACCAGATGCCCTTCGGGGCAGTTGGACCATGAAGCTATATGATGCATTTCTAACTGTCTTCTTTTTTTTTCCCCTAGGTGCATCTTTTTTGGGGTGGGGGGGGGCGGGAGGGCTGGTCTCATGGCTTGGGAGCTGAGTTTTGTTTTGTTTTTAACTTAAGGCTAGTGCTCTACAACTTGAGCCACACCTTCATTCCAGCCTTTTGGCGTTAACTGGAGATAAAAGTCTCTCAGACTTTCCAGCCTGGGTTGGTTTTGAACCAGAACCACATCTCTCAAGATTTCAGCCTACTGAGTAGCTAAGATTTCAGGCCTGAGCCACGGGTGCTTGGCAAATCCCAGATCCTTTGAGCCCTGCAATATTGCTCTTGCTTTTCCTAGCTGCAGGTTGGTTATGCTGTAGGTTGGCCTGGAACTTTTATAAATAACAGTTTCTAAATTAACTTCCAAAATAGTATTAAAGGTTTAAAGTTCTGAATACAGGGAACCCGCTGTTTTTTTCTTTCCAATTGGAGACCCTTCTTCCTCAGGAAATTGCAGCCCACACCAAGATACTTTCTCCTCTGAGCTCTCTACAGGGAACAACTAGATTAGATTATTTCTAACCACTCTTTATAACTTTAACGCTGTGTATACTTAAGGCTTTATACTAAGTTGACAATCTTACCATTTTATCGACCGAATTAGAAACTTGAGAGGCCTGAAACTGATATTTCTACCTGAATGTGAATTTCAAAGTGAGTAAAACTAAGGGGGGGGAGAGAAATTGAGGCACTGCTGAGGAGTTTGAGACCCAATATGTACAACCCTGGGCCGTTTGTCAACCAAAATAAAGTGGCCTTTAAACCGAGCAGGGATGGTCTGAGGCCAAGGAAATAACCCAGGAGCTAAAATAATTTAAAAGAAAGTTAGAGAAATTAAGGAACCTAGGCCTTTTGAGAAGAGATTAAAGGAAGAACTCATTAAGATTCACCAGCTTCTGAATGGCGCTGAGAATTGAGTTGCTACAAAGCTGTTTGACCTGTGTCAAGAACAAGGCGAGATGTCACAATGAGCTAGGCTGTGGCAGGACACTCAGGAATTCAGAGAGGAATTTTGGAGAAGCATAAACATGGACTAAGCCACTCAGGGGTAGAAACAGGGAGAGAGTTCTCGTATACAGCTTGTAGAAGAGAATGGAACAACAGCTCTCTAGCAGGACTTTAGGGCTGGAAATATGGCTCAGTGGTAGAGTGGTAGAGTGCATGAAGCCCTGGTTTTGATTCCTTGGTACCACACAAACAGAAAAAGCCAGAAGTGGCTCAAGTGGTAGAGTGCCATCCTTGAGCCAAAAGCAGCTCAGGGACAGTGCCCAGGTCCTGAGTTCAAGCTCCAGGACCGACAAAGTGGGCAGGGTTTATTTTATTCTTTTGTGGTACATCATACATGCTAGGCAAGTGCTCTACCACTGAGTTCCCCTCCCAACCTCCAGTCCTGAGATTCAAGGTCAGAGGTAGAAAGGAGTCTCAGCCCCTTTGGACTCTCTCCCGTTGAGTTCTAAGTTCACCAGCCTTTGTCATCTCTCTTTTCATGGCTGTGTGGGGCTGAGAGTGTAGTCCATTGGTAGCGCGCCGAGACACTGTGTGAGACCTGAAGTTCCATCTCTAGTCTGTAAAAACAAAACAAAAACTCCACAGGACGTGTGCCCATTCTGGCCCACGCTGGTGGAGCCTGGCTGCCTGCTGCAGCCTCTCAGCAGGGTCGGGGGTGGGGGGGGGCGGGTTGTGCCTCGCAGTTCATGGCAATTACAAATTGCCCATCTTAGGGGCAAAGATCCATAGCCTTGGTCTGGGGCAGGCTTTGCCACTGTAGCGAAAACTGCAATTCACAGGCATGAGAAGGCGTCGTTCTAAAGGGGCTCCGAGGACAGGTGTGTCTAAGGGGAGCCTGGCTACTCCCAACTGCTGGATGGATAAGCCCTGGAAACAGAAGCATACTAAAAGGGAGCATGAAAGGGTTAGTCGGAGGATTTCTGGGGCCAGATTGTCTATTCACAGTGACATATATATATAAATATATACATATATATACAGTTTTAATTTTTAATTTCTGACAACATCTTGAGACAGCACAGGCTGGATCTGTGTTCACCAACCCTCCTGCCTCTCCCAAGGCATGAAGTCCACCATACCTGTTCACTGTGACTGTCTCCTACTTTTGTTCGTCGTACTTGGTAAGTATTCTACCATTAAGCTCAAACTCCATATACATATATATTTTCTTTCTTCTTCTTTTTTTTTTTTTTTGTTGGTCGTAGGGCTCAAGTTCAAACTCTGGGCCTGGGCGCTGTCCCTCAGCTCTTCAGTTCAAGGCTGGCCGCCACCACTTGAGCCACAGCGCCACTTCTGGCTTTTTTCTGCTTATGTGGTGCTATGGAATTGAACCCAGGGCCTCGTGCATGCGAGGCGAGTGCTCTACCACTGAGCCACCTTCCCAGCCCCCATATATTTCTTTTATCCTAAACTTTGTCAATAAATTATATCCTGTAGTCTCTAATACTTTCTTCCTTCAAACAATGCAGGGACGGAGGGAGGGTAAGAGAAGGAGGAAGGCACTGGAGGAGAACGAAAGGAGGGAGAGGGTAGAAGAGAGGAAGAGAGGGAGGGAGGAAGGAGAGGAGGAAGAGAGGGCAAGGGAGGGAAGTAAGTCATACTAGGCTTTTGAGGAGTTTTGAATTTCTTGCTTTTGTTGTTGTTGGTGGTGGTGGTTGTGGGTCTTGAACTCATAGCCTGTGCATTGTCCCTGAGATATTTTTGCTCAAGGCTAGCTCTCAACCACTTTTTTTTTTGTCTCATGCAGCTTGAACTCCGTAGCCTGGGCGCTGTCCCTGAGCTTTTTCGCTCAAGGTGAGCGCTCTACCACTTTGAGCCACAGCTCCACTTCTGATTTTCTGGGGGTTCATTGGAGATAAGAGTCTCATGGACGTTCCTGCCCAGGCTGGCTTTGAACCACAGTCCTCAGATCTCAGCCTCCTGAGTAACCAGGATGACAGGCATGAGCCACTGGCATCTGGCCTGAATTTCTTATGGTAGGTGACATGACTCATATCATCATTATACAAATGAATCACTCAGTTGGAACATGTCAGGGAGGATCTCCCCTAAAAACGTACTCTACTAGAGAAGAAAGGGTCACTGCAGTCACGGTAATAAGGCTTGGTACCACTCCAAGGAGGACACGGGAAGGCTGGGCAGGAGTCAGGCAGGGCAGTCCCTCTGCGGGTGGCAGGGGACCAGCCCAGCCAGAAGGGAGGAGGTGGGGTAAGCCCCTAGGTGTAGGCACCAGTTTGGCAGGAGGAGATCAGCCCCAGGTTGGAAGGGCTGGGGAGGGAGGGTGGCAGATAGGAGGCCGGATGGGATTCTCATGAACAGAGGGGTGTCACTGGTGAGTGGCGGGATTGAGTTTGATCAGGTGTGCACATGTGCAGACGCAGATCTG
>NW_012267285.1:3635617-3646219 GCF_000151885.1 Dipodomys ordii
TGGATGGACGGGTGGATGGATGGACGGGTGGATGGATGGACGGGTGGGTGGATGGACGGGTGGGTGGATGGACGGGTGGATGGGTGGACGGGTGGATGGGTGGATGGATGGACGGATGGACGGGTGGATGGACGGGTGGATGGGTGGTTTGTTTGTTTTCTGACAGTTACTCCCGAATTTCCTTAGTGGGTCAGCAGGAAAAAAAACACCCCGACGACGGCCAGCGAATCAGGGAGGGCTGCGTCTCTCGGAGGCCGCCGGGCCCCGCACCCCGCACCCCGCACCCCCTCCGCGGGCTCCCAGGGACCGTGGAGAGGACGCGGGTCAGGAGAGCCTTGGGGGGGAACGGCCCGGGTCCCCGGGTCCCCGTGCGCCCGTTTTGTGGATGGAAAAGGAGAGGTCGGCTCATTTCAGCCGCGCTCCCAGCAGCCCGGGAATGGTTTGTCCCGGGTCCTGCACGTGTGTGGCTTCTGAGTGTGAGCGGGCTCCCTTCCTAAAGAGACAGGCAGATTGTTTGAAGAGGCCAAGTATATTTAAAGGAGAAATGAGAAGTGATTGTAGCTGACATCCGAAGGGACCGTCTTCTAATTCTAGTCCTCCTTGGGAGTAACTTTTTTCTTTTCACTTAAAATATATGCAATTTGAAAAACACTCACCTCAGATACCTATTTAGATTCCAACATGTACGCCCTGTAAGTATTCTTCACACTTCTTTTTCTTTGGAGACCTTTTTCTTTGGCAACCTACTTAAACGCTCTGGTTCTTGTATCTCTATCGTAGATCATGCGTATTTATTTTGACATCTCCCCCTTTGTGTGTGTGTGTGCGCGTGTGCACGTGTGCGTGTGCACACACCCCCTGAGCTGCTGCTTTTTTTTTTTTTTTGGCTCAAGGCTTGTATTCTACCCCTTGAGCCACAGCTCCATTTCTGACTTTTGGTATTTATTGGAGATAAGAGTCTTCTCACAGACTTTTCTGACCAGGCTGCTTCAAACCATGATCCTCAGATCTCAGCCACCTGAGGAGCTAGGATGAAGGGTGATATGGATATGTTTTAAGTAGAGCTTTTTTTTGAAAAGTTGAGAAATATTGAATTAGTTGTCTACCAAACTTGACTCAACTGTGAAGAACTGAGGACACTAATCAGTTTTGATTCAGTATAATTGATTTTCATTTTTCTTAGGTAATTAAAAAATATCAAATACTTTATTGGCCTGTTTAAGAAAAAAATCTGGCTCGGAATGTGGCTTAGTAGTAGAGGGCTTGCCTAGAATACATAAAGTCCTGTGTTCGATTCCTCAGCACCACATAAAACAGAAAAAGCCGGAAGTGGTGCTTTGGCTCAAATGGTAGAGTGCTAAGTCTTGAGCAAAAAGAAGCTCAGGGACAGTGCCCAGGCCCTGAGTTCAAGCCCCAGACCTGGCAAAGAAAGAAAGAAAAGATTCCTAGGTTAGGTCCTAGGCCCTACAGTGGTAATGTACAGCAACTTGAAAAGATAGAAATGGTGGGCTGGGAAGGTGGCTCAGTGGTAGAGCACTTGCCTTGCATGCCTGAGGCCCTGGGTTCGATTCCTCAGCACCACATAAGCAAAAAGAAAAAAGCTGAAGTGGTGCTGTGGCTCAAGTGGTAGAGCGCTAGCCTTGAGCTGAAGAGCTGAGGGACAGCAGCCAGGCCCAGAGTTCAGGCCCCACGACCAGACCCCCCCCCAAAAAAAGATAGAAATGGTGAATAATACCAGGTAGAAGTTGGATATCATTTCTTCTCTAATGGCGGCTTGAACTCACAGCCTCTCAATTTCCTTGCTCACTGCTGGAGCTCTAACATTTGAGCTCTGCCTCCAGCCTGGCTTTAAAATTTTTTTTTGTGTCATTCTTGTGGTTTGAATTCAGGGCCTGGGTGCTGTCCCTGAACTTTGTTTTCAAGGCTAGCACTCTGCCACTCGAGTCAAGGCTCCCCTTCAGGCTTTTTGGTGGTTAATTGGAGGTAAGAGTCCTACAGACTTTCATGCCCTGATTAGCTTTTAACCAGAATCCTCAGATCTCAGCCTCCAGAGTAGCTAACATGCCAGCCTGGCATGGTTATAGGAGAAAAGAGTCTACCACTTGAGCCACAGCGCCACTTCTGGCTTTTCCTGTGTATGTAGAACTGAGGAGTTGAACCCAGGGCTTCCTTCATGCATGGTTAGGCAAGCGCTCTACCACTGAGCCACCTTTCCAGCCCGTGTTTTGTTTTATTTTATTTTATTTTAAAGGAAGCCAGTTTTCATCTGTGGGACAGATCTCTTCCTCTCTTTTTAACTCTTGATCACCTGGCTGAACATTTGGATTTATAGAATCCTCAAGGACTTGGCTTCTATTTTATCTAATGTGAAGCAATCACTCATATTTGAAGGGCTGATGTTTTTATATTGGCATCGTTAGCAGCCTTGAATATAGAGTATTTCTTCAGGAAAGGCAACATACTTTTTTTTTTCCTGGTGCTGGGAGCTGGGAGATTGGACACATGGTCTCATGCTAGCAAGGCGTCTACCATTAAACTCCTTAGCCTCTTATCATTTGGAGATTTTTTTTTTTTGGTTGACCGTGGGGCTTTGAACTGTGGGCCTGGGTGCTGCCCCAGAGTTAAAGGCTAGCGCTCTACCACTTTGAGCCACAGCGCCACTTCCTGTTTTCTGGTGGTTAATTGGAGATAAGAGTCTCAGAGACTTTTCTGCTCAGGTTGGCTGTGAACTGTGATCCTCAGATCGCAGCCTCCTAAATAGCTAGGATTACAGGCATGAGCCACCAGCACCTGGCTTGGAGATATGTCTAAGGACTTCAGTGTTTCTGTGCCCTAAATAAAGTGTTTGTAATCATCAGTCCAGAAATCTGTGAGTGTACGGTTAATGATCCTTTACATTGTTTAATTGTGGTTTAAAGAATAATAACATAAAATTGTCAGGTGGTAAGTGGCTCACGCCTGTAATCCTAGCTACTCAGGAGGCCGAGATCTGAGGATAGTGATTCAAAGCCAGCTGGGGTGGAAAGTCCGTGCAACTCTTATTAGAAAAGGGGGGCAGAGGCTAGAAGTAGAGCTTGGACTCAAGTCATAAGAGTCCTGACCTCAAGCAAAAGAAGGTTAGGGATAATTGCCTGGGCCTTGAGTTCAAGTCCCAGTATGGGCACACATACAAATGCATAAAATTATATAAAGCTTGAATATTATAGCAAAAAAAGGTAAAAATTTGAAATAACCCACTATCAGCCATGAGATTAAGAACTTGTAACATTGTAGCCTATTGCATATTTATAAGTTCCTAAGTATATTCACAATGTATTTGTGTCATACAGTAGGGATTTTTTCATAGGAGACTGAAGTATGTGGGTGGTTAAGACAGTGGATTAGTGACACTGAATTAAATCGTTGGCATCATTAAGTACCTACTATGTGCTTTATGTAGAAGTAGATAATATCAGTTAGCCTCATAACTGTCCTGTCAGAAGATTGGCAGTTAATAAATAAGTAGCTCAGAGCAGGGTGCCAGTGGTTCATGTCTGTAATCCTAGCTACTCTGGAGGCTGAGATCTGTGGATCTCGATTCAAAGACAGTCCAGGCATGATAGTCCCTGAGACTCTAACCTTCAGTGTACCACCAGAAAACCGGAAGTGGAGCTGTGGAACAAGGGTAGAGCGCTGGCTTGAGCTAAAGAGCTGAGGGACAGCGCCCAGGCCCAGAATTCAAGCCCTGAGACCAGAAAAAGAAAAAAGTACCTCAGAGCCACAATTGTTTGTTTGTTTATTTTTTGTTCATGGGGCTTGGGTGCTGTCCCTGAGCTTTTGTGCTCAAAGCTAGTGCTCTACCACTTTGAGCCACAGCTCTACCTCTGATTTTGGGGTGGTTAATTGGTGATGAGTGGCATGAACTTTTCTGCTTAGGCTGGCTTCAAACTGTGATCCTCAAATCTCATTCTTCTGAGGAGCTAGGATTATAGGCGTGAGCCACCGGCTCGTGCCCAGCTTGTATACTATTTAATCTAGCATTATGTAATTGCTTAATATTTTAGTGGTTAGGTTGGCTAAGTTTTGTTGACTCCAAAGAGAAAAGTTAATTGGTCTCTTCTTCAAAGATTTAGCACGCTCCCCTAAACCAAGTTGTCTTCTCAGAAACTAGTGCCTTACTTGATAAGGGAGATTTTTCAGTGGTCTGATCCAAGGTTTATCACGAAGTGTGTCTTAGTACCTCTAGGGAACTGGAAATGTTCATGTAGAATCATTTATGTAGTTCTTATGGTAGCAGGATAATGAAAATTAATGGATTGCTTTCTTGTATCTTTTAATGAGCTTCTTGCCTTTGAGAACGTAATGTTTAGCTTTGCTGTGTCTCTTTCTAGTTCTTTCTTCTTTTTTGGTTAGTACTGTGGCTTGAAGTCTGGGCCTTGAATCTTACTAGGCTTTTTTGTTCATGGCTGGCTCTCTATCAGTGGAGCTGGTGAATTGGAGATAAAAGTCTCTTGAACTTTTCTTCTGGTGTATCTGGTTAGCTTGTAACCTTGATTCTCAGCCGGCAGCTTCTTGAGTAACTAGGGTTATAGATGTGAGCCACTGGTTGGTGTTGGGCTCTGATTGTGGTTTTATGTGGTTTAAAGTCCCTTACCTAACCCGCATGATCACCTGGGTATAATATGCTGAGTCTTGAATGTTATACTTGGTGTTTCCTTGGATTAACTCCTTACTGGGAGCACAAGCCATGAATTTACACATTAAAATAAGTACTGAATGTGGCTCAGTGGTAGAGTGCTTGCCTAGTGTGCATGAAGTTCTAGGTTCCACTCCTCAGTTCCACATACACAGAAAAAGCTAGAAGTGGTGTTGTGGCTCAAGTGGTAGAGAGCAAAAGCAGCTCAGGGACAGTGCCCAGGCTCTTGAGTTCAAGCCCCAAGACTGGCTCCTCCCTCTTTGCCCCACCCCCCCAAAAAAAAAAAGACTAAAGGTTAGGAGGAACTTAAAAATACAATCAACAGTTCCTAAACATGGTGCCAAAGGATGGGATTTTTGAGTTCGTATAGTTATACACAATCTGCTGGCAGTGTGTTTGTGGTTTAACATTTTAATCAATTCTGAAGGAGGTTCTTCAATCAAAGGTTAAAGAGGCCTCAACTACAGGAAATAATAAGTTAGCCCTGATTAGGGTATTCATTTCATGATGACTAGATGTAGTGGACTGAGTGAGGAAACATGTATTTTTTTTTTTCCTGGCAGGACTAGGGATCAAGAAAGAAGGTCTCTAGTGTACTAGACAGGCAGGTGCTATACTGCTGAACTGCACTCCCAGGAAACTATTTTAATTGAAACATACTGGCCTTTGTTTTTGTACTGGTGCTGGGTGCTGTCTCTGAGCTTTTCTTAATCAAGGCTGGTGCTCTACCACCTGAGCCTCACAGACTTTCCTGCCTGGGCTGACTTTGAACTATGATCCTCAGATCTCAGCCTGCTTTGTAGCTAGGATTGCAGGCCTGAGCTACCAGAGCCCAGGTGTCCTGTCCTGTCTTGTCTCTGTCTTTCTCCTCTCTTTCCTCTTTCCTCTTTTCCCTCCCTTTCTCTCCCCTCCCTCCCTCCTTCCCTTCCTTCCTCTCTCCCCCTCTCCTCTCTTTCTTTCCTTTTTTCTTTTGTGTATGCTGGTACTGGAGCTTGAGCACTGTCCCTTAGTCTTTGGCCACAGCTGGCACTCCACCACTTGAGCACAGCTCTACTTTATGGTTTTTGGTAGTTAATTGGAGATGAGTCTCACAGACTTACCTTGGCTGGCTTTGAACTATTATTCTCAGGCCTTAGCCTCAAGGGTAGCTAGGATTATAGGCATGAGCCATATAGTACCTGGCCAGAAGATCTTTTTTAAGCCTTCTACTGAAACAGTACAGGGGCAAGATCATGTTTCTTCTCTCTCTTTTGTGTACTCTCTCTCTCTCTCTCATTCTCTTCCTCCCCTCCCCTCCTCTCTCCCTCCCCTCATCTCCCTGACCCCTCCCCTCTCTCTTGTCCACCTATCCCTGAGCTCTTTTGCTCAAGGTTAGCTGTCTTTCACAAGGTGCTAGTGGCTCACATCTATAATACTTAGGAGGTTGAGATCTGAGGGTCAAGGTTTGAAACCAGCCCAGGCAGGAAAGTCTGGGAGACTCTTACCTCCAAAGAACCACCAGAAAACCAGAAGAGGTGCTGTGGCTCAAAATGGTAGAGCTCTAGCCTTGAGCAAAAAAGATCAAGACGGTATCAGAGGCCCTGAGAAGCTTCACAATTGATTTAAAAAAAAAAAAAAGTCTCCTGGACTCTCCTGCCTGAGGCTAGCTTTGAACTGCCATCCTCAGATCTTAGATTTCTGAATAACTAGGATTATAAGCATGAGCCACCAGCATCCAGCTGAGTTCCTATTTCTTTGGTGGTAGTTGTTGTTGTGGTTGGTCTTGGGGCTTGAACCAGGGCCTGGGGCAGTGTCTCTGAGCTCTTCAGCTCAAGGTGACCGTTTTACCACCTGAGCCACAGCACCACTTCCAGGTTTTCTGGTGGTTCCTTGGAGATCAGAGTTTCGTGGAGGGGCTGGGAATGTGGCTTAGTGGTAGAGTGCTTGCCCAGCATGCATGAAACCCTGGTTCACCTCCTCAGTACCACACACAGAAAAGCTGGAAGTGGCTTTGTGGCTCAAGTGGTAGAGTACTAGCCTTGTGCCAAAGAAGTTCAGGGACAGTGTCCAGGCCCTGAGTTCAAGTCCCAGGACTGGCAAAAATAAAAGTCTCATGGACTTCCCTGCCTGGGCTGGCTTTGAACCGTGATCCTCAGACCTCTGACTCCTGAGTAGCTAGGATTACAGCGGGGAGAGTTGATGTTTCTTTCAGCAAATATTTATAAAGCATCCTTTGTGTGTTAGGCCGAGTAAGTGCTGGTGTGAAACTTGTAAACACAACACAAAAATAACTGCCTTCTTTTTCGTGGAATGAGCCAGATAATAAGCAAATCAGTAAGTCCTGGATGAAGTCTGTCAATGGGTCGTAAGAAATAAAGCCCAGCCGGGCACACAGAGCGAGGCCCATCCCTTAGTCACTGTAGTTCAATTTATGGTGCTGCTCCTCACTAAAAGGTGTATCTGGCCCCAAATAGCATTGCTGAGGAAAGAATCACAAAGATCCTGTTCCTTTTTTTTTTTGCCAGTCCTAGGCCTTGATCTCAGGGCCTGGGCTCTGTCCCTGAGCCGCTCTCTGCTACTTGAGACACAGAGCCATTTTTGGCCTTTTCTGTGTATGTGGTACTGAGAAATCAAACCCAGGGCTCCATGCATGCTAGGCAAGCACTCTACCACTGAGCCACCTCCTCGGCCTAGACCATTGCTCTTTTAACAGTAAGAACTACTGAGAAAGACACTGAGCCCATGTTTTCGACAGATGTGGACTAGTGTTTGCTAGAGGCTAATATGAAGACGGAACAACAAAAAAGCAATGAACAGTACCCAGTGAAAAATGAAAATATGAGGGTGGGTGACACCACTCTCTGGAGAGGTCTCAGTTTCATACATGAGGTTGCAGCATGGAGAATAGGCAAGCCACAAACTAGACCTGGGTTTTATTCGTGGTTCTATGTATGAGGATCTCAAATACAACCGAACAAAGAGGAGTGAAAGAAGGGCAAAAGATAGTTTTAAGACATGTGTCCTCCAGAATTCCTCACAATTTTAGGTCTAATTGAGGAAAAGGTTAATCTTTAAGCCTCGGAAGCTATTTTAAAAGTAATTTGGACATTGAACAGAAAGAAGAAAAATCCCTAGTTCAGATGCGCCGAGGATGGATTTGTAGGTTTCATTTGGTAGAACGTTACTTGGTGGTACGGATCCTGACCAGGGTTCTCCACCATGCTTGTTATGCATGCTCAAAAACACTCCTAAAATCATGGAGTTTTGGGTCTGTGAAATAGCTAGAGTTCATCTAACATAAAATTCTTGCACGGATGAGCCATCTGAAACCCAGACTCAATGGCAGAGAGATGACCTGCAGTCCAGTTGTGGTTTCTTTTCAGAGTGAGCTCAGGGACAGGGCATGTGGCAGAATGGTGCATGTGCGACGGGAGCCCTGAAAGAAAGAGTGTGTGTCACACCAGCTAGATGGAAACCCAGTTGGCAGCACCACCGGAGGTGGCTGGTGGTGCGGCCCCCCTCCCCCGCGTCTCTGTGCTGCACATGGCGTGTTTCTTGTGCTTGGCCAGTCTTCATTCTGGACCCTTAGCACACCAGGAATCCAGCCCTGAGCCTCACCTGGTCACAGGGCAGATGGTTGCTTGTACTGAGCTGCCCAGTTGTATTTTAGGCTGTTCTGATAGTGTTCCACAAAATTAAGCAAGACAGAATTCACATCCGTGTAAAAGCAAGCCAGATGCCAACATGAGATGTACTCGGGGGTGGGGGACTGGTGCACACTGAGGAGCGTCCCTGGCTCTACACTACAAAACAGTGATATCCCCCTCCCCCCACTCAAACTCTTCAGTGTTCGCATTTAGAGAAATTGAAGGAAGTTGCGTGGCTTCCAGATTTGCATGCTGTCAGCGGTTGTACAGGTCAGTAAACCTGGGAAACAGATGTTAGGTTTTATTCCTTTCTTGGGGAATCATTAAAGAAGCGTGTTTAGGAGCCGTAGGGAGGGAGATGTGAAGCTGCCTGGCTCTTTCTATAAAGGCCTCTGCTGCAGGCTGGCTGCTTTGTGCTGTTGTGGCCTTGCGGCCATTGCCCGCCAGCACTCTTGTCAGCCCTGGAGCCTGTGCCGTGGTGGACCTGGGGAGGGGGCTCAGCTCAGCTACAACCAGGTCAAAAGTTCAGGACTTGAGTTGGAGTGTGTGTGTGCGCGCGTGCGTGCGTGCGTGTGTGTGTGTGTGTGTGTGCACGTATGCACATGTGGTGGTGGTGATAATATGTGTTCCGGACACATAACACATTCATTTTCCCATCAGTTTCAAAATGACAGAACTCTAATAATCGTTCATGATTTCTTGAATGTCATTGGATTTCCAGGCAAAGATACTAAGGTGGTATCTACCATGGGTAGATGGTTTCTAGAGAGGATGGCATTGTGGTGGTGACCTAGGCAGCCTAGTGTACTTGTGCGAAGAGTTTGAGCTTCTTGCGGGAACATATTACAGAACATCAAGGCAGTGTTTTCCTCTTACCCATGGCTCCTGTCTTTTCTGGAAGCACCTATCACCTAGTCTTGTCTGGGCTATTTCATTCGGTCCTTAGAGATGAAGCCCAAAGGCTTGGTGCTGAGTATTGAATCCAGGGTCTTGCAATTGCCAGGCAAGCATTTGCCCTCTGAGCCACAATGCTGTTCTCTCTCTCAGCTGGGGTTAAGTCCTGAACCCTCTGCCTTTGTTTTCTCTTCACTCCATTGTTGTGTTCTTCTCCTGATGTCCTGGGACTTGCTCTGGGGTTGGTGGAGGAGGGGTAGAGTTCTGGCCTGCATTAAGGTGCTAAAATCCTAGAATTTGTGTAAATAGGCTCTTGTGAAATCAGTTACTTTCACAGCCCAAAGCAGTGTTTTCTTCACAGAGCAAGTGACCCCTTACAGTAATGCTCTTGTGTGCTGTGTGGTATTTATGTATGCTGACTTGAAATTAGTATACAAAACTAGATGGAGGATAGTATTTATTTTCTCGTTTAAAGTTCCTGATACCATGCGACCTTTATGAGGTTTACATGGTGTCACTTTCTTGTAAATCTTACACTGCAGTGGACAGCTTGTAACCTTGACAGGCAGCCCGCATTCCTTAGGCAGGTTTTCTGGAGTAATTGTGTGACTTGGTAATTGTGTGACTTGGCAGTAGGTAACCTGAACCTAAGGTGATAGCAGACTGCGCCTGGTCTTTCATGCCTCTCTGTCCATCCATAACATCCCCCACCCCCCAAAAAAAGTAAAAATAGGGGAGTGATGGGGCCATGATGATCCTTAATGTTAAACTTTAAAGTCCCTCAGAGTAACTCACTTATAATTGAGAAACTTTTAAAGCTGGCTTGTTTGCTGTGTTTCCCCCCTTCTGACCAGTCCTTTTTAATGACTACCTTTTCCCTGAGTGTTGGTTCTATTAGGCACAATAAATAGCACGCTAGGAATGGTGGATTTGCTTGACTAAGTCTGTTAAATTAACAGATCTACTTGAAATCCTTTCTTCCATTTCCATTGTGTGTTCTCTTTTCCCGAAAGATTGTTTGTAAATAATCCTACTTATGGGTAACAATTTTTTTATTTCCTGGAATCGTTTGGTACACCTTTACGGAGGGAAAGGTGTTCAAAGAAAGATTTCTCAGGTTGCCATAATGAAAAGTTTCCCACTCCTAGACTGATATTGATTTGAGTGAATATCTTACACATGTACTGATTTTTATCTATTGTTTCTGACCTTTCTTCTCAATCCCCGTGTGTTACAAATGGCACACAGACCAGCTTGCATCATGCTGGGATCAGTTGGGAAAAGGATCTACTTGACAGCCTCCTGACTGGATTTTTCACATTAGTGATGGATAGATCCCATCTTTATTCCTGTACTTTCATTTCTGTAATATGCAACTTTTTTTTTGGGTCAGTTCTGGGGCTTGAC
>NW_012267285.1:3646553-3657090 GCF_000151885.1 Dipodomys ordii
GCCTTGAGCTGAAGAGCTGAGGGACAGCGCCCAGGCCCAGAGTTCAAGCCCCACGACCGACAAAAAAAAAAAATCTTTCTCTTTTCCATTCTTTTCATTATTAATGCTAAAGTTGTACAGATTATTACCGTTGCTTTGGGAAATTTATCAAGAGGGGTCTGTTACAATATAGTAGAAAACCCATGTTATATCTATAAAGCAACCAGTAGCTCAGGGCAAGGCAATGATGAGGAGTGAAGAGCTCCTGGGACTCAGGAGTTCGTGGGGTGCAAGTTAGCAAAGCTGGCCGGATTAGAGTTACTTCCTTATACAGACCGGTAGAAAAAGAGGTCGAGAGAGAGACCACGGAGGCATTGCTGTAGTAAGCCTTGCATATCAGCTCGCTGTTAGTCACGTTTCTTCATGTAGTGGGAAAACTTTTAAAGTTCTAGACTAAGAACTCTTGTGTGCCCTGTGTGTAGGTTAAATCTAGCACTGGTTGCCGGGCTGGAACAGAGTGAAAGAAGAAGATCGTCATTTGCCATTGAAACACTGGGTAGAACTAGATGATCGACCCTGTGCACATTGAACTCAGAAGTGTATCAAGTATGATTTTTCTGGCTGCAAATAATAAAATGTCAGTAATCACTGCAGATTCTCCTCTACCCCTAAGCTCCTGGTAGGTGTGGTGGCTCCAATGATGGAAGTAAGTATTAAGAGCAATTCTGCTGGGCTCTGGTGGCTCACGCCTGTAATCCTAGCTACTCAGGAGGCTGAGATCTGAGGATCACGGCCAGGCAGGAAAGTCCGTGAGACTCCAATAAACCACTAGAAAACCGGAAGTGGAGCTGTGGCTCAAGCGGTAGAGTGCTCGCCTTGAGCTAAAAAACGCAGGGACAGCGCCCAGGAGTAGAGTTCAAGCCCCACGACTGACCAAAAAAAAAAAAAAAAGTGTTCTGCTCCCCGTCACAGGATTGACATTGCTGAGTAATAAGAGAGACACAGGAGAAAGACAGTGGAAAACAGCCACTGGCACTGAGGGGTCAAAGATGACTTGCAGAAGGGTATTTGAGTCACTGTGGCACCAGAGGAAAGGAGGGGAGGGCTAAACTCTTTGGAAAGAACTCACTCTGGAAACAAGTTTGGGAAGGTGTTGAACTTTTTCTTTTCCCAAAAAACCACCAGAAACAGCTGAATTAGTTCCATTTCCTACGTAGTTAGCATTTTGGCAGACTGAAGAGTTCAATTGTAGGGTCCCCTTCCTGAAGCCAGCCAGGGCAGGACAATCCATGAGACTACCAGAACAAGCCGGGAGTGGAGCTGTGGCTCAAGTGGTAGAGCAGCACTAGCCTTGAGCACAAAAAGCTCAAGGACAGGGCTGGGAATGTGACCTAGTGGTTGAGTGCTTGCTTAGCATGAATGAAGCTCCAGGTTCGATCCCTCAGTATCACATACACAGAAAAAGCCACAAGTGGCACTGTGGCTCAAGTGGTAGAGCGCTAGCTTTGAGCTGAAGAGCTGAGGGGCAGTGCCCAGGCCCAGAGTTCAAGCCCCATGGCCGACCAAAAAAAACAAAAACAAAAACAAAAAAGCTGAAGGACAGCAGGCCCTGAATTCAAGCCCAAGGACCGGGCATACAAGCAAGTACAGAAGTACAGAGCTGTGTGCTCTTTCCTAGCTGGCTGCCCAGGCTGCTGTGTGTATGTGGGGGATGTTTCATACGGTTTAAAGGGAAGCATCATAGGAAGTATAAGTCCACAAATAATACAAACGTAAAACTGCATACAGTCCTTCAGGTGCTAGTAAGTGATGAAAGGGAAAGGCCCTAAGCTGTAAAAGGCACAGATAATGTGCTGAGTAAAATCTGGGCTGGGCTTTGAGAACGGAAGTTGTCTGGGTAGAAGATGACCTTACCATAAAATCAGCCAGCCTTTGTTTCATATAGATGGGCTGTCAAGATACAGAGAAGCCAGGTCTCTTCTGACAGAAGTACAGACAAAAGGTGATTGGCACCGTCTAGAGGCAGGAGTATTTTTCTCACTCTGGAAAAGTCTGTGTGTGCTGACGGCAGAGGCCAAGGGTAGTGCCAGATATCTTACAGTCCATAAAGGCAGCCCTCCAAAACACAGAACTCTGACTCAGATGCCAGCAGTGATGAGCTTGAGAAACCCTGTTCTACAATACTCCTGTCTGGAGTTTGGTTAGAATGTGAATCTCCAGAACTGCTCCCAGCAATTTATACAATCTAATTGCAGCAGCATCATCATCATCATCGCCAGTCCTGGGGCTTGAACTCAGGGCCTAAGCACTGTCCCTGAGCTGCTTTTGCTCAAGGCTAGCTCTCTACCACTTGAGCCACAGTGCCACGTCTGGCCTTTTCTGTGTGTGTGGTGCTGAGGAATCCAACCCAGCTTTCTTACTTCACCTGAAGAAGCTGCGTGTTGGTGGTACGCATCATCTCCCAGTTAGTGCAGTACTATTGGGGCCCAGGTACAAAACCAGGCAGCAAGCAAGAACCAGATATAACTAGCACAAATGAAAAAGGACTGAGATGTGGAAGGTAGTGTACCTGCCTGGCAAGCATGAGGCCTTTGAATTCAATCCCCACTCCCATCACCATAAAAAATTGTAAGTAAATGAAGAGAATAGTATTTCCCACCCGTAAGCTTCCGTCATTACTGATATCTCTTATTTATGGTCACCAGGCTTAAAATAGCATTCACATCTCACCTTCTCCCTGTTTTGCCAACTCATTTCTTTCTGCTTTTTCTCTTCAGTTTGTCTGTTTTCTCTCGAAAATGGTTCTCTAATAATATGGGTCTATCAGCAGGGATCTTATCTCCTTCACACTTATATCCACAGGATCTGTCTGTCATCTTCTCTGTACGTTGACTCAGAAAATATTTACTGACTGACTGAATGAATGAACAAGTGAAAGAAATAATTTCCTAAAAGCAGAGCTGTGATCACTGTGGGGGTAGGTGTATGTCTGTGATCCTAGCAGTTACTAGGGAAGTTGAGGCAGGAGGGTTGTGATATGAGCTTCACCTAGGCTACTACATAGTGAATTCTAGTCGATGTAATGAGACCTTGTCTCAAAGTAAGAAACAATAGCTGGGCCCTGGTGACTCATGCCTGCCTATAATCCTAGCTACTCAGCAGGCTGAGATCTGAGGATTATGAAACAAGTCAGCCCAGGCAAACAAATCTGTGAGAGTTCTATTTCCAAATAATAGGCAAAAAGCTGAAAGTGGAGGTTTGTCTCAAGTGGTAGAACGCCAGTTGTGAGCAAAAGAACTGAGTGAAAGGCCCTGACCTGAGTTCAAGCACCAGTACTGATAATGCACATGTGTGCTTGTATGTGCTGGTGTGCACATGCATACACAGAAAAACAACAAAAACCACCAGAAACTGCAGGTTGTATATACTGATTGATTTTATCTGAAACAGTATCTCTCGGTGTAGCCTATGCAGTCTTTGAAAACTTGAGGTTGTCCTAATGGATTGAGTAGCCCTACATCCCATCTCTGCCCCCAGCTCTGGGGTTGCTCATACAGTGACATCATTGCTGGATTCTCACTTAACGTTGAATGCTCTTTATTGTGTACAGGCAACTCCAACACGTTCTGGAGTCCGGCAGACAGTAAGAGTCGGAAAAGATGTTAGAAATAATTTGGGTTTAATGTACAGCTCACACAACATATCGTGGCTTGAATTGAGAATAGAACCAGGAGAGAGCCAAGCCTAGCAGCAGAACAAAGATGGCCTAAAATGATAATTTTCTCACTGTTTCATGACAAGTTCCTGTATCATTAGTGACCGGTACTCTAAAGTGCCTTGCATGGTACTTTTGCTGTTAAATACAGAGTAATGTTTTAGGATTTAAAGAACAATGTGAAAACATTGTTTAGTTGAGAATAATTTAATATTATATTTATTTCTGCCTTATGGGAAGGAGCTAGGTGCAGGACAAATCTTGGTTACTGGTGCAATGGGTATATAAAAAGATTTCGGAATGGAACAGATGAGATGGAGGGAATTAACAGAAGGCTGCAGATGGTCGCTTAATGCTTTGGAACAAGTCCATCAGTCCCTGCTGTCCAATCTAGTGTAAGGGTCCATCTGGAGCTTCCCTGAGTGCAAGGATGTGATGCAATGCACGTCGGATGTGAGCGTAGGTTTCCCTGCAAGTCATTATTACCGTCGATCACATACTTGAAATGTTAGCTGTAAGACAAGATAGGGAAATCCGAAGGCTGACATTAGGCTCTCCATTTATCTTGTAAATTCCAGACCACTGCTAAGTACACGTCAAAATTTAAAACAGCCTTCTCTTGAAAAAGAAGTTCATTAGAAACTTGTCAAGGTTGTGGCAGGTTGTGAAGGCTGATGCAGGAACAAAACAACGTTGAGAAAACACAAGCAAGACATCAGTGGAGGTTTATGGTTAGGTTGAGTCTGTAGAGAAGGCAGGGCCCATGCACATGCAGGTGTGTGTTGCATGGCTGTGCCGTGGTCCAGACTGGCCTGGTGGTGGCCTTGCTCCACTGGGTTGGTACTCTACCACCGCCAGCTACAGCCAGCTTTTGCTCCCTATTTGGAGATCCAGTCTTAGACTTCTCTGATCTAGCTTTGAACCTAGATTCTCTTAACTCTAAGTAGCTAGGAGTTTTGGGTTGTCGATGGATTCATTGCTTTGGTTTGGTGCTCAGCCACTCGAACCATACCCAGTCTTTTTTGGTCACCTGTATTTGCCTGCCTGCTGGGGACTGGCTCCCTGTCCTCAGATCTCAGCCTCCAAGTCGACTGGATTATAGATGTGAACCACCAGTGTTGGCTAATACTGGTATTCTTACCTATTATAACTAGAAATGTGGAGGCGTAAACATTTGCTTCTGCAAAATACAAGTACTGGGCCTCACCATTGGATCTTTTTTTTTCTTTTGGGTCCGGTCGTGGGGCTTGAACTCTGGGCCTGAGCGTTGTCCCTCAGCTCTTCAGCTCAAGGCTAGCACTCTACCACTTGAGCCACAGCACCACTTCTGGTTTTCTGGTGGTTTATTGGAGATAGGAGTCTCACGGTCTCTCCTGCCCGGGCTGGCTTTGAACCCCGATCCTCAGATCTCAGCCTCCTGAGTAGCTAGGATTACAGGCGTGAGCCATCAGCGCCCGGTGGCCTTCTGCATATTAAGTATACATTCTCCTACCGAGCTACATTCCCAGCCCCTGATGTTTAGTTTCTGAAATGTGCCTATTGACAGTTTTTTCGTTTTTTGTTTTTTTTGGTCGGTTGTGGGGCTTGAACTCTGGGCTTGGGCGCTGTCACTGCGCTCCTCAGCTCAAGGCGAGCGCTCTACAGCTTGAGCCACAGTGCCACTTCCGGTTTTCTAGTGGTTTATTGGAGATGAGAGTCTCACAGACTTTCCTGCCCAGGCTGGCTTTGAACTGTCATCCTCAGATCTTAGCCTCCTGAGTAGCTAGGATTACAGGTGTGAGCCACTGGCGCCCGGCTACATTGTCTCTTATTTGGGGCGTAAGGAATTCTAGTATGATGGTCAGTTAACTCATGTAGTACTCGTACTGGTGCCTACAGAATGTGGAGTCTTTCCATGCTGTCTAGACTGGCAACTTGAATGTCTAGGTTGGAGTGACCCTTCTGCTTTGGCTCTTGAATAGCTGGGACTACCGACGAATGTCATAATGCCTGGCTAAAGGAACAACTTAACTGAATTTTGCAAGTCCCGAGGCTTGAACTCAGGGCCTGGGCACTGTCCCAGAGCCTCTTTGTTTGTTTGTTTGTTTGGGTCCAGTCATGGGCCTGAACTCTGGGCTTGGACCCTGTCCCACAGCTCTTCAGCTCAAGGCTAGTGCTCTACCACTTGAGCCACAGCGCCCCTTTGGCTTTTTCTGTGTATATGGTACTGAGAAATTGAACCCAGGGCTTCGTGCATGCTAGGCGAGCACTCTGCCACTGAGCCACAGTTCCGTCCTAGCTGTTTTCTGGTTAATTGGAGGTAAGGCTCTGATTTTAGGTGCTTCGCCACTCTGCGTCTCACTCACGTCCCGGGCTTTATAAAGCTCTTGCCTCCTTTCTAGACAAACCCTCCTGGATGAAGGAGACATCTGTCCTGCCTACCACGTTCACGCTCACACCCCCCCACCCATGCAGACAGGCTCCAGCTCCGGGACCTCTGGCGGCCCTCTCCCCCCAGGCTTTGATCTGTGATCCTCAGACCACTGCCAGGCCCCCAGCGCCCAGCTCACGGTCTTCAGCAGAGCCTTCCCAAGAAACCATGCAGGGGGGTTTCTCCAGAAGTGACCCTGCCTCTCTGCACCTGAGCTCCCTGCTCCTCCTGCATGTCTTCCCTCCCTTCCTCATCTGGCATGTGTACCCCAGCCCCTCTCCTTCACAACCCTCCAGCAGTCAGCTTACTCGCAGCCTTGGTAGTTGATCACCTTTGGTTGTCTCTGGCCGGCTCCCTCAAGCTGTGATTGATTAGCCTTCCCTGTTACTTGGCCTGCTCTCTGGGCAAGGCTGCTGCTTCAGATTTTAATACCCGGGATTAAAAACCCCGCGCCTGCATGATACCGTGTGTTGGTATTGGAGCTTCAAGTCAGGGCCTCACACTCTTGCTTGGCAAGGCTGGCACTCTACAACTTGAGCCACATCTCCATTTCCATCTTCTTGCTTGTTAATTGAGGATAAGAGTCTAATGGACTTTTTTGTCTGGATCCTCAGATCTCGGCCTCCTTAGTTGTTAGTATTTCAGGTGTGAGCCACTGGCGTTCAGCTGAGTGTCCTATCTTAACACTATTGTGTTACTCCTTAGTGTTACAGGTGAAAGAAAGTATCTGTTTGGGGAGGGGGCTTGAGGAGGAGCGGGGCCCATATGGGAAGAAAGGGGTATGAATACCTGTTTAACTTGAAAAGAGCATACTGAGCACAGTTCAGGATGACTTCCCATTATTGAAGTTGTGGATGTGAAAAGTCACCCACAGAGCTGGATAGGTGATCTAGTTTGGGAGTAGGCCCGATGTATTATTAGTTGGTGAAATGGAGTGTACATTTTCATTTTAAATGACCAGTCACTCATTAGCCTCCGTGGGATCTTGTCATGAACAACCATGAATCAGAATTAGATCTTACTGATTCCTCAAGGGATGGGAAAGACTCATTTTTTTTTTTTATATAAACTTTCCCCAAGTTTTTTTTTTTCCCTTCAACATCAGACAACCAGTTGAAAACTTAAAAGACGAAACTAAACTATAGACCAGATCTTATGTTTCTGCTTGCTAGTCTCTTGCAGTCTCTTATGCGTCAGATGACTTTGATTAGTTGAACAATAAAATCTCTTGAAGTTCTGAGATTCTGTGATTAGGAATGCCAGCTCATGAACCGGAACTCACTGTTTTCTTTGGTGCCAGTCCTGGGGCTTGAACTCAGGGCCTGGGTGCTGTCCCTGAGCTTTTTCACTCAAGGCTAGCCCTCTACCACTTGAGCCATAGCTCTACTTCTGGGGGTTTTTTTTGGTGCTTAATTGGAGCCAAGTATCTAACTGTCCTGCCTGGGCTGGCCTGAGTGGTCATTTTTCTTTTAATCCATTAAAATTCTAGAAAGGCCACAGATATGTTCTCCCTATAATAGATTCATTAGCTCTTTTTCACCCTCAAGATACTAACAACTCAATCCATCTCAATCCAGCAAAATAGTGATTTCTTTTTTCTCCTGGTTGTCACATGCCGTTAGAGTATAAATACCTTGCTGGTGTGTAGTTATTAAATCTGATGTTCAGAACCTACAGTAATAACTTAGATCAGGCCGGAGAATAAGTTTATTTATTTATTTATTTAGTTAGTTATGTTTTTTTTATTTTTTGTCGGTCATGGGGCTTGAACTCTGGGCCTGGGCGCTATTTTTTATTTTTTGTCAGTCATGGGGCCTGGGCGCTGTCCCTCAGCTCAAAGCTCAAAGCTAGCGCTCTATCTCTTGAGCCACAGCGCCACTTCCGGCCTTTTTCTTTTCTGTGGTGCTGAGGATTCGAACCCGGGGCCTCATGCGTGTGAGGCAAGGACTCCACCACTGAGCCACCTTCCCAGCCTGGGAGCATAAGTTTTAACAGTAATCCTCAAAGGGAACCATACACCCGAAGTAAATTCTCACTTCTTCACTCTGTCCTGTTATACTTAATTGCAGGTAAAGGTCAATGTGGCTTTTAAAGTTTTCTGCACAATAATATATTATTATTGTGTAACAGTAACTTTAATACATAATACTTTATTTTGGTTGGTTGTACAGCTTGAACACAGGGCCTGAGCACTGTCCCTGAGCTGCTCTTGCTCAAGGCTAGTGCTCTATCTCTTAGGCCACAGCCCCACTTCTCGCTTCTTCGGTAGTTTAGTGGAAATGACTTTCACAGAGCTTTTTTGCCAGGGCTGGCTTTGAGCCGCAATCCTCAAGATCTCAGCCTCCTGAGTAGCTAGATGGTGGGCGTGAGCCACTCGTGCCTGACTTAATGAAGGACTCTTCCATGCTGCTTGCTTGTTCCTGAACGTGCAATTTTAGGAAACTTGCTTTACTATTATTCTTTTATCACATGCTGACTGCATAATGAATGATTCACTATTCTTTGGATAGCTGTTTTCAAGGCTGGCATTTATACCACAGTCAATTCTGATAACTTTTTTTTTTCAATTGGAAATGCCTTACGTGCTGACTTATGAATTCATAGTCTGTGTTGACTGAGTGTCATCATCAGTAAAGCTCCCCAGCAGAGAGGTCCTGTGGAGCCAGCCAGGGCTAGTCCTCTGTTAGGAAGAGTTGTGTAAACAACGACAGCTGGGAAGAGGAATTGAAATGATGGGCCTCCCATGTGATTTAACATCTGTCTGTCTGTCTGTCTGTCTGTCTGTCTCCCTCTCGATGGCAATGGATATTTCCTTAATTTGAGCATGAGCTTTGAGCTCCCGTACTTTGACTCAGTTCTGACTCAGCAGTCATTCGTGGGCTGGGGGCATTGAAGAAAGGAAGGGACTTTGTATTTAATTCCATCCCCAGAACTCAAATGAGCATTATTATTTTTATTATTATTGTTATTATTTTGGTCAGTCGTGGGCCTTGAACTCTGGGCCTGGGCACTGTCCCTCAGCTCTTCAGCTCAAAGCCACAGCGCCACTTTTGTCTTTTTCTGCTTATGTGGTGCTGAGGAATCGAACCCAGGACCTCATGCATACAAGGCAAGCGCTCTACCACTGAGCTACCTTCCCAGCCCGGACAAGCAGTATTTTCTTAAGTTTGGACTTGGAGATAGAGAATAGAGGTCTGGGAAGGTGGAAACCTTTTCCTTAAAGTCCAAGTGACTTGGGAGGGACCAAACTAGGTCTCCTGTGACATGGTAGTATTAAGCTCCAGTTTGTGTGCTGTGGGGTTTCGCAGGGTTTACTCCTAAAGTTTTCTGGTCAGGTGTTTGTGTGACAAGGAGATGGTGCACCTGTCTGTCAGTCACTCTGCCTTCCTCTATTTCCCCTTCCATCCAGGCCTCCTAAATTAGATACATTCCCCTTCTGCTCCTAGACATCTCCATCTCAGGGTCCCTTGACAGAGCAGTCATTTATCACAGTGTCTCACCCAGGGTCGGGAGGGGCCGTCCCTTTGTTGCAGCCCGGCAGGATAACGCAGCTTAGACTCCAGCCAACTGCTGAGAGTCGCTGGACCCGGAGCAAATGTTGGAGAGGCCCCCTTTCATCTACCACTGCAGTTTCAACCTTCATTTTAAAACTGCAGCTTACTGGGTCTGTAATCACTCTGTACTAGAACACACACACTCTCGAGATAGTGTGGCTCATTTTTCCCCCACAAGATTCTTTCTTGTATTTAGTCATTGTGATCTGGAAATGGAGTTTTATTCTTTCTTTGTATTCCTTTCTATTCTCCAGGGGTAGGTTATTACAGGTTTGTAGCAGGAGTGCTTGCTATTTTTTTTTTGGGGGGGTCCAGTTGTGGGCCTGAACTCTGGGCCTGGGCGCTGTCCCTCAGCTCAAGGCTAGCGCTCTACCACTTGAGACACAGCGCCACTTCCGACTTTTTTTTTTGCTTATGTGGTGCTGAGGAATTGAACCCAGGGCCTCATGCATGCAAAGCAAGCACTCTACCACTGAGCCACCTTCCCAGCCTGAGTGCTTGCTTTTATATGACATCTTATGGGTGCATTTTAACTTACCAAGGTATCCTTTCTTTTGATGTTGTTACAATTTTCATGATCAATAGAAATAATTGAACACTAAGAGACTTTTAAAATATTTTAAATCAAGCCTCATGGTTGGCACAAAAAAAGTTCTCATATGATTTATAGTACAGCTAATTACTTACTCTTCCCTCTCCCTCCGCCACCCCCCCACAAAAAATAAAGGCTGAGGACTGAATTTGCTAGGCAAGTGCTCGTCCCGAGCTAGATACCCAATCCCCCAGTTACTCTTTTTTGCCAATTACCTGAAAAAAAAATTTTTTTTTTGAGTTGCTCCTGGGGCCTGAACTCTGGGCCTGGGTGCTGTCCCTCAGCTC
>NW_012267285.1:3657488-3661917 GCF_000151885.1 Dipodomys ordii
CCTTCCTTCCTTCCTTCCTTTTTTTGTGCCAGTCTTGGCTTGAACTCAGGGCCTAGGTACTGACCCTGAACCTTTTTTTTAGCACTTTACCACTTGCTTTTTTGGTGGTTAACTGGAGATAGGAGTCTCAGAGGCTTTGTTTCCCTGGGGTGGCTTTGAATCATGATCCTCAGCTCTCAGCCTCCTGACTAGCTGGGATTACAGGAGTGAGCTGGTGCTTGGCTGACACAGAACTCTTAGGAAAAGACGGAAACTGCCTCAGATAAATGATGACTGTCTTTAGGACATATATGATATAAATGATGGAACTGAAATTTGTCTTGAGTCTAGGTCTGTCCTTACGCTCTCCAGTGCACAGTACGTTGTTGTCTGATGCTTGTCTCCTGACACTCTAGGGCTTCCCTTTTAATCTGGTACACGTCCTGTGTGTAGCTTTCCTTGTGAAGAAATAAAGAGGGAGTTTATGTGGCAAAAATGAGAAAAGGAAGAAAAATTTAAGCTTTAGTTCTAATACTTGCATGGCTGACTGTAGCTCTCAGATTCAAATGTCGTTTTGGTAAAAATCTCTTCTTGGGGTACGTTTACATTTGTATTGAGTGTATTATGCACAGCAGTGAACCCAGCGAGCTTTGCCTTCACGCATCTGAACGACATGGCATTCCATATCTGTTGGCTGAAGAATTTTGAGGGAAGAGAGTGATAATGCAAATATCTCCAAAATGCTGGAGGGGGTTAGGGTGAGGGGCACAGGTTTTGAAGGCCAGGATAATTTTAGGTGTAGCAAGTAAATGGACTGAGAAGGGAGTCCAGGTGTAAGTCAAGGGAAATAGCGGGAATTGGAACCAGGATACTAGCTCATGAGGACCTTGTAAGCTCCGACGAGCTGGAATCTTATTGCAAGTGGTGGCAATCATAAAGCAGGGGCCATTGCATATTTATCACATACAAAATGATCAAGATATTGGCAGACTGCCCAGAACAGCAGAAGAAAATCACATCAGAAGCACGTGTGTCTGTCTGTCCCATCACAGACTAGTTGGTTTCTCTATCCTGATCTGCCCTCTGGCCAGCCGGTCTTTCCCCACCCAGTTTTACAGGTGGGGATGAAGTAGTAAGTACGTTTATTTTCTGAAGCTTTAGTAAATGAAATACCTCACGTTCTGGTGAGTTTACGGCGTTTGGAGGCCTTTGGCGTCAGGCTGTGGAGGACTCCAAGCTCCCCGCCTGTGTGCCCAGGTCTCTGTGCGCAAACTCCCAACCTCACCCGCCTCCAGTGCCTTCAAACACCATCGAAACTGGGATGTAGGGACGGGGCTCCCAACACATCTAACTATAGCGGGGAGGAATGGTGGGAGACAGGGTGAGGGAAGGAGGGAGGGAGACACTGAAGTACACGGAGTGAGTGGGGAGGGAGGGAGGGAGACACACTGAACTACACGGAGCAGCGAGTGGGGAGATAGGTAAGGGTGATAACAGTGCTTCTGACCTGAGCCTCTACCACTTGGGGGTAAGGTGCCCTTGGTGCGAGGGAGAGGAATGCTTGTGATGTGATACCTGTGTTTCCTGTCTCTGTAGATCAGCTGTGTGCCCTGTGCTATCTTCTTCCTCCTCTTGCCTTCTGTACTGAAGTAGTACTTTTGCTCATTTCAGATGAGCATGTCTGATATCAGTGATGGTGGGAAATAAACTAATGAGAAGACCAGTTAAAATTGGAACGAGAGGGGCTGGGAAGGTGGCTCAGTGGTAGAGCACTTGCCTTGCATGCCTGAGGCCCTAGGTTCGATTCCTCAGCACCACATAAGCAGAAAAAGCCGGAAGTGGCGCTGTGGCTCAGGTGTTAGAGCACTAGCTTGAGCTGAAGAGGTGAGCGACAGCGCCCAGACCCAGAGTTCAGGCCCCACAATGTGCAAAAATAAATAAATAAAGGACTTTCTTTTGTTTCAGCAGTGGAGGTACTGGAAATAAAAGGCTGTTTGTAGAAGAAACAGCCCTCTTGTTGTTTTTAACCATTTTTACTGAAAATAGGTAGTGGAGTAGGTCTTCTGAGAAGTCTAAAAACGAGAAAGTAGAGAATATGTATTTCAGAAGCCATGGTGGTGAAATGCAGAAAGGAAGCATGCCATACGCTTAACCTAACGATTTAGTTGGCATTTTGTATCTGGGAGAAAGAAAGGCAGGAGACGGAGACGGAGGTAATCCCAGTTACAAGAAGGCAGAGGAGAGACAGAAGAAAGGGGGTGATTGGCTCAGTGTAACGGTTGAAGGCCCAGGAAGGCAGTTCATTGATAAGTCCAGAACAAAGGCTGCTGTGGTACTGGCAAAGCCTTGCCTTTTCCTTTTCCTTTTTCCCTTCCTTCCTTCCTTCCTTCCTTCCTCCCTCCCTCCCTCCCTCCCTCCCTCCCTCCCTCCCTCCGTTTCTCCGTCTCCTTCCTTCCTTCCTTTCCCTCTCTCTCTCTCTCTCTCTCTCTCTCTCTTTCTTTCTTTCTTTCTGCCAGTCCTGGGGTTTGAACTCAGGGCCTGGGCACTGTCCCTGAGCTTCTTTTCCTCAGGGCTAGCACTCTACCACTTGAGCCACAGCGCCACTTCCCACTTTTCCTGTGTTTGTGGTGCTAAGGAATGGAAACCAGGGCTTCCTGGATGCTAGGCAAGCACTCTACCACTGAGCCACATTCCCAGCCCTTTTTCTTTTCTTTTCTTTTCTTTCTGATTTCTATTCTAATTTCAGTACATCATGATTTTTCCCCCCTGAAATTCACAGGTAAGTACTGGCGCAAGTCTGTAACCGTAGTGAGATGAGGGGATCTTGCATTAAAAAGCTAGTAAGACTCCATCTCAACCATTTCTTCGGCCTGATGGCAGATGCTGGCAATATGAAGCCCAAGTAAGAGGATTGTGGCTCACGCCGGTCTAAACCCTATCTTGAAATTAAACCAAGGCAGAAAAGGGGTTTGGGGCATGACTCAAGTAGAAGAGAACTTTCCTCACTAGCACGAGTTCAACCCCCAGTACCACCAAGCGGGGAAACGTCTTGTCTGGTTAAGGCCTTTGTCCATGGGAGCACTCAGATTTAGTCAGTAAGAAAGTTTGCATCACCACTGAGTGCTCAGCAAATGTTGGCTGACTAGCACCTGCCCTTGGTTGTGTAAAACCTGTTTAAAGTGGCGCTGTGGCTCAAGCGGTAGAGCGCTCGCCTTGAGCTGAGGAGCTCAGGGACAGAGCCCAGGCCCACGACCGACAAAAAAACAACAGTGAACAAACCTCCTGTCTATGTGCTGTGTACTTTGCCTTCTCTAGTCTTTCTTTCCCCAGCAAAATCATCTGTTCACCAGTTGTTTTGAAAGTGGTCACTCTGATTATATAATCCACCTAGTTGAATGTCTGCTAAATGTGTCTTGCTCTATCACGATTGCCTTCAGATGACTAAATGAGTCCCTGAGCTCTATAAGTTAAAGTTCTTGTGCCAGATATGGTAGTGAGCTGCCATCACCGACATGAGCACCTGTAATCTCTGCTACAGGAAGGCAGAGGTGAGAACGTTCTACTGTGAGACAGTCCAGCCAGGCCTGAGCCTCTACCAGACCCAAAATTGACCAAAGCGAAAAGGGCTGGAGGTCACGTGGTAGAGCTCGAGTGTAATACCCTGAATTCAACACTCCAGAACCACCAACAGCACCACTCAAACAAAAACGCTACTTTTTCCTTTTTTGTGGGACAGACTATTTATTTAAAATACATAGGGTGCCTTTGGTGGCTTTCAGGTTCACACCTGCCAATTCTGCACAAGCTATATTTCTAACGTAAGACCAGCTTACTGACCAGAATCAAGCATCAGAAGATACTAGTGTTTTGTTTTTAATTTTTTGTTTTGTTTTGTCGGTCGTGGGGCTTGAACTCGGCCTGGGCGCGGTCCCTCACCTCTTCAACTCAAGGCGAGCGCTCTACCACTGGAGCCACAGAGCCACTTCCGGTTTCCTGAGTGGTTTATTGGAGATAAGAGTCACTGGCTGGCTTTGAACTGTGATCCTCAGATCTCAGCCTCCTGAGTAGCTAGGATTACAGGGGTGAGCCACCAGCGCCCAGAGTTCAAACCCTACAACCAATTTAAAAAAAAAAGAAAAAAGAGGTAATATGCAGAGGGGTTATAGTCACATAAGCCAGGTAAAGAGCACATTTCTTTTTGGACAGTGTCACCCTTTCCTGCACTTTCTCAGTTTTGCCTTCCCGTAACTACCCACAGGTTATATGGTTCATTTTCAACAGTGTCTAGTGAATACCACTGTGGCATTTATTCACCCTCTGTCCCTCTATTTCTTTTCTTTCTTTCTTTCTTTTTTTTGGGGGGTCCAGTTGTGGGGCCTGAACTCTGGGCCTGGGCGCTGTCCCTCAGCTCTTCAGCTCAAGGCTAGCGCTCTACCACTTGAGCCACAGC
>NW_012267285.1:3662968-3664417 GCF_000151885.1 Dipodomys ordii
TAAGGTTGGATAAACACTGCCAAGTTGTTTTGTTTTTATCTTGGGACCTTTTTTTGGCAGTGTAGATAGCATGCATCATATCTCAATTCTAATAATTCTTTTTTTCTTTTTTGTGTGCCAGTACTGGGGCTTGAACTCAGGGCCTTGCATGCTTGCTTGCCTGCTTTTGCTCAAGAATGGCACTGTACTACTTGAGCTATTCATCTACCTTAGGCTTTTTGCTGACTAATTGGAAATGAGAATCTCACAGACTTTTCTGCACAGGCTAGCTTCAAGCTGAGATCCTCAGATCTTAGCCTCCTGAGAAGCTAGGATTACAGGTGTGAGCCATCATTGCCTGGTTTCATGTTTTTTTTCCTTTGGGTGCTGGTTGTGGGGTTTGAATATACTGTCCCTAAGCTTTTTCACTTGAGGTTAGTGCTCTACCATGAAAGCCACAGCTCCACTTCAAGTTTGTTTTTCTTTGAGTTTGAGATATGAGTCTCGTGGACTTTCCTGCTTGGTCTGGCTTGGCTTTGAACTGCCCCCCTCAGATCTCAGCGTACTGAGTAGCTAGGATTCCAAGTTTGAGCCACCAACACCTGACATTAATATTAACATTTTCAATACTATCTGTGTTATTAGTTAGCATTCTGTCTCTGACCTGAGATAAGCAAACTTAAAAAAGAGGATTTGTTTTTGCTTTTGAGTTCCGTTTATAGTCACGTGGCCTTGTTGCTTTGGGCCTGTAGTGTAACTGTCCTTCATGGCAGGACTACCTACCTACCCAGCAGAGGGTGAGAGAGAGAGAAGAAAGGACTGGAGTCCTGCCCATCTGCCTCCCTCCTCACCTGCCTCCCTCCTTCAAGCCTCCGCCGTCTTCCACTACTGCAGTGGGGCGGGGGGTAGGCCTTGAACACACTGCAGATTCAAACTGTAGCACCGTTTTCTTTTCTTTTGTCGGTCGGGGGGCTTGAACTCTGGGCTTGGGCGCTGTCCCTGCACTCTTCAGCTCAAGGAGAGCCCTCTAATGCTTGAGCCACAGCACCACTTCCGGTTTTCTGGAGGTTAATTGGAGATAAGAGTCTCACGGACTTTTCTGCTCCGGCTGGCTTTGAACCGTGATCCTCAGATCTCAGCCTCCTCAGTAGCTAGGATTATACGTGTGAGCCACCGGCGCCCGGCTATAGCACCATTTTCTTAGTTAGAATCATATCCTGGTGATTCCTAGTTCACATTACCGTTCCGTATCTCTTCTCTTGGTTGGAGTTTAGGCATTCCTGAGAACTTCCAGTCACACACCTTTTCAGAATGGTTGCTACTAATGTCCAGTTTGTTTGCTTGGTGAACATCTGTGACCAATTGTTCTGTGAAGGGACTGGTCAGTACCAGAATTTAAGCACAGGATTTAAAAAAAAGTATATTTATTTATTTTTGGGCTGGTCTTGGGGCTTGAACTCAGGACCTGGG
>NW_012267285.1:3665993-3680428 GCF_000151885.1 Dipodomys ordii
TTTTTTTTCTTTACCTACAAGTAGGTGCCAAGCTATTGACTGTACTTCTGAAATGCTTCCCTTTCATCTCTCATTGCCTGTTCCACTATCATCCCTCCAGCAGTAACCAACCTATCACTTCTCACAACTGGAGTGGGGCTCTCTCTTCACCTTCCTGCCGTCCCTCACAATATCCTGTGCATACCAAACGTAGATGCAGATGCAGACCAAACATAGATAAACCTTTGGGGTTTGGTCAGCCTTTTTTTAAATTTTGCTTTGTTTGGTCATTTGTGGGGCTTGAACTCAGGGCTTGGGTGCTGTCTCTGAGGTGGTTCCCCACCCCCACCCCCAAAGGTAGCACTCTACCGCTTTGAGCCACAGCTCCACTTCCAGTGTTTGAATGGTTAGTGGGAGATAAGTCATAGGAACTTTTCTGCCCAGGCTGGCTTTGAACCACGACCCTCAGATCTCAGCCTCCTGAGTAGCATGAGCCCCTGACACCCAGCCCCAATCTTTGTTTTAAAAGTCAAGAATTTGAGAGGATGACTCTGGGAATGTGGCTCAGTGGTAGAGAGCTTGCCTAGCATGCTTGAAGCCCTGAGTTCAACTCCTCAGTACCACATACACAGAGAAAAAGCTGGAAGCAGTGCTGTGGTTCAAGTGGTAGAGCACTAGCCTTGAGCAAAAGAAGCTCAGGGACAGTGCCCAGGCCCTGAGTTCAAGCCCCAGGACTGGCTAAACAGATAAATAATCTTAGAGCATCTACCTACTTATGGGTGCTACCTCCCAGAACTGCAGGAAAAAAATGAAAATGTGTTTCTGAGCAAAAAGCACCAACAATAAAACAAAAAGGCAAATGACTCCAGGAAGCTGTGCCATTTTTACCTCCTGTCTTAGGTGTGGAGCCCAGGAAAGTCATCAGCCCCGACGGGAGACCTTTGCCGGCTGGGGAAGGCTGGTGAAGGCGGGCGTCCAGCTGGACCCGCACAGAGCATGTGTGTCCTGGCTAGGATCTGCCTTTCCAGATTTCTTTTCTGTGTAGCCATGCTTGTCCAGCTTAGTGCCTCCCACCCCAGCCTGGTAGGCACCACACGCCCTGCTTTTTCAGTCAGTGGGCATTGTTTGTGTCATGGTATTTTTTTGTGTGTGTAGAAGATTAGGCAATTTTGAATACTTTTTTAAAACAGCCTTTGTAGCCACTATTCCTAATTTAAACATTTGCAGAAAAATCATTCTAGTTTCACACATTTATTGTGTAATTAACATTTTTCCAGTTGATGATTTTGAGTTATAGTCAACACTGAGGGAAGGAGCTGTTTGGTTTCCACAGCATTGTAGCTGGTGACATAGCCGAGTCTGGTCACTGCATACAAAGCAGCAGAACAGACCTGCTCGCCTTTGGGGGCTGCGCAGATAAAGGTTTGCCCACTGAACGTGTTATGTAGCTGCTTTCAGGCCCCTCGGCAGTGCAGTTGCTCTGGCTGATTTATAAGTTCCTGCTAAATTGGCATGCCACAAGCCTTTGGGGTTAAATTAACGTGTACCAAGTTAGAAAGCATCAGCTGCCAGTCTGGGTGCCTTCTGGAGGCTGGTGTGCCTTTCCTCCCATGTCCTGAGCCGGCACTCCAGGCAGTCTCTGCGGCCAGCAGCTGCGAGAGTCCCTCAGGGGCCCGCCGCCCCGCCTTTGTGCATGAGGGGTTCTGGTCCCACACGGGGCTTTCATCTAGATGTACATTGTACTCGGTCCTGTGCAAATCAGGAAGATTTGCAACTCCAAAAGCAAATACAACCAACATGACTTTATTCCTTAGCCACTCCTCCCCCCCTAAATAAACTCAAAGGAATTATTGTGACTAAATGGCGGCAATATAAATCTGTATATTGATTCTTGGAAGTTGTAGAAAAAACAAATTGGTAAAAGGTTAAAGAAAACTTACACAGGGAATAGGTACGCGTTACAAAGGGAAAGTGTCTGGAGTGTTATTTAAGAAAAGCTACAGTCGAGTGACTGGCTATATTAAGGAAATTTCATGTTCCCTATGTCATTAGACTGTCCTTGGTCTGGAATCCGGCTGTAAGGCGGGCAGGACTTTTTAAAGTGAGCAGTTGTTCATCCTTAGCGGGCATGTTTTCTAACCACTGTCTTCTTCCCCGTCCCCCAGAGGTAGTCTGGGTGCCCCTTGCTCAGTCCAGAGAGCTCTGTGTGTGTGTGTGTGTGTGTGTGTGTGTGTGTGTGTGTGTACATGTGCACACGTTAAGCAGGCTTTTCCCTAATGAGCTGTGGCGCCAGCTGCAAGAGAGGCAAATCCTGTTACTCTCCACAGCTCCTCTGAAGCCGCAGAGCGGTGGTAGGAATGGAGTCTCCTTTCACCCCTTTCTGCTGTTTTCTTTCCCCGTCCTCTGCTGTCCCTGAGCATCTTGGCAAAGTTCAGATTTCTGTGCTCACAGTTCAATGCGCACAGTGAAAGGAGAATACAAAAGGCCCAAGGAGAGAAATTGAGAAGAGGAAAAAAAAAAGCTTGGGGTGGATGTCTTTAGGAGGAGGGTTCCTTGTGCCTTAGTCTAAGACTTAAGCTCTGGGTTGAAACCTTAAGTAGTAAAGCTTTGAATAACCTGGATCTCTGGACTCTCTTTGGAGACAGTTTTATCCGTACTCAAAGCAGTGGGTTATGTATGAAGAGAATTCAAATTCCTTATATCAAAAACGGGATACTGGTATCTCCTCAGTCTTTGCTCTCTTTCCAAGAGGAAGATGAGATAAATGTAATATTACTTAGTGCAGCATTTGTTTTGTGTATCACGGGTGGTATTTACCTCCCTTTTTTGTCCATACCACCCCTTGGAGACCACATACTTCGTGTGAGGAACACACAGCATCTTGCTGTGAAACGTATTTTTTAATTGTGGTAACAATTTTAAAACATTTATACCGTTGCTACAATTAAAAGTTAACCCATTAGTCAGGCGCTGGTGGCTCACACCTGTAACACTAGCTACTCAGGAGGCTGAGATTTGAGGATCACAGTTCAATGCCAGCCCGGGCAGAAAAATCCCTATACATTTTTTTTTTTTTTGCCAGTCCCCGGGCTTGAACTCAGGGCCTGGGTGCTGTCCCTGAGCTTCTTTTGCTCAAGACTTGTGCTATACCACTTGAGCCACACCTCCGCTGCTGGCTCTTTCTGTGTATGTGGTACTGAGGAATCAAACACAGGACTTCGTGCATGCTAGGTGAGCACTTTACCACTAAGCCACATTCACAGCCCCCTATGAGATTCTTATCTCCAGTGAACCACTCAAAAACCAGAAAGTGGAGCTGTTGCTTAAAGTGGTAGAGCAAAAGCCAAAAGAAAAAAGAAAAATCATGAAAATGACCTTTTTTCCTGTTAACAAGTTTTCATTGTACAGTAATTAATTACCATTAGCCATCAGTGTGTTTCCGTAGTATTATTTTTATTGTTATATTCAGTAATGTATTTTTGTGGTTGTGAAACAACATATCTCCAAAACTTTTCATCTTGCACAACTCAAACTACTCTTTAAACAGGGATGGGGAAAGTCTGGCCTATGGCCCATTGAAGGCCTAGGAAGTCAGTTGGTAAATGAGGGGACAGACAGATAGGAATGTATCTGCTCTGATTGTACTGATAACTTTGTATGGCCCATAATGATGTTATAAAAGGAAAATATTTCTCCACCTTTGCAAAAGTTCCTTTTTTTTGGTTGGTCATAGGACTTTGAACTCTGGGCCTGGGCACTGTCCCTCAGCTCCAGGTGAGCGCTCTACCACTTGAGCCACAGTGCCACTTCCTATTTTTCTAGTGGTTAAACTGGAGATAAAAATCTCATGGGCTTTCCTGCCCAGGCGGGCTTTGAACCCTGATCCTCAGATCTCAACCTCCTGAATAGCTAGGATTACAGGTGTGAGCCACCTAGGGCCCTGTTTGGTTCTAATTTTTAATGATAACTTAAAAAAATTGTTGTTAAAAGGGTGACCGGTCACATTTACATAAGTCAGGTAATGATTACATCTCTTTTTGGACAATGTCACTCCTAATGATTTAACCATCTTCTTAACTCAGGTCTGCATTTGTGCATCCATGCCTGCATGCCTCTCCCCCACCCTAGTATATTTCCAGGTGGCGTTCTGTTATATTAAACATAGTATTGTAGAATTACGTTTTAAAAGGCAGTCTTGTATTTGAACCTGTTTGTCTGCAGACTGTACTGAGTTATTTACCATATTCTAGGACCTATGGTGTGGGGGAAAGGGGTTGGAACAGGCATGCATGGGCCTGCTCGTTTTTCCTAATCCAACAGTCCGGACGTCCTATAAAAAAGCAAACTTTTCTCCCAGAGAGAAACCTGTTGTCTCACTTAATAGTTGACTAAGATCATTTTATGATTTTGTTCCCCCTTCATATTGATTTAGGGAACCTGGGGGCGAGCTCAGTGGTTGAAGCCTTCTCTACAGGTGCCAGGCCCAGGAGCTGTCCTCAGCCAAAAAAGTTAATGCACAGCTTACATTCTACTCCAAATCATGATTATTTTTTAAACATAAAATCAACATTAAATGTTTTCCAAGTCTGGTCTCTAAGAGATCACGCATATCCTATGTTAGACTTCTGGCAGTCCTCTCTTGAGCAATGCCCTCCTGGTTCTTGCCTTATGTTCTCAAGTGTGGCTGTTAAAACAACTTAATTTGGTATGTCCTCTGTATGTGTGTATGTAGACACACATGCACGAGTGCACGTTTGCCTGGGATTTGAACTCAGAGCCTGGGCATTGTCACTGAGATTTTTTGCTCACGGCTAGTCTAGTGCTCTGCCACTTGAGCCATAGCTCTAGTCCTGGCTTTTTGGTGGTTAATTAGAGTCTCATGGACTCCTGTCTGGGGCTGACTTTGAAGTTCAGTCCTCAGATCTTGGCCTCCTAGGTAGTTAGAATTACTTGGCAGAGCCAGTAATATATTTAGTAATAATATAAACTCTAGGAGACATTACATAGTTCAGTCTAAGCACCTCTAATGAAAAAATGAGCATTTTGGGGCTGGGACTTTAGAGTGGAATAGTACTTGGCGTGTGCAAAGGCCTGGGTCCCATCTCTACCATTCTTCAGAGTTGGAAGCCACACTTAAGAGCAAGCAAGTTGCGCTTTTGATGTACTCTGGGAGAGGAGGGACTCGAAGGCAGGTGTGTTGCACGGTACATAGCTACTGTAGTTCAGGCATCAAAATTGGAGGATTGGCAAAGTGAAATTCACCTGGGAAGACCATAGAGAAAAGTCTTTGTGCCTGGTGCTGGTGGCTCACGCCTTTAATCCTAGCTACTCAGCAGGCTGAGATCTGAGGATTGTGGTTCAAAGCTAGCCCAGGCAGGAGAGTAGTCCATGACACCCTTAGCTCCAGTAAACCACTCAGAAAACTGGACGTGGCACTGTGGCTCAAGAGGTAGAACGTTCACCTTGAGCTGAAGAGCTGAGGGACAGCACCCAGGCCCAGAGTTCAGGCCCCACGACCAACCAAAAAAAAAAAAGTCTTTGTGTGATGTACAGTTGGCCCAGAAAAGGGATTTCCAGGCCCTAGACTGTACACATGAGTGTTTGCAAACGTAAGCAAAACAAATGCATCTCACCAAGGCATTACTCTCCAGATGATGTAAGAGCCGTCTTATTCTAGCAATCTCCTCTAGACATGTAGGAGTAGCATCATTAAAGTAAAAGTTGCCAAATTTCTTCCTCCCAGTTCTGTTAAGTTCAAAATACAGTGTTGCAGTTGGTTTATTTGTTAAAACTGTTATATAACAAAGAGTACTTGTAATTGATTATAAAGCATTTAATGCTCCTGTAATTTGTTTTGCCACTAAATTAGAAAACTATACGATATGCACACTAGTTGATTATACAGCTAGCATGGCTTTGCAAAAAAGAAATACGCACCTGTATCACAGCCATGGGGCTGGGATGAGAGCTGGAGGAGGATTGCCGTTAGTAAGTAGTCAGCCGAGGCGGAGACGTTTCCAAGCTCCATCTCCAAAATAGCCAACAAAAAAGCAGGCTGAGCCGGGCGCCCGTGGCTCACACTTGTAACCCTAGCTGCAAAAGGGGCTGAGAGCTGAGGATTGTGCTGGGAGCCAGCCCGGGCGGGGGAGTCCCTAAGACTCAACTCCAGTAAATTACTCAGAAAAAGCTGGAGGTGGTGCTGAGTTCAAGCGACAGAGCGCTAGCCTGGAGCAGAATAAGCTCAGGACAGCTCCAAGTCCCTGAGTTCAAGCCCTAGGATCGACACACACACACACACACACACACATATGCACACACACATGCACACACGCACACACACACACCCACACCCACATGCACACACACCCACACACGCGCGCGCACACACACACACACACACACTGGGGCTCAAGTGTTAGAATACAGGTCTAGCAGGTGCAAGACCCTGAGTTCAGTCCCTGCCCCCCATTACTGTCTTCTCAACCCCCCCCCCAAGAACCGTGGGTATGTCTTCCAGAGTGTAGACAAAAGGAATGGGGGGATGGTAGGGGCAGTAAGAGAAACTCTAGGAAAGCCTGCAAGCCCTCATCGCTCCTCTAGCAGCAGTAACCGGGGAAGAGGGAAAATGGCAGCAAGCCCTCGGCTTCATTGACCAGCCACTTTCTGTTGCCTGGGCTCTGTGTTTGTGGTGGTAGTGTGGATTTTAAGAAGTCTGAGTATTTGATCTCTGTCTTTCCTCTTCTCTCTCAGGAGTTAGAGGCAGCCCTTCACAGAGATGATGTGGAGTTTATCAGCGATCTGATTGCCTGCTTGCTTCAGGGCTGCTATCAGCGAAGGGACATCACGTGAGTAACTACTAACTGTGCTCTCAGTACATATTTACTGCACAGGGAACGGACTAGCCAGTCATAGCATCTACCCTCGTCTGTATAAGACAGTGCACCCTAATGCATAGCATGCAAATGAGCTCCCAGGCTGTGTCTGCGCTTTTTTTTTTTTGTTTTGTTTTAAATGGGGTCCGGTCGTGGGGCCTGAACTCTGGGCTGGGCGCTGTCCCTCAGCTCTTCAGCTCAAGGCTAGCACTCTACCACTTGAGCCACAGCGCCACTTGCGGATTTTTTCTTTTTGCTTATGTGGTGCTGAGGAATCGAACCCAGCATGCAAGGCAAGCGCTCTACCACTGAGCCACCTTCCCAGCCCCTGCTCATTCTTTACTGTGATGGTTGAGTTTGCTTTTCACAAATCTGTATCATTTACTCGTAGCTACACCAGCTGCCACTCAAGTGTAGAATTTTTGTCTCTTGTTTGTGCCTATTTCTGGTTTTTGTTTGAAATATTGGTGAAATACCGCCTAACAAAACGATAGAGTTTTCTATATTTCTTGCACTTGTGTCTTCTGTTGTCCACATAACCTGGTAGCAGTAGCATAATTTACTTGGAGCCTCTGGGCTCTCTGATGCCGTTATAACTGCCAAATAAATAGTTCTCTAGTGTCTGTGAAGGCACTAGCAAGTAAATTTGATCAATGTTGACAAAACTGTTTTGTGCTGAGATCTGTTTTCTTGGTGGTGGTTGTCTTTGGAGCCTGGGATGGGCTGTGTTGTACAGGCTAGTCTAGAACTCCTGGGTTCAAGGGGTTCTCCTTGAAGTTCTCACCCTTCTGGATAGCTGGACTACAAGTATGTGTCACTGCACCTCACCTTTCCCTTATTTTTGGAAAAGAGTCTTGACATTTGTTAGCCTTCCCTTTTGTAGAGCCCCTGCCTAGCATGCATGAGGCCCTGGGTCTGTTTATTTCCTCTTGCTGCACAAATAAACACTCCCCAAAGTAGAGACGCTGGATGCTGAGGAGGGTCTCATGGTTCTCTGGGCCCTTGTGGCTCTCCAAAGCTCCTTGGCTGTGCTGGGGTGCACGGCCGTGCCAGGCCCATGTCCCCCTGAGAACCGGGAGCAGACCCGCCCCGGCCATTACACACGACAGGTGAAAAGGTCGAGCAATCAGCACAAGTTGCAAAAGCATTATCAGAGATGTATTTTTATAAGTACAAAAGAAGGAAAACTGAGGATACATGTAAATGGACAAAATGTACAAAGCAGTTGACAGGCTGCCTCATAATTCAGGAGCGCTGTTCTGTCTCCTGGGCAGGGAGAGTGTCGGTGTTCACATTGATGGGTGATTGGGGTTATCTGCACTGTGTGGGTCCAGCGCTTGCACTTGTAGAGCAGGGGTCTGAGGTTACGTGCTTTCAGAGTCGTGGGAGCCAACGGCTCTGGAGCACGCCCAAGTTCTGCTAGTAGTAGAATATTGCCTATCTTCTGTTCCCCAAGGTTGATGATAAGCACCTGGGTTCTCCTGTTCACTCTTGCTGGGGTTTCTTTTTCCATTTTCTTCTCTAGTATACACAGGGGTGTTTTTGTTGTTTTTGTTTTGGCAGTCCTGGGGCTTGAACTCAGTGCCTGGGCACTGTCCCTGAGCTTCTTTTGCTCAAGGCTAGCACTCTATCACTGAGCCATGATGCCACGTGTGTGGTACTGAGGAATTGAACCCAGGGCTTTATTCATGCTAGGCAAGCACTGTACCACTGAACCACATTCCCAACCCCACTTTCTTTGTTTTGTTTTGCTTTGCTTTGCTTTCAGAAACAAAATCTAGTACTGAAAGTTTGTCCTTTAAACATTATCTCTTTGGAAATCACAGTGCTCCTGCTAAATGTGTTTATTTGAACTTGTGACACCATGCAGTAAAATCACTATCTTCAGCACACAGGCCACTTCTGCACGCGTATGACTGGGTCTGTACACTGGTTTGGGGGCCTGAACTAAGGCCTGGGCACTGTCCTTTAGCTTTTTTTGCTCAAAGCTGCCTATCATTTGAACCACAGCTCCACGTCTGGCTTTCTGGTGGTTAATTGGAGATAGGAGTCTCATAGACTTTTTCTGCCAGGGCTGGCTTTGAACTAGGAGCCTCATATCTCAGCCTCCTGAGTAGCTAGGATGACAGATGTGAGCCACTGGCACCTGGCAGGCCAATGGATTTGAACAAATGAATGTGCCATGTAGTCATCATTCTGCTCAGAAACATAGAACATTTCCATCTTCCCAGAAAGTTGTCTTTGTAGTTGCTCTCCCATGTAAACTGGTCTGGCTGTCAGCGGCCTCAGTTTTACTAAGATACCTTGTGGTAGTGTTGTAGAGTTTGTGCTAATGGGACAACACACTGTCAAGTCCAGCTTCTTTCATTCAGTGCAAAGTCTGCAGAATTCTTTGGGATTGCTGTTTGTATCAATTTGTTCATTTTGGCCAAGTGAAGGATTAAATTGTATCTAGTGAAAAATAAATTGCAAGCTGTTTATCCTTCCCATGTGTTGATAGGGATGTGTGTTGCTTTTGAGGTTGTTATGATAAAGCTACTATGAGTATTTGCATGCAAATGCTGCTGTAAATGTGTTTTCATTTATTTTGAGAATTTCTGAATCTTATGGTAATGGTATGTTTAACAGCAAGAAACTGCCAAACTCTTTTTCCAAAGTGGTTGTGACATTTTATATTTCTACTAGTGAAAAAGGAGAAGTCTAGTTGCTTGCTCTATATCTTTACCAACATTTGCTCTTTTAATTTCACCGATTCTCTTTTTTTTGTTTGTTTGTTTCTGGAAAGTTCCAGTTCCCTTTTATTTTGAGTTTTTTTAAGTTTTATTTTATTGTAAGTGTGATGTACGGAGAGGTTACAGTTACATAGGTAAGTTAAGGAGTACATTTCTTGTCCAACGTAGTTCAATTTTTTCAGGTCTTTTTTTCCCCCAGACTATTGCAAACCAAACTGTAACTCAAGGTTAACAAAGCCATAGTTCACAAGATCACTAAACCTTGGGATTCTCTTGTTTTTAAGGTAGTAACTCACTGTCATTTTAATTTGTATTTTCCCGATGACCAGGAATGTTGGACATCGTTCTTGTTCATTTGTACATCTCTTTTTGCTGAAACGTTTACTCACATCTTTTGATTACTTATGTTTAGTTAGGGATATTTACTAGTTTGTAGATTTTTTATGCAGTCTGGATGTAAGTCCCTTGTTAGACATACAATGTCAAAGTGTAAATATTTGCTCCTAGTGTGTATTTTCCATTTATTTATTTATTTATTTATTTATTGCCAGTCATGGGGCCTGAACTCTGGGCCTGGGCACTGTCCCTCAGCTCTTCAGCTCAAGGCTAGTGCTCTACCACTTGAGCCACAGCGCCACTTCCGGCTTTTTTCTTTTTGCTTATGTGGTGCTGAGGAGTCGAACCCAGGGCCTCAGGCATGCAAGGCAAGCACTCTACCACTGAGCCACCTTCCCAGCCCCTCCATTTATGTTTTTAAAGAACAAGAGTTTTTATTTAGCTGGGCACTGATGGCTCACACCTGTAATCCAAGCTACTTAGGAGGCTGAGATCTGAAGGTTGTGGTTCAAAGCCAGCTCTGGCAGGAAAGTCCTAAGACTCATCTCTCCAGTTAACTACCAGAAAACCAAAAGAGGCTTTGTGGCTCCAAGTGATAGAGAGCTAGCTTTGAGTGCTAGCCTTGAGTGAAAGACCCACAGTGCCCAGTGACCTCCCTCCCTCTAAAAAAAGTTACATTTAATTCAAGTCTATGTAATATATTTTTTCCTATATATTTCACATTTTTTTTCCTGTGTGCGAAATCAGTGATACTACAAAAGGATTATTTTCACATGCTTTCTTTTAGCGATTTTTCCAGATTTAGCTTCTTATAAGTTGTCTTCTCGCTGCATTTAGGGCTAGCATTTTCTGCCGAGATAAGAAGTCCCAGGATTTTTTTCCTTTGGCTGTCTTGATTTGGAGCCCTACTGTTCCAGATCTTAGCCTTCCTCAGAATTGGGATGACAGGCATGGAATGCCCAGTTCTGTGTTTGTTGCTTGGCTGACCTCAAACCATGGTCTTGCCAGGTCATCTCAGCCGTGTGATGTAGCTCGGGGCAGCACCTGTGTGATGTCTTGTTGTTAGGTGTTTATAGAACTTCTCTAGGTATTCTTGTCAAATCACCCCATTTATTATTGCAAAATTCCAATTTCAGTATTTTTTGAGTTGGTCCTAAGATTAGCTCACAGCTGGTGCTGTATGCCTTGAGCCATACCTCCATCTAGGATTTTTTTTGCTGGTTTTGTTTTGGTTTTTTTTTTAGATAAGAATCTCAGGTTGTCTGTTGGGCTGGCTTTGAACCATGATCCTCAGATTTCATCCACAGGCTTAGCTACATTGTAAAGTCCTGTCCAAAACAAAACAAAAGATCTGTTAACTATTTTGGCCTAGATTGTTCTGTGATCTTAAAGAAGAAACACTTTCAAGCTGGGTACCTGTAACTCAGGAGTCTGAGATCTGCAGATCAAGCCAGCCTAGGCAGGAACCTATGAAACTCTATATCTCCAATTAACAAGAAAGTACCAGAAGTGGAACTGTGGATCAAGTGGTAGAGCCCTAGCTTTGAGCAAAAAAGCTCAAGGACAGCACCCCCAGGTCCTGAGTTCAAGCCTCAGGATTCACATCTACCCACACAAATAAAGGACAGACACTCAGTCACTGGCTGTGGCTCCAGTACTGGGGATGGTGCACTGCTGCGCTCTACCCCAGGCCTCAGATTATCTTATACAACCTCTTCACTTGCTGATTTACAAGAACTCCTGCTAAATATGGCCTCGTCAATCATGTGCATGCATTAGTGAAGCCTCACCAATGCTTGAAGCGTGTGGAAGGAGGCGATTCTACTTTTCACTTAGTCTGCACTGTGTATGGTTCTTTGCCTTAATTACTACCTAGTAAGGAGACTGGATACCTTTTCATGTCCCTGACATGTGCTTCTAAGAGGTCAATAGCTGCCTGTTTTCTATGATATCCCAAACAAATTGCAGCTGTTAAATCAGTTGCTTTGCCTAGTCACGAATTCTGCCAGTTCCAGCCCGCTGACCCTTAAAAGCAGCCAGTACCCAGCCCTCTGCCTCTGCCTGTGGGCTGGCCAATAGAAGGGAAGTGTCTTCTGTCTGAAGCTGGCTGAAGAGCTCTTTGCTGACTTCTATCAAGTAGCTAACCTTGGGTGTTAGAAAGCAGTTGACTCATCCTTGTTTTCATTCTCTTTCTACTGTTCTGTCTTGGTTTCTTTGCTATAAGAAACAGGTAACTTCAAGTAGGTCTTCGTCTCTTTACTCACGCAATACTAACTTAGAGCCAGTGGTCTTTCCTAATATTTTGAATAGGAAAGTAAAGAGAAAATGGATCTTTAAGAGTATTTGGAGGCTGGGAATGTGGCTCAGTTGTAGAGTGCTTGCCTAGCATGCATTTCGATTCCTGAGTACCACATACACAGAAAAGACCAGAAATGGCACTGTGGCTCAAGTGGTAGAGCACTAGCCTTGAGCAGAAGAAGTTCAGGGACCGTGCCCAGGCCCTGAGTTCAATCCCCAGGCCTGGCATGCACGCATGTACGCATGCACGCATGCATGCATAAATAAATAAATAGGATGAGCAAAAGGTTAGACAGTTGTCTCCACTTCGTAGTTTGCTGTTGACTTGCATGTGCTGCTGCCTGTGTTTTAAGAGTTCTCCGTGGGGAGCTCTTAGGACAGGTTTATCTTCTTTGGAACTTCATGTAGTTGGTCTAATACATAAAGCAGCCAAGACCGTCAGATCCTCCTTGTTGCCGTTGATAAGCTTGTCAGCTCTCAAGCCACAGCTTTGTGTACATTCATGTATTTTTGTCTGGGCCTTATGGATAGGCCTCAGAAATTCCACAGCTACCTGGAAGACATTATCAACTACCGCTGGGAGCTTGAGGAGGGGAAACCCAACCCCCTGAGAGAAGCCAGTTTCCAAGACCTGCCTCTTCGTACCCGCGTGGAGATTCTGCACCGCCTCTGTGATTACCGGCTAGATGCAGATGATGTCTTCGATCTACTCAAGGTGCTTCCCTGAAAGCCCTTTCTCTAGCGAAGTAAAAACCCAGTAGTTGAGAATGGAGCGTTGAAATCAGAGCCTAGACACTGTCCCTAAGCTTTTTTGCTCAAGGCTAGTGCTCTACCACTTGAGCCACAGTGCTACTTCTATGTCTTTTAGTGGTTAGTTAGACGTAAGAGCTCTTGGATCTTTTTTTTTTTTTGGGGGGGGGTGATAGGAATTTGAACTAGGGCCTGGACAGTGTCCCTGAGCCCTTTTTGTTTTGTTTTTGTTTGGCTCAAGGTTAATGCTTTACTACTTGAGCCACAGTTCCACTTCTGGCTTTTTGGTCATTAATTGGAGATAAAGAGGCTCATGGCCTTTCCTGCCTGGGCAGGCTTTGAGTCGTGATCCTCAGACCTCAGCCTCCTGAGTAGCTGGGATGACAGACATGAGCCACGGATGCCCGGCTGGCAGGTGTCCAGATCATACAGGATTAGACCTGGGGATGACTTCTAGTCCTTTCTTGGTCATGTCATTGAGAAGTAGTCTTCATTCAGGACTCCAGCCTAGGTCAGGCCCTGGGGTAAATTGGGAGTCTCAGCTGGAGCAGAATGTTGCTGTGGGTTCTGACTGAGCTTCCATAGTGGATTACACGGGACAGAGCCTTAGAGCATCTTATCCTACCCACTACCTTTTGTGTACGTATAAAGTAAATCTAAGCCAGGTAGTCAGACCATTCCTTGGAATTCCCCGTTTTTGGAGGGGTGGGAGCCGTGGTTGGGGTAGGGAACTGAAAATTTCAAGCATTTCTATGTCTTGTTCTTCGAAGAAGGTACCTCCATCCCATTCTGTGTTTTATCTGCCCAGATGAAAAAATGATATCCTGTACTTGGCATTTTGAAACAGGTGATAGGTTCGTGTATTGAAGTTTTCTTCCATTTATGTAGTTCATTGTTGTCCCCAACCCTCCTTCCTTTTCTGCCAAGGGTCTGGATGCAGACAGTCTCCGTGTAGAACCTCTAGGGGAAGACAATTCAGGGGCCCTCTACTGGTATTTCTACGGAACACGAATGTATAAAGAGGATCCGGTACAAGGGAGGTCTAATGGGGAACTCTCCTTGAGCAGGTAAAGTCTTCAGTGTCAAGGCTGTAATAGCTACATGTAAAAATGTCTTTAAAGTTACATGCATCAGTGCTGGGTTGTGGCTTAAGCCATAGAGCGCCACTTTGTAAACCTTAGGCCCTAGGCTCAAACCCTGGTACCACACATACATAAAAGAAGAAAGCTCATACAAACAAACAAATTAACTGTATCAGCATTCTTGAAGAGAGAGTAATTTCATATACAAATAAAAAGGAGCAGGGCACCAGTAGCTCACACCTGCGATCCTAGCTACTCCGGTGGCTGAGATCTGAGGATTGCAGTTTGAAGCCAGCCCAGGCAGGAACTTTTTTTTTTTTTTTTTGTCGGTCGTGGGGCTTGAACTCTGGGCCTGGGCGTTGTCCCTCAGCTCTTCAGCTCAAGGC
>NW_012267285.1:3681678-3683730 GCF_000151885.1 Dipodomys ordii
CATATACCAACATCATATATAGTGAAAGCAGGGGTTGTACCATGGGGAGGGACATACAAGGCAACAAAGACATAATCTTATAAATATGTTAGAAACGATTGCATGAAAGATCTCTCTCTCTCTTTTTGTCAGTCGTGGAGCTTGAGCTCTAGGCCTGGAGAGCTCACTTAGTTTTTAAAATTTATTTTTAATAGTTAACACAGATGGCTTCAATTCCATAAATGAGACTATGGGTAGAGTTGTCATTCCTTCCATTCTCTCCTGTCTTTCCCCATTCATTTTACTTTGTGCCAGTCCTGAGGCTTGAATCCGGGGCCTGAGAGCTCTTCCCAAGCTTTTTTGCTTAAGGCTAGTGCTCTACCAATTGAATCAAAGTCCTACATCCATCTTTTTGGTGGTTAATTGGAGATAAAAGTCTAACAGACTTTCCTGCTCATAGTAGCTCCAAAATGGAATCCTCAGAACTCAACCTCCTGAGTAGCTAGGACAACAGGCATGAACCACTGGCACCTAGCATTTTTTATTATTTAGCATTTATTTATTATTTATTTATATCCCTATTAATATTGCAAAATGTTATTTTTCTGTGGGTTCTACATTTTGATAATGGATAATAATCTGTCCTTTTCCTCTTCTAAATGATTGTTTTTTTTAAAGTGTGGCCAGAAATTACAGTTACTAACAAAATCTTACACAACTCATCAGTTCTGTGCTAGAACATTTCTATTTAACAGTGCTATTTCTTAGGGAAAATGAAAAACAAAAAAATGTCTCAAGTGTTCCTGGAAAAACAGGAAAAAGAAGAGGAAGGCCCCCAAAACGGAAGAAACTACAAGAGGAGATAATAGTGAGGTAAGAAAGAAAGCCTGTCGACACTGTCTTTTCAGGCTGGAACCAACCTTATTTATTTATTTATTTATTGTCAGCTGTGGGACTTGAACTATGGGTCTGGGCGCTGTCCCTCAGCTCTTCAGTTCAAGGCGAGCGCTCTACCACTTCGAGCCACAGCACCACTTCTGGTTTTCTGGTAGTTAATTGGAAATGAGTCTCACAGACTTTCCTGTATGGGCTGGCTTTAAATGGTGATCTTCAGATCTCAGCCTCCCCTTAGTAGCTAGGATTACAGGTGTGAGTCACCAGCGATTGGCTTATATTTTCTTAATTTAATTGCATTTAGTAAAGGATCTGATCTATCATTACAAATCTGTGAGGTCTTGTTCTTAAAATTTCTAGTAACAAAGTACACAGCTTCTTTGCACTAAATTTAGAAATTCTAACTCATTGTAAATGCACTTAGATTTAGTAGATCAGTCAATCAGAATTTGATTTTTGTTAACTTCCATTAGTGTTCTTTTTTCTTTCTTTTCTTCTTTTTGCCAGTCCTGTGGCTGGAACTCAGAGCCTGGGCACTGTCCCTGAGCTGCTTTTGCTCAAGGCTAGCACTCCTCAGTGCCACTTCTGGCTTTTTCTGTTTATGAGGTGCTGAGGAATCGAACCCAGGGCTTCCATGCATGCCAGACAAGCGCTCTTCCACTGAGCCACCTTCCCAGCCTCAGTATTCTTAAATGGTGAAAAATGTGGCTAAAGTGGAGTTGTGTTTCTGACAAATATCCTGTAGTCACTTGTCTGCACATACAGCATCTGGCCTCTATTCAGAAGCTGTTTTAATTACTCTTCTCCATTTCCCTGTACCAACCATTAAAGTACCGTAGCACCCACAGCTTAATGCTGCCCTCTACTGGCACCTTTTTATTTTTTGTTTTTGCTGGTCCTGTGGCCTTAACTCTGGGCCTGAATGTTGTCCCCAAACTTCTGTGCCGAAGGCTAGCATTCTACCACTTGAGTCACAACTCCAATTTTTTGGTGGTTAATTGGAGATAAGTGTCTCATGGACTTTACTGTCTAGGCTGGCTTTGAACCGTGATCCTCAGATCTCAGCCTCCTGAGTAGCTGGATTTACAGGTATGAGCCACCATTACTTGGCTCTCCTGGTGCATTTCTTTCTTTTTTTTTTTTTTTTGTCGGTCGTGGGGCTTGAACTCTGGGCCTGGG